>NC_092811.1:68823618-69166225 GCF_040954645.1 Diabrotica undecimpunctata
TCGAAATGCTTCGCATAAGGGTGGAGAATTCTTGTAAGTCCAATATTTATTTGTTAAGTCGAAATAATTTAAACTACCAATATCTTCATATAAACAACGTACAAAATACGTAAACAAGTATTGTATCAACGAACTTTAAGGAGAAATTTTTGACTGAGATATTCTCTCCTAAATTTACTGGGCGGTTTCATTGTTTCAACATAAAGTGGTTCAATAGGGGTAGATCTCATATCACCCATGCAACACCGCAAAACTGTGTTTATAAAAACATTTATGCGACCCAAAATATTGTTACTAGCGGATCCGTAAAGTACAGAGCCATAATCTATAATGGACCTGATATAAGAATGATAAAATAGAAGACATGTTTCAACATCAGCATCCCTCCAAGTTTTTGTAATTGATTTGAGAAAGTTTAGTGCTTTATTACACCTATCATGCATTAAATCAACATGCAGTTTCCAGGTCAGTTTTGTATCCAAAATCATACCCAAATATTTTATCGACTTACAGAGGGGAAAATAATTATCATTTAATATTATTTGTTCTCTTTGAGGCAAGTTATGTCTAGTGAATATACAAATGTTAGACTTGTTGTTTGCCAACTCAAAACCATTTTTTCTAAACCACTTACAGCAATGTTCATGAACACTTTCCAATGTGTTTAAGCCGTTATTGTGTTTTTTAGATTTGGTATAGATACAGAAGTCATCTGCATATTGTATTGTATTAAATGAAATTTTTTCGATACTAATATTATGAAAATCGGCTGTGTAAAGATTAAAGAGAAGTGAACCTAAAACTGAGCCCTGTGGAAGACCCGAACTATTAAAACGTGGTCCAATGAGTTGATTGTTTTTCATCTTAATATATATTTTCCTGTTTAAGTAGAAATTGACAATATTTTGGGCAAGCAGGGAAGGTATTTGGAATTGTTGAAGGAGAATTCCACTGTCACGTACGGGACATATGCACAATTTTTCCTAGATTATAATGTTTGCCAATTTACACTTAGATCACAATATTTATGCATTTCATAGACTTACGTTGAGAAGACATGCAAGATGTATTTTTTAACATGTGTTATTAATAACTACTGTGTCTTGTGACTTCACTGCCTCAAAAAGAAGAGCTGTCACGTACGGGACATCTCAAGTCAACCACCTGTTTGTAGGGAGAAACTCATTCTGATATTTCAGCTCAAATACGTATTATAGTATTAATTGTAATTTTTGTGTGTGAAGCCATAATTACAAGCAACATAACCGTGTATGCAGATATCTATGAATTTTATAAATAAGCTTAAAACAATTTTTTTTATCTGTCTCACGTACGGGACTCATCCGTCACGTACGGGACTTTTATGTCTGTGTCACGTACGGGACTCATCTGTCACGTACAGGACTTTTACATCAAACATGTAAACTAAGTTAGGTATGACAAATAAAAACTAATATTATTGGTTAGAATTCAATTTTATTGTTTAAAATACACACAACAGCTTAATTTGGCCTTGCAATAAGTTAAAATTTTCTATTGACTGTAAAGAAACATAAAATGTCAATACTCATTAAACTGAAATCAATTTGTACAATCCCCTATTATTAACAACTATAGAAGGGGCAATCTCTCGTAATACATCTTCCTTAGAGTAGAAAATGCAGTCAGGTGGTTGAGGCCATTTGACGTGATTTGGTGGACCAGTTGGAACCATTACTGACATCTGTACATATTCATTTTCTATGAACATAATTTCTCCTGGGAACTCTTTCTCATCATAGGTAACAACTACCCAACTGCCAAGAACAAAATTAACTGAACCTGCTGGCGAGACAGGTTCAGTTGTTGATTTCATCAAACAGTTTTTTTTTGTTAGAAGAGGACCATTACTGCAGTGAAAAACATGAAGTCCTTTTATTCCATGAATGGGCTGGACATTCCCAAGGGTTTTATATGAAATTTCTCTGCTTATGTGGTCCTCCCCTATGTACCATACTGCACTCTTAGAACTTACTTTTGCTACTGCAGCAAAGTCTTTAGCTGATTGTACTATACACTCATTCTCTCCTTGAGCTATCATTTTTGTTCTTACTAAGGGCTTGATGTTTCCACCAACCCCGTCTACTACACCTTTGCCATGGGAGGTGGCAAAGAATTTCCAGGTAAATGTTTTTTTATATTTATTAGATAGCAACTGCAGTGTCTTCACCATGAATTTATTTTTGCATTCTGAAGAGGGACCATCACTCCAAATCACTTCTTCTAAAATTTCGGGGTCCTCTTTAATATCATTATAAAAGAAATCCAAAAACACAAAAATTGTATCTTTGTCTTTGTTTTTTGTGTCAGAACAAACTGTACGTTTTGCAGTTTCCTCAATTTTTTGCACATTTTTTTTTTCCAAAAAACTGCTTTTTTCCACAGAGTATAAAGCTTTAATAATCTAATAACAATCATTAAAAGTCATAATACCGAATTTCATTTTTTTATGAAAATGTCTTTGTTTTCATAGAATGGCCCTGAATCATTTTTTCTTTTAGCATATCTAAATTAACACTGGCTGGCATATGCACCTTCAATATCCAAACATAATAGTGGAACATACGAATTGCGAGAATATGCATTTTGAATGTGAGTTACTACGGTAGCGAGTGCATCCAAAGTACCACATCCTTGTCTGTAACCGAACTGAGAATTTGGAAGTAGTTTTTTCTCACTTAACCACCATTCAAGTCTTACTTCTAGTATCCTTTCTAATACTTTGCGAACACAAGACATAAGTGAAATTGGTCTGTATGATTTTGCCAGATTCGGATCCTAAAAGATCTTTAGCGATTGGAGGAAGCAGATCAAGCATGGGATACTTAATGTGGCCATAATCAGGACTTGTGCTAGGATTATTATTTTAAACATAGCTTAGTTCTGTCTGCCTAATCGGTGAAGTAAAAAGTGGTTTTTTTCGGTTACTATTTTCTTAGGTTCATTAGGCATAGATATCACTGTTGGAGGAGCAATTATGTCAAAAAACTCTTCTATCCAAATATCTTCAAAAGATTTTTTTTGTTGGTGATTTTCTGTATAACTTTCTAGCTTGAGTCCAAAGTATTGATGATGGTATTGATTTATAAAGAGAAGAAACCAAATTGACCCAGCTTTGTCTCGCAATACTTTTTAGTTGTTTTTTTGTACTTGCCATGTTTGATTGACATTTTATATAGTTCCCAAAATTACGTTCTTTTTTATAATTCATGAGTGAATATTGCCGGTTTTTGATAATAGTGTCATATTCAGAATTCCACCACGGTGGTGGGTTTCGAGTTTTTGGCTTAAAAGGTTTATATTATGGTATTGCAATGTGAGCAGCATAATTTATACTATTCATTCAATGTTCATATTTGCTTGATGTGTTTTTTGGAATTTCAGTATTTTGGTTAAAAAAGTCTTGTACTAAAGAAGTATATAAAGGCTAATTAGCTTTTTTGATGTTCCATTTATTTTTTGGTAATATTTTTTCTGTTTCGTCTTTAATGCAAATATCCAACTATATAACAAAGTTATTTGATCCTAGCGTGTCTGAAGAGATAGACCATTCAGTCTTACTAACAAGATCAGGACTGCAGAAAGTAACATCAATCATTGAGTAATTCTGGATAGGTTGAGTTAGTATTGTTGGTTGTACATTATTTAAAACTGTAAATTCAAGATCATCTGCCATTTTAATCAGCTGTATTCCGATGCCATCATTTGTACTTGAACCCCAAATAGTATGATGGGCATTAAAATCATCTATTATAATTGGTTTTTGTAACTGGGAAAATATATTTATCCAATTATTTATTGTGCATCTTATTTTCGGGGCTCTATATAGTGACATAAAACTAATTTGACTATTTCCATATTTAATTTTTATATCACATAACTGTATTTCATTATTGTAATTATTATTTTCAATTTTTAGTTCAGTAAAACAAATTGATTTATTTATAAGTATAGCAACTCCACCATAACCATCCAACCTATCATTACGAACAAGATTATACCCATTAAAATCATATAATACATTTTTTTTTACCATGTTTCAATAATAAGAGCTATGCCTATTTTGTTAGTTACTAAATAATGCATCATGCTATTTTTATTTGAGATAGCAGAACGAGCATTCCACTGCATTATTTTTAACTTAGGTTGACAAGACATTTTTTATTTAGTATTAATCAGGGTACCCTCCGATACCTGTTCAATATTATTGACTATTAATTGTTTATCTATAGATCATATATCATTAAAAGTTTGTATACTTTGTAAAAGCTGATATATAAAAGTAGAAAGACTTTCAGTTACATTTCTTTTAATTTCAATGTTTTCATAATTTGGTACAATTCGATTAACAGGTAAAGGTTTATCAGGTCCAAAAACAAAAGGAAACATTGGTTTCTCAGTAGACGACTGTGTAGTTGGTGAATTGACTTTTCTTTTTTTAGTTGTTTCAGATTTCATAATATTTAAATCAGTGCGAGTAAAAACAGAATTTGGCTTGTTTGGAACTTATTTAGATACCGGAATATTTTTACTAGTTGTAGGCAAACTAGGAAAATCCCTTTCATATTCTGCTAAACATTCAAAGAAATTGTTACTTACAAAATTTGAAAAGGAATTTTTACAGTAATTTCGTGCTTCTACAAAAGATATGGTCTGCGCTTATATTTTTTATTTTTTGCTGTTTTTTATATTGTGGTCATTTATTAGATATCGACAGATGGTTCCTACTTTTACAATGAATATAAAATACAACTTCTCTATTACAATTATGGTCTTTTTCTTTAATTTCACTACATTGAATACACCGTTATTGTGTAGGGGAGGGTGGTATATAACAGGACAGTTTTCTATAATTTTTAATAACATTTTAAATTCTAGAGATATTTTATTCAATTTGGGTACATAGGTAGGGGGTAAATATTCGTTTAAAATCTATTTTTTTTTAATTTTTGCTTTGATATTTTACGCAAAAAACTGACTGTCCCATTATGTACCCCATGTCCCATTGTATACCATCACTGGTATATATTGGGACGCCCTATGGTTCATATTGGGACATAAGAAAATAATGTTTTTAAAATGGTTTAGTATATTTCTAAATAATCAGAACAAAAGCAAAACCAATATATTCGATAAAAATTTAATTAAAAAGCAAAAACTTAAAATTGGAAATAACCAGACATAAAACATATTCGGTAAAAAAAATAAAAAACTCAATATGAAGTACACTAAACTAACTAATAATTCATGATATAAGAAGATAGTAAAACCTAACCAAATTGCAAACGCAAAAGCGCCAATTGAAACCTAAATAAAATTTAGGGGTGGTATATGGAGAAGGAGATGATCAATTAGAGAAGAACTAGCAAAGAAGTTATAATAAAAAGAATGGCTTAGCTTAAAAGAACACAGAGACACAAAACCTCAAGCACGAATTCGGGCTAGCCTCACTACACTAGAATTTGGCTTTGAGATAAGGGGAAAAGAGATCTTTTAACCAAAAGAATACAATATAATAATGCACCGGAAAATCTGGAACTATAAAAGGGGTAAGATAAGAGAATATACGGAGATGCCTAGGAAAATACTAAAATGGGCGCCAGCTAATTTCTGAAGGAAATTACCAAAAAAAATAAATGAAGTTATGAACAACAAGGAATAAAGTACTATTGATTTAATACCCTGTAATAATGTTTAAAAACCGAAAAGACACTATTGACCTTGTTCTGCTATATTATAACTGTAAGCAGGAACTGAAATAAAAGCAAAACTACTTGTAACAAATATATTTATAATATTAACAACTAACAAAACTGATGGTGGAACAAAAGTATGGTCAACAGACTCGGAAAGATATATATATATATATATATATATATATATATATATATATATATATATATATATATATATATATATATATATATATATATGTCATTGTGACATTTAGTTTGTATATCAAAATTTTCCGTTAAGATCTTATAAATATCCAAATTTTAAGGTAAAAATGAACAAAATAGCAACAGAAAATCACTTTTCATTATTTAATAGATCATGAATAATAGCAAGCTGAAGAAGATCTGAATAAATTGGATATTTCTGTAAAGATTTACAAAAAGATGTTACCACATAATTGGATGCAGTCAGATGTAGAAATTAGTAGTGCAACAAACTTTATTGCTAATCTGTTTAAATAATTTATTTCCAATACAACTGATTTAAATGAAGACGAAATTATTCCCACGTCGAAAACATATCACACAATGACACTAATTATCAACGGTAAGATAAGAACCGGGATTATAGTGTTTTTGACAATTACTTATGAACATTTTAATCACGTTTTGTATATGTGTCAGTTTGTGGGTTTGTTTACGGTACCCCAAAGTACCTTTTTTATGAAAATGCATCCAGTTAATTATTTATATAACAAAACTGTCAAAATGACAATATATGAAAAATTCCGTTAAGATCTCATATATATTAAAATTTGAAATTTGGTTAAGTAAATGGATAAAATAGCAACAGAAAATCTCATTTTGTTGCAGTTTTTATGAATAATACGACTTTTGATCCAAAATACAACAACAATGATGATAATTTTGATGAAAAATGTGAAACATTCAATTTTTTAGATAATGCTCCCCTCGATGTCTGGGAAACTGATTTTAATCAACGATGGAACTATAAATCTAATTAATATAATATAACTCAATGGTTACTGGCAAAAGCCATTGTACGACAACACTTGCCCCTTACCAACCCGACCTGAGGCAGCGTGGTAAGGTATGCCTCGCGACCCCTTATGAATCATTGAAATAAGGGAGGCTGCACCGTAATTGGAAACGGTTGATAAAGCTGCACATGATGATGATGATGATATATATATATATATATATATATATATATATATATATATATATATATATTTTTAAAAACCCTGATACATAAATTTCTTCCCTTCCCTTTTAAAAACCGCTATACAAAAATCATGAACCCCTTCCCTAACAATGAATCTAATTTAATTAATTAATATCTATTTACCTAACTTTTTATAGATGTTACAAAAACTGTAATAAGTACTAACCTTGGTATATGCATATACAAAGTTGTAAATGACAAGAAAAACCTTAACCCTGAGAAACTTGTTATTAATGTCTGTCACAACACTACAGCTGTCCTGGTTAGGTCCCCTTAAGACTCTGACGGTCCTTGAGGCTCCGAAAAAAACGAATGAAGAAGAATGCTGTGGTTCTGGAGACAATCGGTTCCTGGTTACCAATGGGTTGAAGTAGGTGTTCGGTTAAACTAATTCTAATATTAAACGTTATCCTAATCGGGTGAAATCTACAAAAAATAACATTTAGAGAAACATCAAGCCACCCAAAGATGACTGTCAACACATACTCTTACATCGAATTACCACAATAAACAAACATTTTATTTCATCAGCTGACTGTCATCCTGTCTATTTATTGCGTCTGCGCATTTAAAGAATATCTAGTAAATTAGGCATGAAAGTTTTTATACCGAGTAGGTATACAAAAAAACAGAAAAAACTAATTAGGTGTCCGATAAATTAACGATCTAGGCTCAAGGCCACATGATACATATGAGAAAACTCTGATTTTACACTTTTAATATTTCAAAAGACAATGAAAATATCAATAAAATGATAGGCCTATAAAACTAACTGATTTAATTGCTCACCTGGGTTTTAAATAATTATTTCGGTAGATTTGGAAACCGGGTTTTAAATATTCATTTCTGAAAATTTGGAAGCCGGTTTTTTTCAATCAAGATTCTTTATCATTTGTTCCAATTTCTCCCTTGATGTTCGGGGAAAATATTAAATCCAATCCCAGATTTTCTACCCGATTTTAAGACGAAAAGTGCCGGTAAAGGCTTGGAGAAATAAACCTATCAATGTGAGTTGTTGGCCAAAACTGACCTTAGCTGAGCGCCTCTTGACCTGTAGTTGTTACACTTGCGCATCGTTCTCGTCTATTGCCCATAAACGTTTCATAAACGGGATTCTGAGGGGTTTTAGGATTTTAATAATAAATTATATTAATTAATTATATGTTAGCAGTTGTGACTGCTACATCCTCCCTCAACTCCAGAAAAAAAAAAGGAAAACTTTCCACTTACCAGAAGTTTCCTTTTTTTTTATTGTCTAGGACAATCTAGCCTTAAAGACAAACCAGACGACGAATATGATGAAGCCGAAACGTTGTGGTGTCAACCACAAGGATTTTGAGCTTATCAGCCACACTGGTTACTCAGGAGATGGGATAAAAGTAATGACGCTGACAGACGTACAGTAGACAGACAGCATGTGATCTATTTGATAATGTATAATTTACCAAAAAAAATTAAAATAATTTAATGTATTTAGACAAAGTATTAAGAAAAGTAAAAAAAAACATATAACCCAATCACTTAGGTACTTTCTAAATATAATTCAATAACTTTATAGCAATATCAATCTTAATACCAATATATTCAATATAATTCAATTCAACCTTATATAGAGTAAATTAACCTTCGACAATACTTAAATTCTATATTTCCAAGTATTAGTAAAACTATAAATAAACTACACTACTGAGGTGTGTTAACAACCTCTAAAAGATAGGACCAAGAACCATTCACAACACAAACTCAAACAAAGTCCTATCAAGTTTACCCAACGTTGACACTAGAGCGAACAGATTCTATTAATCACCCAAGAGTTCAATGAGGGCTTAATTTATTAGGACTAGTTGAAACTATATTACTACAAACCTAAACATCTATATGATATGGTTCTGGATATCAGCAACATATTCGAAAATTCAAGGTAAAAGATAATTCAATACATCTACTTGCTTTAGCAGCGGTAGGGAAAACACACAATCGGTAAAGGCACTAGCAAGCCTAGATACTAGCAAGCCCACTATACTCATGGTATAGGGTATGCTAAAAAAAAATAAGTAAGTTAACTGCAATCCCAACTCGTAGTAAAGAATATGCACAAAAGGTAAAAGATAATTGCAAGTCCAGATCTACTCATGGTAGAGGATTTGCACAAAACTCACTTCTACCAGCTATACACTTGGTAGAAGGAAAGATAAAAGAGATCCTAACTGTAATACCCAAACTGTACTATTGACGTGGTCCAATTCTTTACTCACGACAAGAACAGTAAAGGACAGATTTTTAGGACTCCATAATCAAGATAAAGATAAGATATATATTCATAAGATATAGATAAGAAATAAACTTATCAAGGTAAAGGTAACGATAACTAACTTAAGGTAAAGGTATGAGATAAACCAATTAAGGTAAAGGTACGAGATAAACTCAATTAAGGTAAAGATAAAGGTACACTCAAGGTAAAGATAAACTCACATCTACCAATCCGTACGAATGGTAGGTAGACAGGTACAAACTCAAGATACTAAGATATGTTAAACTCAAATTCTTGAGAAGATAACAACATAGGAGATAACAAACCAAGTTAAACAGACTTACTTATTGCTGAATATCAGAACGATCCAATTCTAAATGACACATTCTAATTTCAACCTAAGAGACACTCAAGGAACAACTAATATGTATTGATATATTTCTGAGCCAAGTGAGGGCACACATCCAGGGTGATCAATCCTGAACCCACGCTAAAACACCGACACAGTAAGTGAATATGAATGTATAAGCTTTATGGCCATGGTCCACAAAACCATACAATACTATTAAAGAAAATATTTGGAATGTTTTCCGCGTTATCCCTGTAAATATCTATTCAACTCAGAACTCAAGATGGGGAAATTCCCATATATCCATCCTGCACTCCTATGATATGCAGTTGGACTTTTAAGAGAAAACAAACAACAAAATTAACAAGTCCATAAACTAAGATAATAACCAACATTAAGATAAGATAAAAAAAATAGAAGGCAAAATAGCACAACATCTTATTGTTTTGCCAGGTAAACAAAAATAGATAAACCGATCTTAAACAACCAAACTGGGACAGCATTGACAAGGGACCAGTTAATCTTCATCTGAAGATGAAGAATCCAAATTATCTGACAAGTTATGTGGACCTACTGTCTTGTCCTCCAGTAAGTCTTTGACATGAAACCTTCCTAGTTTCCTGCCAGTGGAAGTTTCCTTCAACTCATAAATTAAAGGAGAAATGACCTTAATAACTGTGCAAGGTATGTACTTCTGACATAACTTGGCCGATTAAAAGTTCACTTTATCAGATTTGACAAAGTTTCTTTTCAACACAGAATCTCCAATTCTGAAGGATAACTCTCGCTTTCTCAAGTCATAATGGCATTTGTTTCTAGCATAAGATGCTTTCAAACGTTTGCGAACATCCACATAAATATCAGGAAGATGCTGGATATCTTCTAAACGGTGTAATTTATCTGATATAGTGGGAAAGTTATTGGCATTTTCTGAAATTGTACCAAAATAATCACCAGAAAGAGCAACATGACGACCAAACATCAAATAAGATGGAGGACATTTGGTTATTTCGTGAGAAGAAGTCCTGATAGCCTGTACTATAGAGTGGATATGAGTATCCCAAGCTCTTTGATCAGGAAAGGAATATGACCTTAAAGCAGTCACGATTGATTTATTAACTCTTTCGGTATGATTGACTTGTGGATAGTTCGCATTGTACCAGATCTTTTGGACATTATATTTAGACATGAGGTCGCGAAAAGCCTTAGCTGTGAACTGTGGTCCATTATCGCAAGACACTATCTGTGGAACACCATAAATTAAGAAAACCTCATTCTCAAGATACTTGATAATGGATGAAGTAGTTGCCTTAGACATAGTATGAACCAAAGGAAATTTTGTAAAATAATCAACAACTACCAAGGCATACTGAGAACCTTTATAAGACCTAGGATAAGGACCAATGAGATCTAAAGATATAAGTTGAAATGGAAAATCAATCCGTCGATAACTACCCATTAAACCTGGTTGGGGAAGATTTGTCGGTTTGCATGTAGCACAGATTTTGCATTTAGCGATATAGCTACGTACAGTTTGACGCATCTTCGGCCAGTAATAGAGTTCCGATATACGACGGAAAGTTTTGTAAAAACCAAAATAAGCTGCAGTAGGATGGTCATGAAAAGTGGCCAAAACCTCTGCTCTATTAGGAGTTGGAACGACTATCTTCCAATCCGACATTCCAGTAAGGGCATCCATGGAACTTAAGACATGTTTATACAAAACACCATGTTCAACTTTAAAATCAGAAAATTTACCTGGTACATTCTGTACATCATACAACATTTTTCGATACCAGTCATCTGGTTGCAAGGAAGATAAATCTAACAAATTAATATCGAACGTTCTAGAGAGTGCATCAGCGACTACTACACCTGCAGCTTTACGATGAACAATCTTATAATCATATTGTGCCAATTTCAAAATCCACCTAGCCAAACGAGGAGATGGGTTCTTCATATTCTGTAACCACACCAAACTACTATGGTCAGTTATGACCGTGAAAGAACGACCCTCAAGAAAATATCTGAAATGTTCAATACCAGTAATTATAGCTAGCAACTCTTTTTCAGTTGTAGTATAATTTTTCTGTGCTTTATTTAATTTCTTGCTTGTATAAGCTATAGGGTGTTCTTCTCCATCTACCATTTGATAGAGTACACCTCCAGATGCAGTGTTAGAACAATCTGTCATCAGATAAAAAGGCTTAGTAAAATCTGGGGCTACCATAACAGGAGAATTTGTGAGAGCCTCCTTGATTTTAATGAAAGCTTCATTAGCCTCAGGAGTCCACACAATATTTTGTCCCTTTTTCCGATTTTGAAGTAAATCTGTGATAGGAGACAACAAGGTCGAATAAGACTTAACAAACTTCTTATAATAACCAACCATTCCTAACAATCGACGGACCTGAGTGGTATTTTTAGGCACAGGAAAATCCCGAATCGCTGACATCTTATCAGGATCAGTACGAAGACCCTGAGAATCTACAACATATCCTAAAAACTTAATAGAGTCACGACAAAAGCTGCTTTTATCCAAATTAATAGTCAAATTTGCGTCTTTTAAACGCTGAAACAACTGCTGCAATACAGAGATATGAGTTTCGAAATCAGGAGTAATGACAAGAATGTCATCAAGATAGTATTGACAAAATGGGTCTAAAGCAGGACCTATTACCAAATCCATTAATCGACACATAGTCTGAGGAGCAGACACAAGACCAAAAGGCATTGTAGTGAACTGATACAATCCTTTGCCATTTACTGCAAAGGCAGTAAGCTTTTTACTCTCCTCACTGAGAGGAATCTGTAAAAACGCCTTCTTTAAGTCGATAGATGAAATAAATTTTGCATTCTGTAATTTAGTTAGGATGATATCTATACGAGGTATAGGATAAGCATCTCTGTTCATAGTTATACCGTTAAGTTTACGTCCGTCAAAACAGACACGAAAAGTCCCATCTTTCTTTTTTGTCAGCCACAGAGGGCTACAAAAAGAAGAAGTACTGGGCTCAATAATACCTAACTTAAGCATTTCATCTACCTCCTTTACTAAACTTTCATGCCAGGCTTGAGGCAAGGGATATTGATATTGCCTGAAGGGCTTAGACGAACCAACATCAATGTGATGTTCGATGAGATGAGTTCGGCCTAACTGATTTTTCGATGAGATAGAAGAGAATGATGTGATGACACTATTTAACTGCTCTAATTCCTGAGCATTAAGTCGACCCATATCTTTAACAGCATTGACACAAGAGATATTGAAAGAAGACACAGATAAGGAAAATTCAGTAAAATTTAATTCACTATTAAAAGTTTTCAGAAAATCCATACCTAGGATGACTGAATTCTTAACTGAAGGAATAACAAAGAATGTAATCATTCTTTTACAAAAACTAACAGAACTTTCAGTAGTGAATTGACCTAAAATTGGTTGAATTTGATCATCAGCTGTAGTCACTTGCAAACTTTGATCTATTCCTATATTTACATTTGAATTCTGGAGAAATTCCAGACCTAGAGAACCTAAAATAGAGATATTGGACCCTGTGTCCAGTAAAGCTAAACAAGAATGTCCTAAGATAGATATCTCAAGATATGGACGATTATCCTTGTTTTTTCGAACTAACAATGAGTTTATATCTAAATCAACAAACGACGACAAGAGATTACTTGAAGAAACTACAGAAGAATCACGGTGTTCATGCTCAATTAACGTTGTCCTCTCTTCGGTTGGTATTTGCCGTTCTGTGGTCTTTTGTCTTTCGGTAGAGCGTGAGATGTTTGGCTTGTGGAAGCTTGGGCATCCAGACTCGAGAAACTGGTTCCTTGGTTTTGAGAAGTTTGGACAGTGTTTGTATTCCCTGTATTTTGACGAGGGGTAGGAGCCAGGGCCAACCCACCCCTTCTGTCGTTTCCCGAACAGAATTTACACTCAAATTTACGGACACCTTGACGTCCACAACCATAACAGAACCGAATTCTAGGCTCAGGACATTCGTAATACCCATGTCCTGGCTGACAACAATTCCAACAGGTAAGCTTCGAATTAAAAGAAGAGACATTACCAGACCGAGAATAGTTAGGCCTACCAGAATAGGATGAGTCATTATTTCTGAAATTTCTACTATTACTAGACCGTGAATAATTGGGTCTATCAGAATAAGATGAGTCATTATTTCTGAAATTCTGATGAATAGGGACTCTAGACACGTTGTCAGAAGACCATGACAAAACTTCCTCTAACTTCTTACACTTTTTCGTTAAGTCAGCAATTGAAGAAATATCTGTAAGTGCCAGACTAGAATGATACGATGGCAACAAATTTTTTCTAATGATCCTTATGATATGTGACTCAGACAAAGGAGTCTCCAACCGTTTACACAAACTAACAATCTCATTTACAAATATAGTTACCTTCTCCTGCGGAGCTTGTTTTCGGGACTTAATTTCATCAAGAAGATTGTCCTCATAGTTATATGGAAGAAAATCTGACCTAAGTTTGGCAACTAACTCTTGCCATGAAGCAAAACTACCTCGGTTATTGATACCAAGTGAAGGCTGAATCCTTAAATAAATCGGCAGCAGAAGAGTAACACTCTTCCTCGCTGTTACCACGCGCTATACGCAGACATTCTACCTTCTCTAAGAAACTAACAACATTTTCATTATCTTGACCTGAAAAATGGACACCCCATTTATGAATAGGAGCGGACTTAACGAAGGGAAATGGATTTACTGAAACACTAGCATTATGAGGAGTTGACTGTGCCTGTGGAATCACTTTACAATCAAGTTCACCTTCCAGAATCAGAACCCTGAAATTAAGAGACCTCTTCACTTCCTCCTCTTCCTCTGTTGTAGCTTCTAACAGATGGACTCTAGCTGCAACATGACCTAAGCGAGAAGTATAGCGAGCATAGGCAGTATCACTAGGAGAACCAACAAAAGAACCAATTTTGACCACCAGATCTGCAAGAGTAACCTCTATTTCCGCAATCTCGTCCTTAAAATTAAGATGGGAAGCAGACAGAACAGCATAACTCCGATTTGCTGCAGCTTGCTTTAATGCACCACGCAATACTACCCTTTTCCTTTCCACTGTTGTCAAAGATGGATCGTTTAAGTGCCGGACTCTCAACTCGTACTCTAATTCTGGACCTAACAGATGCTCTACCTTGAAAGCAGACATTTTATACAACTTGGAAATATACCAGAAAATATATGAGGGAAACTATGATAAAATAGGTAAAGTCTAACTTACTCTATGTTTCCAGGTTATTATTATAATTGAATTATTTTACCAGTAATGTTTGCTTGTTTATCCAGTCGTGAACTCAGATGCAAGGTACGCCTACAATCCCTGAGAAACCTAGAAATTTCAAAACATGTTACTTCCAGACAGTGGTGAATTACTCTGGTGTTACTCCGGACTTTTATAGTGTTAAGATAGTTAAATTTAAAATATTTAAATAATTTTCCTTTTTAATATATACTTGTGTTATTTATTATTAATCCAATATGGATATTTAGTTAATCAAAAAAAAAGCAATTTATTCAGTCTACCCACAATATAGCAAAACAAGGGTACTACGGGTATATTTAATAGATAATGTAGATAAACTAAATATTGAAATACAAAACCAATGTTGCAGTTAAGAAACCAAGAGTTAAAGAAAACAGCTGAAAATTAAAATACAACACCAAAGGTACACAACCAGAAATTAAAGTGGGAGAAAAAAAAAAACCAAAGATATAAAGCCAAAAGTATGTGCAAAAAAAAAGAGGCCCCACGTTTGGGTCTAGCCAATTGAAACCTAACCAAATTGCAAACGCAAAAGCGCCAATTGAAACCTAAATAAAATTTAGGGGTGGTATATGGAGAAGGAGATGATCAATTAGAGAAGAACTAGCAAAGAAGTTATAATAAAAAGAATGGCTTAGCTTAAAAGAACACAGAGACACAAAACCTCAAGCACGAATTCGGGCTAGCCTCACTACACTAGAATTTGGCTTTGAGATAAGGGGAAAAGAGATCTTTTAACCAAAAGAATACAATATAATAATGCACCGGAAAATCTGGAACTATAAAAGGGGTAAGATAAGAGAATATACGGAGATGCCTAGGAAAATACTAAAATGGGCGCCAGCTAATTTCTGAAGGAAATTACCAAAAAAAATAAATGAAGTTATGAACAACAAGGAATAAAGTACTATTGATTTAATACCCTGTAATAATGTTTAAAAACCGAAAAGACACTATTGACCTTGTTCTGCTATATTATAACTGTAAGCAGGAACTGAAATAAAAGCAAAACTACTTGTAACAAATATATTTATAATATTAACAACTAACAAAACTGATGGTGGAACAAAAGTATGGTCAACAGACTCGGAAAGATATATATATATATATATATATATATATATATATATATATATATATATATATATATATAATTTTTAAAAACCCTGATACATAAATTTCTTCCCTTCCCTTTTAAAAACCGCTATACAAAAATCATGAACCCCTTCCCTAACAATGAATCTAATTTAATTAATTAATAACAATTTACCTAACTTTTTATAGATGTTACAAAAACTGTAATAAGTACTAACCTTGGTATATGCATATACAAAGTTGTAAATGACAAGAAAAATCTTAACCCTGAGAAACTTGTTATTAATGTCTGTCACAACACTACAGCTGTCCTGGTTAGGTCCCCTTAAGACTCTGACGGTCCTTGAGGCTCCGAAAAAAACGAATGAAGAAGAACGCTGTGGTTCTGGAGACAATCGGTTCCTGGTTACCAATGGGTTGAAGTAGGTGTTCGGTTAAACTAATTCTAATATTAAACGTTATCCTAATCGGGTGAAATCTACAAAAAATAATATTTAGAGAAACATCAAGGCACCCAAAGATGACTGTCAACACATACTCTTACATCGAATTACCACAATAAACAAACATTTTATTTCATCAGCTGACTGTCATCCTGTCTATTTATTGCGTCTGCGCATTTAAAGAATATCTAGTAAATTAGGCATGAAAGTTTTTATACCGAGTAGGTATACAAAAAAACAGAAAAAACTAATTAGGTGTCCGATAAATTAACGATCTAGGCTCAAGGCCACATGATACATATGAGAAAACTCTGATTTTACACTTTTAATATTTCAAAAGACAATGAAAATATCAATAAAATGATAGGCCTATAAAACTAACTGATTTAATTGCTCACCTGGGTTTTAAATAATTATTTCGGTAGATTTGGAAACCGGGTTTTAAATATTCATTTCTGAAAATTTGGAAGCCGGTTTTTTTCAATCAAGATTCTTTATCATTTGTTCCAATTTCTCCCTTGATGTTCGGGGAAAATATTAAATCCAATCCCAGATTTTCTACCCGATTTTAAGACGAAAAGTGCCGGTAAAGGCTTGGAGAAATAAACCTATCAATGTGAGTTGTTGGCCAAAACTGACCTTAGCTGAGCGCCTCTTGACCTGTAGTTGTTACACTTGCGCATCGTTCTCGTCTATTGCCCATAAACGTTTCATAAACGGGATTCTGAGGGGTTTTGGGATTTTAATAATAAATTATATTAATTAATTATATGTTAGCAGTTGTGACTGCTACAATAGATCATAATCAAAACTAAGCTTTTTCATAGATCTCTGCGTTCCTCCAAAAATTGCAGGTTTGGGTAACTTTTGAATTATTTGTCCTATTGTAACAGTGTCTTCGTCTCTTTCATCAGGGAAAATGAAGTTAGTTGAAGTAGTCTTGCATTTTTTTAAAAAGTTTATGGAATATTCATCTGCCTCTATTTTTTCTATTTGTCCTATAAAATGCTTGTATGATTTCTTGGTAGTATATTCAACTATCACAAAATCTTTGATCCTTAAAGTTTCATCCTGAGGAATATTTTGTAAATCTTCGAAATCATCCTCCAGATCATTGTCATAGTCATCAACTACTGCCTCTGCAATATTACTTTCGGAAGATGTTTCATCAAAAACCTTCCTTTTTGCATTGTGAGCAACTTTCTTCCGTGCTTGTTTTTCCTTTTCTTTCTGAATTCTCTCCTCCTCACTTCTCTTTTTCTCATCCAAAAAAGGTGAACTAGTAAGAATTGTGCATTTAAGTTTAGGCCGGCCCTTCCTGATTTTTCTCTGCTCTGTCTTTGGGTAAGATTTAACTTGCTCTGGCGAAAGAAATTCATCTGTTTGATTTACACCATGATTACTAGTTCTGGCTCTGAATAATTTTGTGGTTTTTTATTATTGTCATCGGTCTGTATGTTAGCTTCTAATGGTCTATCTGTAACATAAGAGCTTAGAAAGTCCTCCTCTTTAAAAATTTCAGAATCTACAGGTGATATTTCAGTTTTTCTAAATGACGACAAAATATTAGTAGGGGTAAAAGCTTTTGGTAGTATTTTACCCACAATACCGGCAACATCATAAATAGTAACAGGAACACCTGGATGGTTAATAATCCAATTATCAGTCTCTTTGTTATAAAAAGTCTTGAATGGACCTAGACATCCCACGTCAAGAGGCTGAAGTTTATGGCTGCAGTGAGGTGGTATTGTTAGTAATACTATACCATTGTCTTTGAAGTATTTCATAATTTTATAATCACAGTGAGCTTCGTGATTGTTCATGATTAGTAATATATTTTTTTTCTTTACTACATCTTGTAAGGTCTACTAAATGTTTAAGAAAATTATCGGTCGTCATCCAACCAGTTTTGAATGCGGCCCCTTGAGATCCAACAGGTGATCCATTTAACATATGTGATTTAAAATTTTGACGAGGAAATATAAAATAAGGAGGACAGTAATTTCCATTGGCACAAACCGCTATACACATTGTTACTAACGTACCTCGTTCTGCACTTGTTACTTTTTCCACTTGTTTCAGTCCTTTGGGTGCTATAATTTTTGGTGGTCTGTGCACCGTCGTGATTCCGGTTTCATCGCAGTTGAATATTTCGTTTGTTGAAAATTGATATTTTAACATAACACTTTTTAAATTATCGAAAAATGCCGATACGTTATGAGCATTAAAACTAGTAGCTCTGCTTAGGCTCGTTGCCTCAGGTGTTCTTAATGTCAAGTTGCTGCGAATTCTAATCGCAGCCGCATCCAATCAATACCAGCAGATTTATTTTGCTCCCATGAGATTGGAATTCTTTTATTGTTTGCCACTGCATATTGGTACGCAAACTCACAAGTGGCTTTTACAGTGAGTCCATGACAAAGCCTACATGCTTTTATTAAATAATTAGCCAGAAGTTTTTCTTCTTCATCTGAGAATATCAGCGTAAAGCCATGATTCCGATTAAAATGAAAAGATTTTTTTTCATCTTCACTACATCCCTTAAATTTTGAAACCATTCTTTGCAAAGAAGATTTCGTAACTGCAAATTTGTCTGCTGCTGCACGTATTGACAATTCTCCAGCTACAACCATCTCACTGGCTTTTTTCATTTTTCTTATATACTCTTCATGATCTTGTTTACTTTTCTGAATGAATTTTAACTGATCCTTTCTACTGTGTTTTGGCATCTGTAAAACAAAATGAACGTTAAGTTGCTTTACTCTTAAAGAATACAGCAAGATTGATTATCTAAATATCTTTTTCGTAAATACTAAATATACAAAGGAACATCAAATTATGTTATGGTACATAGTGGGACACGTCCCTGTATATACCACATACTAGTGTCCCACTAAGTACCATTACATTAAATTTACAAACATTACTATCAGTTTGCATAAATAGTTTTTAGGAAAAATATACCAATACACATACCTTTTACACTCTTTCCAGCACCTAACTGTGAAATTTCAGAAACTTTAATAGTCTTGTTACGGAATAATAAGGCATACAAAGGACATAAAAAAGTTACTTTTCGTCTATGGAAACTTAACCGCAGCCATTACAGTCATATACTAAGTCGGTAAATAGCAACATGCAAGTCAAAAGAACTCTTCTATTGTTGGCTTTTAACGTTTAATTCAACTACATCTACTTTATCGTAGATGGCGAGATATTTCAATTGACCCATTATGTACCACGTCCCAGTATATACCACCGTCCCCTACTTTTATACTGTTTGGATACATGTCCAAATCTAAGATATTTATAACACTGAACGACTTTTCCAATATACTGTTCAACAGGACAAAATACCTTATTAAAAGAAACATAATTCGGCAGACCGTTGCTTTCAAATGTGATAATTATTGTCTTTTTATCTATGAATTCAATTTTATTATCATTAACAACTTTACGTTTAGTTCTATATATACTAATAGCTTTAGAAGATGACTCTAGTATTTATTAAATAATCTACGTCATACTGAGTATCTACGTCCCGTACTAAACCCTTGATTTCCAACAAATGATTAGGTTTGTACGCCTTAAGATTTTCCAATTTTAATGCTAGATTATTTACTAAATTATTTGCTTCCAGTAAAGACTTTAACAAAACCTTGATGCGATTTCTACCTATGCTCTTAATTTCTAAAATATTTGTAAGTTTTAATTTTTTGAATAATATGTGACCAACAGTCATCGGATGTAATCTACCTAAATTTTCAATATTTACTTTTTCAATATAAACCCAAATATTTTTATAATTATTGTTTTCTTTTCCGGTTCCACGACAGCTCCTACACTGTTGACATTTTTTATGGTCATGCTTTGATTATCAGTTATTTTCAAATGGTCCTCACTATTATCTACTAACATTTGCGTCAACGAGGACGTCCCTGCACTAGTGTCCCTCATTGGGGGACCAAAATAGAAGTTTACAACCGTAAAACACTTAGATTGTTTAACTATACGGTCAAAATTAAAATCCTAATTATACATAAAAAGTGAATCACAATACTAATTAGAAGACCGGCCTGTTTATTATGTTTTTTGCACTTAAATTTTAAATCTATACTGTTTAAAATTATTAAAAACTATTATCTTTATCGGAGAACTTTTAAATTCAAATTTTCACTTTGACAGTTCTACATTCTTATTCGTATGTTCTACATTCTTATTCGATAATATTCTAACTTAATCATAGTTTTGTCCATTTTTGTTTTCTAGTTTTACTTTATTTTAATTTAACTAAAATTTTTATAACTATTTTATATACATGTTGATGACTTTTTTAACAAAATATCTTTATTAGAAACATTAAGAGAGAACTTGTGCAATTAATTGTATAATAGATGCTTACATAAGGGACATCAATTACATACCATTTGCAACTAAAGAGGTATATGATCTAAAAAACCTTAAACAATATTTACAGGATGATCGTCTACATTTTAAGATACTGCATCAAAACATCAGGAGCCTATCTAAGACCATTGATGAACTTGAGGTAATAGTAAGGGAACTAGACTGTGATTTTGACTGTATTGTACTCACAGAAGCATTTAAAAATGACGGCATCGAGTGTCATAAATGAAGAAAAAAAGAAAGCTTACCTAGAGTACCGTAAACAATCGAACATACTTATTAAGGTGACAAAGAAAAATTACTTTAAAAAAGAAATTATGAAAAACAATAAGTCTTCAAAAAATATGTGGAAAATAGTAAATAACTATAATAGTGAAAATGTTAATACTCAAAATATCAAAGAAATACTTACTGCAAATAACCAATGTATTACCGACACAAATGAGATCGCTGAGATTCAACGATTATTTTTCAAAAATTGGAGAAACATATGATCAGAAGATAATAAAACCTTCTTCTCGACCACCAAAGAGAAATGTTACAATAAATTCCTTTTTTTGTCACCTGTAAATGAAAATGACGTTGTTAAGATTGTAGCCTCCTTAAAATCGAACAAAGCTCCAGGAATAGATGGTATTAAATCTGAAGTACTTAAAGAACTATCGCAAATACTAACTGGTCCCATTACTTATTTAATAAATAATGTATTTTCTACCGGCAAATGGCCCGAACAATTTAAGCAAACAGTGGTGATTCCCATTCATAAGAAAGGCGATCAAAAATTAACAAACAATTACAGACCAATCTCACTAATCACTACACTTTGCAAGATATTGGAAAAATCTATAAAATATCAACTAGTATTATACTTAGAAAAATATAAGTTAATTTTAAACAAACAATATGGTTTTAGGGAGGGAGTATCCGCGGAGAATGCATTATCGTACCTATATAATAAAATTTACAACTTAGTCGACAGCAGCACACCAACAGCTTGTGTATTCCTAGATCTGGCAAAGGCGTTTGATACAGTTAGTCACTTATAACTATTAAATACTTTAGCGGACATTGGTATAAGAGGAAACACATTTAACTTAATGGAAAGCTACTTAGAAAATCGATATCAAAGAATGCGGCTAGAAGGGAAATTGAGTAATGCCAGAAGCATAAATTTTGGTATACCACAAGGGACTGTATTAGCACCCACATTATTTATACTGTGTATAAAAAATATCCTTACTTGCCGGACTGAAGGTGATATATTAAGTTTTGCAGATGACACAGCAATTTTGTACTCTGCAGTCACGTGGATGGAACTAAAACGAAAAATGTAACATGACTTAGGAAGAATTATTGATATATTTAACCACAAACTTCTTATAGTAAACATGGATAAGACAGTTTATGTTATGACTCATATCTACGATGGGATATACACATAAACTAAACGTGTAAAACATTGAGATGTCTACTCTACAAAATGCAATATTTACGTAACATACTGGATATCCATCATCTGAAGGTTGTTTACTATTCTTTGGTAGAATCACGTCTACGTTATGGAATCCTTAGTTGGGGTGGAGTTGCAAATACATACCTA
This sequence comes from Diabrotica undecimpunctata, assembly GCF_040954645.1. Lineage (NCBI taxonomy): Eukaryota > Metazoa > Arthropoda > Insecta > Coleoptera > Chrysomelidae > Diabrotica > Diabrotica undecimpunctata. The sequence goes on from NC_092811.1 coordinate 68,846,035, forward strand.
CACCAATTAGACATTATCCAGAGAAAAATATTAAAAATTGTTTACAGTAGATCTTCGAGATACCCTACTAATTATCTTTATACCGAAACTCAAATGTTAGATACAAGACAATTATATATTCTTACAATAATCACCAATTTATACAAAAATAAACACTTACTCACACCATTAGGACATACCTATTATACGAAAAATAGAGCACAGTCTTTTGTTAGATTTAATATTGCAAAGAAAACAGTTGGTAAACGAAATTTTGAGTATTTACAAGGCAGAATCTACAATTTGCTCGCTGAAATTTACAAAACATACCTAACCACTATAAATTCTGAAAAAATGATTAAGACATTATTTACTAGGTATTTGAAACAAAATCACAGACAACTGTTCAGCCACCTTTTTGAGACCAATTAGGCAATAAATAAAGTAAAATTAACAATAGATTACGAAATCGTAAAAATTTATTCAGTTATTATCTGCGTCGATTATATGCATGAATTGTCTCTCTCTTGTAATTTTTTTTTTGGTATTTTCTTATTTTATCTTAATATAGGTAATAATTATCACTAATAAAGTAGGAAAACTCGCTTTGCTGTAAGTTCAATATAAATAAGCAATTTAAAAAATGGCCCATGCTCAACTTCATTGTTTTAATGGGCACTACTATTTATTTACCTTGAACCAATTACAGAACTATAAAATAAAAGTTATAAGGGGGGTTTGGGGGTAGGTAAACGAAATACACGTTCAACACTTGGTACTGTAGATTATATTGAGATTAAACATTGAGTTGAAAATAAAATAAAATACATTGCGCGAGGAACCCACGCGGTGCTGTTTCTAGGTTCGCTTGCGTTGTCCAACTGGCTCTCACGCGGGGCTTCGTGTCGGCTCGGGAAGTCGACGGAGCTGCTGACTGCATAGTATGGGAGATTAGTGGGTAATACACAGGTGGCTGTTATGGTCTTCCCCTTTGCACCACATAATCGTCTCGAATGTGGAGCAAGAATCTCTCTTGAGGTGGTATTCTTCTTAGGGCGTCCTCTTCTACGGATAGGCCCAATGGGCTCTGTAGGGACTTCTCCAGGGTCTGCACGATAGTGCGTCAGCGCAGATACGTGGTATTTTCCAACAGATGCATCTGGGTTGCTGACAGAAGCGATTTCGTAGGTTGTACGAGTCACTAAGCGAAGAATGCGATTCGGTCCATCACGACGCGGCAAAAATTTAGATGTACGCATCTTGCTTGCATTACTTAGGACGTGAGTGTCCACGAGAACTTGATCACCCACATTAAGAGCGACGTCACGATGATGATAGTCCTGATAAGAGTTTCTACGGTCCTGGGTTAGTTCATGCTTTTCGCACGCGGCCCATAACTAATCACTAAGAGTAACCAAATACGGAGTGATTTGCGACACAAAATTTTCAGTCTGCACTATCGCACGAAAGTCTCGATTGGCATCATCTGGGGTGCGTAACTCGCGTCCGAATGTTAGATATGCCGGTGAAAAACCTGTGGATTCACACTTGGCAGAGTTCATTGCGAAACGTACGGCGGAAAGTTTATCTGACCAAATCGTATGATCATCTTTAGATAAGATAGCTAATTGGGTTTTCATGTCGCGATTTTTACGTTCAATAGGGTTTGATGCGGGGTAGTACACAGGAATCAGCGATTGTTTGAAACCGAAACACTCTGCAACCGTTTGCATTACGAATCTGGCGAATTGTACGCCATTGTCACTTATTACCCGTCGAGTCAATCCGTACCTCAGTATGACCTCGTCGATTAAACACTTGGCACATGCGGCAGCGGTTGCAGTTTTTAGCGGAAAGAGTTCCACCCATCGACTTGCGACATCTTCAACTATGAATACCCAGCAGTAACCAACTGCAGTCTCTGGTAATGGTCCAAACAAATCTATGCTAAGTACTTCGAAGCGTTGGGACTGTATAGGCGTCTGTAGTAGGCCTGCAGGTTTTAAGTTGGTAGGCTTAAATTTCTGGCAGTCTACACAGTTACGTAAGTAGTCAGCTATTGTCCTGCGCATATCAGGCCAAAAATATCTTTCATCAATGCTTTGATATGTGCGTTCGACACCACAATGACCTGCTGTATCAGCATCATGGTATTGTTTTAAAATTTGTGGAATACGAGCACTAGCTACTACAAGTTGTGGCTCGTCTTCATCAATGTCTGGGGTGTAGCGGTACAAAAGTCCATATGACATCACATATCCTCTCTCCACCCACTTTTTGTATTCGACAGAAGTCTCGTTAGAGACAACATAGGTTACTTCTATTGTTTCTTCAGTTTCATTGCGGTGGCCGCGAAAGTGTATCGGCAACCACATTTTTCTCGCCAACAATATATTCTAGGCGCAGATCATTAACTCTAGAGCCCATCTGGCGAGGCGTCCGGTTTGTGATTTAATGGACATCAGCCATTTGAGGGGCTCATAGTCGCTTTGAACAACAGTGGTGGTAGCGTCTTCCAGGTAACCTCTGAATTTCTTTACAGCCCACACAACAGCAAGAGCTTCACGCTCCGTCGTGTTGTAGTTCTGCTCTGCGGAAGTCAAGAGTCTAGATACATATTCCACTGGTCGTTCATCGTCGTTCTCCCCCTGGAGTAAACATGCACCGATTGCATAACCACTAGCATCTGTGCGTAATATATAGGGTAGTCTGCTGTCCGCTTGTCTTAAAATTGGAGGCGAACACAGTAGAGTTTTAAGTGCTTCAAAAGCTTCGCCTTGCTTGTGGCTCCAGGTCCATTTAAAGTTCTTCTTCGTCAGAGTGCTTAACGGCTTTGACATCTCAGCGAAACTTTCTATGAAACGCCTGTACCATGAGCAAGTTTGTAAGAAACTTGAGTTGTTTCACGTTATTAGGAGGTGACATGTTGAGTATTGCAACTACTTTTTCGTTATTCGACGAAATTCCTTCGAGGGTAATAATGTGAACTAAATAGTGCACTATTTCACATACAAACGAACATTTCTCCCGATTTAATGTGAGTTTGTATAAGATCAGTCTTTCGAATACCTTCTTCTTTCGAATACCCAGGTCTCCTAGGTTTTCTTCAAAACTGGACGAAATGACTGTTAGGTCATCAAGATAGGCTAGTATAAAGACATCTTGCAGGCCTGATCTGAAGCGGTTAATCAGACGCTGAAAAATAGATGGCGCATTACGGAGTCCAAAAGGCATGCGTGTATACCTAAATGTACCAAAAGGTGTCACGAAAGCAGTTTTGTCTCTATCACTCTCTTTGACGCTAACCAAATGATATCCACTACGAAGATCAAGAGTTGTCATACATCCTGTCTTCTTTGCGGCATGTAAAAGATCATCTATCCTTGGGATCGGAAACCGGTCTGCCCGTGTGACTGCATTTAAGGCTCTGTAGTGAAAGGTGAGACGAACACTATTGTTCTTCTTCGGAACGAGTATGACTGGAGCAGCGTAAGGAGACTCACACTCTTCAATGTAGCCACTCGCTAATAGTTTGTCTGGTTCTTCCTTAAGTTGATTTTTCTTGGTCTCTGACATCCTGTAGGGAGGTGATGCTATTGGAGATTCATCTAATAGTACTATGGAATGTTCTGCATAATGTGTAGGTTCATCATTTGGCTCAAAAACCTTGTTCAACTCATGCAAAAGATCATTAAGCGTACTTTTTGTTCGTGTTTAAGAACAAGTGCTTCATCATCTCGTAGTTTGATATTTTCAAATTTTACATTATTCACAGAACATAAAGGATCTAGATCAGTGTCAAAAATAAAAGTGAGTTGTGGATATTCACCAAAATAATACTGATTACTAGGTAAGTCTAAAATTATGTTTGCTTGTTGAATAAAGTCACACCCAAGCAAGGTTCGACTGTTTTCATGGTCTGGAACAGATATAAAACGTGTAAGAATAGTTTTATGTTGTAACTTAACATCTACTTCAAAAATATTTACGTTTACACGACGTTGTAGACCATCTGCTAATGTCATTAACGTGATATCTTTAGTATAGGGTACGTTATCCTGCAATAATAGTTTAGCAAGAGAAGATCCGGCAACACTGGTTTTAGCCCCGGTGTCTATATAAGCGTAACCATTATAATTAAAAATATCAATCGAAACTAACGGTCTGACCATGGTTAAATTTTCATCAAAAGTATTGTACATAAAGCCTGCAGCACGAGCGTCAGCTGTTTTAGATCTACAATCTGGACAATTGCTTTTAATATAGCCAAGTTTACCACAGCCATGACATGTTATACTGGAAGACGTAAAATTATTATTACAAGCAGGCTCCTTTTTAACAACAAAGTCCGTTTTAGCCAAAGGGACAGCGCTAGTAGGTTTATTTCTACTGTTTGCTAGCTTACGACACTCTTCGATAACATGTCCTGTATATTTACAATATGCGCATCTAAGTTTTTTCTGAGACGGAAGTTTTTGTTCGTTAAAAACTTTGGTTTCCGCTATATTATCGAATAATAATTCTGCGATTTAAAAGTCCATACACCATGTCAAGTTGTATAGCCTCTGTCAAATTTAAGTCGTTGGGGAGGGGTGCTATCAATTATTTTAGTGTGTACCATTCTCACCCCACGAAGGTGGTGAGAATGGTACATCACCTTTCTTCCGTATGTAATAGATAGGAAACATTATAAATAGATCTTCTGTACTATTCTTATCTCTCAAGCTGTTAATGCTTATCAAAAAAAAAATTGGAAAATCCTCCAGTAGGGTAAGGGGGTGGGGGATAAAACGGAAAAACAAAAGGTAAATTAAATAGGTAAAATTTTTTACACAATCATTGTTTAATTGAGAAAATTGTTGCTAGGATAAAAACTTAAATTAAACTTACTAAAGAAATCATTTGAAACAGTTAACATATTGTATAAGAGTAGATACCTAGATATAATTATTTAAAAACAAAAATTTTACTTCTTACAGTCAACGACGAATTTATTGGGAGAGACCTCCTTCGGACCTTCAAAAATTCTCACAACTTGTTTATACCAAACAAGTTTATACCAAATTTCATCTGGTGGGTTAGGCCACATCCAATGCTTCACACTCTTCTTCATAGCTGGCACTAAAGCCTCTCCCGTCTCATCAAAATTGGATACCATTTTACCTGTGTAGAGTTTACCATCGTATTGCACGATGACAAAATCGCCTTTTTTTGGTAGAGCAGGTTGATTGGCCAGAGTGTATTCATTGTTTGAAGGAGAATTTCTGAATTTTCCTCCTTCTTGAATTGGCCCATCAACTGCAGAAACAGTGCTTAAGGTTGTAGTCTGTTCTGTAACAACCGGTGTGGCTGCTGGCATTAGTGCAATATTTCGTGAAAGTGCTTTCTCTCCTAGAATTTATTCTTCATTCTAATCCCCCATATCTTCAGGATACCAAGTGAAACTATCCTCACTTTCCTCATATGGAATATTATCCAAATTGATACTATCTTCTGAACTGGCTTCACCATTGGGCTCTTTCCGTCGTGACTGACTGTTTGGTTTTTGGTTTTCTTGATATATCCAGAATTTTCTTTTTGGTTGTAGATCTATAAGTGCTGGCTGCAACGTAATCGTCGAATGTAATCCCTTTTCCTGCCTCAACATCAACTTTCTTTCCTCGCCTGGAAGGTCTGTTGGAACCAGTGATCTCCTGCCGTCGAGAATTAAGTGCATCCATGAATGCAGTTGAAACATTCTGAATGTGCGTTCCACTATCGGCGGTTTCATATGTAGGCGCAGCCAACCTTCGAGAAACTTCATTTCCATTCAATGGGTGAATTCCACAGGCCTTGAAACCTCCTTGCATTGAGGCAACACGGGTTGGTTCTAGGGCTTCAAACAACATTGTAACTAACCTGAGAAAAAGTGATTTAGGTACTGATCGTAATTTCAACCCTTCAGGTGTGCGTTTCCATTCGTCCAAAACGGTTCTCCAGCTTCCTTTGAGAGGTCTGAAAAACCCTACATCCAGTGGTTGGAGTAAATGAGTCGAGTGCGGTGGAAGAGCTATAAATTTGACATTATGAGCTTGACACAACGACAAAACATGGCCACTTATGTGGGGACTAAGGTTATCCCCAATTAAGACCTTGGTACCATCCTGTTTTCGAAGAATCGGTACCATTAGTAATTCGAACCAGTCCTCGAAAATTTTTTGGTCAAACCAGCCGCTTTTTGACCGGTTGTACCTCGCCCCAGGGGGACCACCTTCCATCCATGTAGGATAAATATTTTGAGCCTTGTAAGTTATATAGATGGGGGCCAAACCACCTTCAGCATTCCCACACAACATGAGAGTTATATCAGGGTATTTTGCCCCTCTCTTCACAATAACCTTCTTAGATCCAGGATCATCCTGGAGGTTTGATTCATCGTAATTCCATAAATTTTTGGATGGAACACCCTCCAATTCGATGGCCAAGTTATGAAAAAAATCTGAGATCTTATGTCAGGTGCAGCCTGATATCTAGAGATACATTGATACATCTTCGGGTGCTCAAAGTATTTTTGTGCCTATTTAAAAAACTCTTTACCCACTCCACTCCTGGCATATTGTCAGTAAACTTTGAAATTGTGCGTCCAGAATTATCAAGGTAACCTTTGATTAACAGACGGTCATAGGATGTAACAGGAAATCCATATGTGGAGAGAGCAATTATGTGGGAGCATATTACTTCTTCTTCGTCATCACTCAAACGGTTTGACCACCTGAATTTTTTTTTAATGTTTGAGTTCTTGACCTTTTCATGTTACTGACAAGAGTGTTTAATGATATCCCATACCTGCAACAAAATAATAATAATAATAATTGAAGGGATTGGAAGGTGAAGGTGTTATGTTACATTTGCTTAAAAATTGGGATATCTATGTGGATGAAGGCGTTATGTGTTTTTGTTTCTCATAGCACTATCTCCCATTCGCTTCTAGCCATAACTTAGTATTTATTCAGCTGGTGAAGGGGTTATGATACACTAATATGCAGAATGTTTGGAGGGAGAAGGTGCCATGCGTCTTCAGCATGCACATAACTCCTTCATCCACTTAGTCACTGTGCTTTGTTATATATATATATACATCCTGCTATCGTTTTAAGCTCTTTTCACGTTGCAGTAATTTAGCATCATCAAGAAATGCTATAATTTTCTATTTATAAGTCGTGTATGTTCGTTTAGTGCACCTTTGTAGGCTTGGCACCGTTGTCGATTTTTCAATAATCCGATTTTTTTATAAATTAAATTTTTTACATCAAACCATCATTTTAACATTGGGAGGTAAAATTACTGTATTTTGTATCATTTTAAAGCCAATAGATGTTGCCAGTGTTAATACTTAAATAATATTTGAAAACATAAAAATATCGATCGCTTTGGGTCAAGTTCAAATGAAGACATTGAAACTACCTGCCGGCCGGCTGGGGTCAACCAACAAGTTTTTTTATATCAATGTTCAGTTGTTATTCAATTTAGATATTTTTTCCCAGAGAGTTGTGTAGGGGAATATTTTACATATTTGAATTTCCAAGCTTTTTAATCCAAGCTATCAGTGAATAGTTTAAGATAAATATTAGGTTTTTATGGGATTAGGTCAAAAATATTGGTTGTGATTGGGATTAGAATCACATTTTTAATTATTTAATGTTTAACATTCTGATTTCCATTCAGGAAATCGTTCTCAAAAAACGTTTTTTGTACAAAATGTGTATACACATTTTTACATAATTTGTACAATAAACAAGGTTAAATATTGGAAATCGTATCGTTAAATATTAGTTAATTAAAAATGTAATTTTCATCTCAATATCGACCAATAATTGTGGCTTTATCACATAAAAAAATAATATTTGACTTTGACCATGCCATAAGAAAGTAGTTCACGAACCTCGCTAAATAGTTTAAAAAAATCTTATACAGAAATTTAAATTCTAAATAGTATGAGGGGTAGCCGACGAAAAATTCGTAAAGACGTACAGTTGATTTTGCTTTGTTTTTTTAAACAATCATAAATGGCAAAAAAATTTTTGCTTATAAAACGTTTTGTATACATTCTAAAGAAAAATAATTTAAATAAAAGTTGTAGACCATAAAAAGTTTTCTATGCAGAGAAATACCAAATTTAAATACATAAATAATTGAGATAATTCCAAAAAACCATAAACTCTAAGATATTATGTTTATAGTAATTTATAAATGTTAATAACTTTGTTTTTTGACTATACTAATAACGACAGGTAATATAGCTACTTGAAATCATGGCAATTGATGAGTTATTAAAGTGTGCTAAATATCAAGCAGATCAAAAAATATTTTACAATTTATTCAATTTGTTTATCACAGAAAGCGATTATTTAAACAACTGTACTTGTCCAAACTCGTATGACTCTACAAGTATTTTGTAACTTGCAATCGATTCTTTGTACTTTCAGTTTTAGGGTATATTAAAAAAACTTTTAACATATTATTAATTTTTTTTGCTTTTTAGTTTTTAGACCACTTAACGTTTTTTTAGTTTCTTTGACAAGTGAGGATTCGGCTATTTCTTCATATGGGCTATGAACAATTGTGTAGTCAAGTCAACACTATTATAGAAGTTACCCATACTTTTTCAGTAGTCATGCAGACGGTTCATCTTAATTGTTCCCATATAGAACATAAGCCCGAGAAAAGTCTTAAATTCTGTTTGTGTTGTCTCTTTCCAAAACGCAATCCTCGATTTTTCTGAACGACTTTGTGTATTTCGTCAGAGTCACTTCCACAATTCATTTAATCTACATCGTCCTCGCCAGATGCTTCTAACAATGATTGTAATTCAGCAGTGGTCAATCTACGTTTATCTTCACATCTAGCTTTTTTAGATGTCGAAGGCATAATGTTTACATCCATTTCTTTATAAATACTATAACTCACTTTTACGGAGCTAATTAACTATAAAAACGTTCTACTGGAAACTATCAACTTACGACTTCCAATACTATAAGGCCACTTGAGGCACAATACGTTTTTACTCAATAATAGTTCCTGTATAAGTAAAATTGTTTTTTAATGTGCTTCATTGAAGCACACTAGATATATTTCAGTTTTGCAATCACATTCTTCAGAGTATGTTTTAACTTTTTTAACTTTTCTATCGGCCTTTCTACTAGTCAGGTTTCTTCTTAACACTTTGTAACATTTTGTACACTTTCTTCTCTTTGTAATATCTACATCGCTTTGCCTTAAATGGTATTTTTGGGTGTATCTGGTCGTGAGGGTTACAACATTTCTTTATTTGTAAATGCCTTCGCGAACTCCAGTCTGAACTCAAGGATAGGTTGTCGCTTTTTTTACGTTTTTTATTATTTACCAACTAAGCATTGACTACTGCGGTATTAAATATTAATTCCATTGCCACTTTCCGGTACCACTTCAGCATTTTGCAGGCTTTGGTAAGAAGTCACTTGATCACTAAAATCAACACTCTTTTTCACCAAGTTATAATCGAGAATAGTTTGTGGTTTTAGTACTTGTGCATAATTTTTCTCTTCATTTAATTAAACCAAGATACAACTATTATGTTTAAATGTTGCAAGGATTAAAACTGGTCTTTTGTCGACCCATTTTATCACTCGTAAAATCAATAATGGGGTTAAGTTTCATCGAGAGGAACTGGTTGCAACTTTTTTAATCGAGATTTTGGTTTTACATGTTTTTATAGTAAAACATCTGCACATGAATAATTCGTTTCTTGAACAATGATTTCAATTCATCGACCAATATTCTAAAATAAGGTGTTATTACGTCGTCCGGAATATTATAAACTGGTTCTATTTCATAAAGCATTGGAAATATGGTTTACACTCTATATTATTATCTCCGTTAAATCCTATCATTTTAGGCTCCATATGTGATGATTAGACCTATAGCACCGGAGATACGCAACTAAGGCTCTTTTGACATAACATATATAGGAGCAAAGATATATACCTAAGGTTCTTTTGACGTGTTGATGTATTTGATTTCTACGTCGTAGTATTCTATTGGTTAAATGTTACCATTTGAGGTACTGTACGTCACAATTGGACTAATAGGATCGAAGATACATAACTAAGGTCCTTTTGCCAGGCTACTCTATTTAATTTTTGTATCTCATTGTATTCTATTCGTTTCATTCTATCATTTGAGGTACGAAACGTCACGATTGGACTAATGGGACCGCAGATACATAACTAAGGCTCTTTTGACAAGCTGATGTATTTTATTTTTCTATCTTATTGTATTCGATTGGTTCAATCCTATCATTTGAGGTACTGTACATCACGATTGGGCTACTAAAAACGAAGATACGTAACTAAGGCCCTTTTAACATTTTGCTGTATTTGATTTCTATCTCATTGTATTCTATTAGTTAAATTCAATCATTTGAGGTATCGTTCGTCACGATTGGACTAATAGGACCGAAGATACATAACTAAGGCCATTTTGACATGCTACTTCATTTAATTTTTATACCTCATTGTATTTTATTTGTTAAATCCTTTCATTTGAGGTACTGCACGTCATGATTGGACTAATAGAACTAAAGATACACAACTAAGGCCCTTTTGACATTGTTCTGCATTTGATTTTTCTATCCCATTGTATTCTTTATATTAAATCCTATCATTAGAGGTACTATACGTCACGATTGGACTAATAGGACCGAAGATACGTGACTACGGCCCTTTTGACATGGCTGTATTTAACTTTTTTTTCAATTCGTTAAATCCTGTCATTTAAGATACTGTACGTCACGATTGGACTTATAGAAACGAAGATATATAATTAAGGCCTTTTTGACATGCTGTTATATTTGATTTTTCTGTCTTATTGTATTTTATTGGTTAAATCCTATCATTTGAGGGGCTGTACGTCGCGACTGGGCCAATTGGAGCGAAGATACAATAGGTAATTGCAATATATCATAACCCGTTACTTTTAACCAAACATGATGCCAGAATGATTTGTGGATGAAAAAAAAAATATATATATATATATATATATATATATTCTTAAATTTACTATTTCGTTGTGGGTAATATTATATTCAACAGCGATGCCAAATTTCTGATGCTAAAATGATTGATAGTGAAAGTGGGATATACATTTTCATGTATATAATGGCAGCGAGTAAACGGTAACACCCTGAACTAAACATATATAATATTTTCACTGTACCATCATTTTAGACTCAAACATTTTCTGGAATAAACTTGTATAACTCAGTAAGGGATAAAAAGAGAAAGCGGATATTTTAAAATATCAACACGGTATCAACACTCTAATCAATGAGATGGTTAAAATTTTTGTGACAAGTACAGGAAAAAAGTTATTAAGGTCTTGTAAAGTAGCGTCGATATACAGATGCTACTTTGCAAGACGATGCTAAAGTGATGGTAAAAGCATAATGTATCGATGCGAAAATGATAGTAGGATGTATATATATATATATATATATATATATATATATATATATATATATATATATATATATATATATATATATATATATATATATATATATATATATATATATATATATATATATATATAAGCGGGGATCCTACAGCTTCTGCCGCTTCCCGCATTTCGATCGCCATCTTTTTCTATCTCTCCAGGTGTCTTCATCAATGGCTCTGTCTTTCATGGTTTCCATAACACCTTGTATCCAAGACTTGGCTGGTCTTCCTCGTTTCCTTCTATTACTTGGATTGTATTCCATAGCTCTTTTTGGCCATCTGTTGTCGTCCATCCTCTGTACGTGTCCATACCATATTAACTGTCTAGTTTCTATTCTTTCAGAAGTTGTATGTACTCTATCTGTTTTCTTCTAATTTCAGAATTAGGTATACGTTCTACTCTTGATATACGGCAAGCTCTTCTTAGGTAGTCCATTTCAACCGTGTCAACTTTTTTCTTTCCTTTTACTATCATTTGCCAACATTCTGCTCCATATGTAAGAATGGGCTCTACAATTACTTTGTAGATAGTCATTTTAGTTTTCATAGTAGCTTTGTTGGACCAAAGTATCGAATTCAGAATTTGAACACTCTTCCTGCCTTGTTGCACTCTATAGTCTATATCTCGTTCCGTTGTTCCTTTACTGCAGATAATACTTCCCAAATATTTGTATTCGTAGCACCTTTTCATTTGTCTAATTTCCACATCCAGGTCTTCGTCTTCACTGCCTATTCGCATATATTCTGTTTTAGACATATTCATACTCATCCCCCATTTTTCGTATTCATCTTTGAGCTTTCTAAGCATATAATCTGCATCTTCTTCACAGCTTGCAATTAGTACTTGATCATCTGCAAAGAACAGCGTTGTCAGATAATGGTTGTTAAGCTTCAACCCCATTCCCGCACATTTTTGTCTCCACTGGTGCAGTGCTTCTTGGATATATATTTTGAATAGGGTGGGGGAAAGACAACATCCTTGTCTCAAGCCTTTCGTTACTGTAAATACCCTTGAGAAAGTATTTCCTGTTTTTACAGTGCTTTGAGGACATTTATAGATGTTCAGTATTGCTTTTAGATATGTTTTACTAAGGTCCGTTTTCGTCAAGACACTAAATAAGAGTTTTAAAGGAACTGTATCATAAGCCTTCTGCAGATCTATAAATACCAGATGCGTAGGGAGGTTTCGAGCTGTTCGTTTTTCAATTACTTGTTGAAGGGTAAATGTGTTGTCCACGCACGATCTTCCTGCTCTGAAGCCGCTTTGTTCTTCAATTTCTTTATACTCCTCTTCTATTCTTCTTTTCAATATACGACCATATAACCTTCCCAGCGAGCTAGTTACGCTAATGCCTCTATAATTTCCGCATTCTTTTCTGTCTCCCTTTTTATAAATGGGGCTAATGTGGGCCAAATTCCAATCGTCTGGAATCGTTTGGCCTTCAATTAAGCATTTATTAAAAATATTCACTAAGCTTTCCAAAAGAGCATCCGGTCCATGTTTCATCAACTCGATGGGAATGTCTCCAGGCCCGGGTGTTTTTCCATTTTTCGTTTGTTTCAATTCTTTTTTCAGTTCTTCTTTGTTTATCTTATGCACCTCTGAGTTTTCTGTCATTGCGATATGGTCAGGTCTTTCCATAAATTCGTGCCTACTTTCTGTTAATAGCGTTTCGTAATATTTTTCCCACTTTTTATTTTGAATCAGGTTTATATTTCCCTCATCTTTTCTTTCTTTTCTAATACTTTTTATGAATTTCCAAGCTTGTGTCACTTTGGTTCCTCCTAAGCATCGGTCCATCTCTTCGCATTTCTCTTCCACATTTCGTTTTTTCTTTTAGTGACTTCCTTCTTTGCTTCCCTGTTGAGTCTGCTGTAAATTCTGCGGTCTTCTGAGTCTTTCGTGGATAGCCATGTTTGATAAGCTTTTTTTTTGTCTTTAATTAATTTTCCTACTTCTTCGTTCCACCACTCAGGATTTTTTCTTTTGTCAGCTTCTTCGTACCCCAATGCCTCTTTGGCCGCCTGATGAATGCAATTTTTTATATCTTGATATTCTTTTTCGGCTGTTTCTCTTCGAGTTACGTGAGTTAGTTTTGAGGCTAGTCTAAGTTTGTAGAGGAATTGTACTGATTCTTGTTTGAGGCTATCAATATTATATCTTATCTTTGTGGAAGCTGCTACCTTCTCCTGTTCAATTTTGTTCTTGTTTACTTTCCTGTAGTGTATGGTTATTTTTGCGACCACCATATAGTGGTCAGATCCGCATTCGGCACCACGATACACCCTTACGTCATTTGTTTGGAGCCTTTTGTTTTCTGGTTGGATGAGATAGTCGATTATAGATTTTATCTTTTTCTTTGGTTGTTCCCAGGTAAATTTATGTATATCTTTGTGCTGATAAAACGCTGTGCTTTGTTGACGTTATAAAATAAAGTGCAAGATGAGAAGAAATATTAGAATTGGCTCTTAAACAGGCAAAAGAAGACAGTTATGAAGGTAAGCTTGATGAAATAACTAACCTAAAATAATATACTACAGTAAATTACCATTACAAATGAATTAAAATATTGTTTTTCTCACATCAAAGATTTTGAGGTTATGTTTAAAGTTACAGTAGACAACATTTTATTAAATAACAAAATAAACGCAATGTTATAATTATAATCTTATAGAACAATGCTATAGACTACTATATTTGTTTGGTTTCAGGTGAAAATGAAGATGTCAGTTGCATTTTCGACGATCCATCAAGTGATGAATATCGGACTCAGATATCGTTAGTGATAGTGAGGATAATGGTGATGATGATTATACAAGATGTGCTCGCATTTCCTCTTCTAGAAGGTTTCTTTCTTGTCGAGATAAAACTAATTTTCTAGAATCCCCTTCAACAAGTACAAATTCTACAGCAAAAATACATCCACAGTCTGATGAGAAAAGTGATGTGGTAAACCTACAAATTCCCATTTCAATTACAAACAGCAGGTGTGTTGAGGATAGACTGGTAAGTAGCCCTATTAATAGTGACCAGGCTCATTTAGATGTAGAACCACAAGTAAAAAAACAAAAATTGTTCAGGAAACGACAGAAAAACAAACAACAATGGAAAAGAAATGTGGCTGCTAAAGCAAGAGAATGTGGAGAAAGTTACTTATCTCGTAAAGGTGTAGTGATTCCTGCCAAGCCAGTACCAAATAGGCAGAAAGAAAGTATTTCTTATCCAAAACCAGATAAAAAAAGGTTTGTCAGCGCCGGAGTTAGACAAACGGGGCAAGCATAACAACAGGCCTACTAAACTTGATCCAGATGTAAAAAAATATGTTACGGAACATATTGCTTCGTTTCCTGCTGAGTTGTTTCATTATTCTAGAGCCAACAATCCAAACAAAAAATACTTATCACCGTTGTTGTCCGTACCTAAAATGTACAAACTTTACATTGAACAATGCAGACTAGACCAAGTTTCAGACGAATTCTAGTAAAAGAGTCCATGTACAGATTTATTTATGATTACGAGTTCAGTTTATCCATTGGACAACCTAAGAGTGATACATGTAGTACATATGATAGTGGACAATGTTCAGAAGAACATATTGATTTTTATAAATCTGCATTTGAGGCTCAAAAAGCTGACAGGGAAAGTGCCAATGTGTTGAAGATGTTGCATATGTCACTATGGATCTGCAGCAGACTATGCCATTGCCTCGTTTGTCCACATCAAAAGCTTTTTATAAAAGAAAGATGTGGTTTTACAATCTCGGCCTGCATATAATTTCAAAAAATGTAGACAGGGCCCTATTTTTTACATGGACAGAAGACGTAGCAAATCGTGGCAGTACAGAAGTTGCAAGTTCACTGTTCAGTGCGGTTGAAAGTGATAGATCATCTGCAAGTGTGGTCCGACTCTTGTGCCGGACAAAACAAGAATTTCCAGATTATTTGTCTGTACCAGTACATGATTTTGAAAGGGTACTTCAAAACTATAGACCATAAATTTCCAGAGGTGGGCCACTCTTACACTCAGATCGTGACTTTGGTCGCATCGAAAAGAATCTACGGAAACAGCCTAATTTACTCTTACCAGATGAGTATCGACAGATAATACTGCAAACAACCAAAGGAAACCAGATTACGAAGTCAAAAACTGTAATTTTTCAGGAGAGCATAAAAACTGTGTGACATCAGGCATTTTGTGTTTTAAACTATTTTGACACCAGTTCTATGACTTATTTTTGATGACTTTAAAGGAAAAAAATAAAAAAAATTTATAAGTGACAGAATGACATAATTAGATGACTTGTACTACTTGTACCAGGTAAGTGCTTCGAGTCAAACTGACTTGTATACTATAATGTCCATAAAGTATATAATATGGATTTAAAGAAAACAATTCTTTATTATACGAAAACCTCTTACACATATTGTAACAAAATATGATATTAAAAGTCATGAAACTCTGGTCTTATAAGTAGAAGGAGGCTAATCAAGTCCTTTTTCTTTTCTTTGGAAATTGGAAGAGAAGCTGTATAGCATCTTTGAGGCTGCAAAGTTGGATTGGGGTCACCACATCTTAAGAATGACAAAGACTTAAATGTGTTTTTTTCTTCCAAAGTTTACTCAACACTTTCGCGACCAACCTATTTTTAGGTCTGTCCAGTCAAACTGATTTTGGTTAAACATGAAAGAAACATGCCAAATCCACCATTTTTGGGGAGGAGTATTATAATTGAACAAGGATTATAAAAAAAATGTTTTGGATGTAGATGTTTTTTTATAGTAATAAAAATTTGAACATAACCCAAGTGTCACAAATATGTGACATAAACATTTTTAGCTACTACTTATAAAAAATCATTTATTTATTCAATATTAACAAAACTAAAAATTACTTCCAATAAAAAATAAAACATATTGTATAAGTTTAATTGTCTTTTCTGTGCCACTGTGCCAGGGTGTAACACATAACCCAATGGGCTGTCCATCACTCCCCTTATATTCCTGGCATGTGTACCAGGTGACAGCCCTTTTCTTGGTTGCACTGCACTGTCGACATCTTTTCCGCTTATTTTCTTTTTTCAAGTTGTGTGCCGCAACAACTGTTTTTCTGCTTGGCCGTTCTGTTTGTCCCAGTAAATGTTTGATCACTTCCTCTCTAAACTGAAGGTACGACATTCTTGTTTTCTTTGACGTGTTCCTATTTTTATTCAACAACCAGTTGCCATTCCACATGCAAATATCTAATAAGTGAAAGAAAACTTTCATGTACCATCTCAGAGTTTTTCGTGGTGTGCCATAATATGAAGTCATCTGGTCAATTCTGTCAATCCCCGACATAAAGGAATTGTAGTCACGAATCATTACTGGCTTCAACTTTTTCTCTTATCTTTCCATTTTAATACTATGATTGGACCTCTTCTTTGCCATACGACTTCTCCTTTCTTTAATTTTTTTGTAATAACACTCTTTGGGTTACTTTTTCTATTTTTTCTTAATGTTCCACAAACGTAGGTCTTCTTTTCATGTAAAAACTTGGCAAGCTCATAACTGTTGTTATAATTGTCCATGTAGATAGTGTGCCCCTTCTCTAAATATTCAGTAACAAGTCTGTGAAATACTTCAAACGCATGTCCATTTTCATTTACTACTGTCCCCTTGCCGCTGTAGATTAGGAAATTTAGTAAAAATCCATCAGAGCTAGTAATCTCATAAATTTTTATTCCATATTTACTAGTTTTTTTTGGCATATACTGTCGGAATATTAACCGTCCTCTTCACAGTAAGAGGGCTTCGTCAAGACTTAAGTTCTCTCCTGGATAGTAAACTTTAGAGATATTATTTATAATATGACTCGTAACGTTTTTAATTTTGTAAAGTCGATCTTGAACTTCTACGTCTTTTTTTTTTTTTTTTGGCCTTGGCATAGCCAATTGACCAGACTATTTTGTAATTTGTATTCACAGAACAACAATCAGAATTCGAGTTAGTACTAAATGTAAGTTTTAATTTTTCTTTTTATTTATTATTTTTTTTATTTTTATTTATTTTTTTTTTCGTTATATTACTTTTTGATATTGTATGTAATATGTATATATATTTTTTATTTTGTTTTGGTCATCTTTTGTAATAATTTTGTTTTACATTTTATTTTTGTTTTTTTTATATATATATTTTTTTTATTTTTTTTTTTTCGTATTAAAAGGTTTATTACATGATTGGTACGTTCGCAAATTGCTTACAAGTTTCATCTTAATTCTATGGTTAGTAAATTATATTGTTTAAAGTTTATATTTACAATTTCTTATTAACTGATAAATACAATTATAGATTTCTACGTTTCCAGAGAAAATTAATTCATTTATGTGAAATGGGAAACAGACATTTAGTTTTCGTAAGTTCTCATATAAACACGTAATATTTCCTTGTTGGTTTACACATTCTAATAGGATATGTGTTAAATCTCCATATTTACCACAAGTACAGTTTGGAGTGTCTACTAAATTCATTTTGCACATTCTTGTAGGTGTGCATGATTTGACCTTAGCCTATTAATAGTTTTAATAAAACTTCTGTTGGACTCTGAATGAAACCACCTTTTTTTAAGAAGTGTGGGTTGCCAATATTTAAAGGATGACTGACTTTCGGATTCCGTATAATTGGCTTGCCATTTTAATTTGAGCCGATGTTTATTATATACATCTATATCTGACACCGGTAAAATATTGTTGTCTATGGTTTCTCCGCTTGATAATGCTTCTTTTGCCAGAGCATCTGCTATTATATTACCCATTATCCCAGAATGGCCTTTGATCCATGCGATAACAACTTCTCCTCCGAGCTTTGAAACCTCGTAGTACAATTTTAAAATCTCTATATCAAGATGAGTCAATTGCTTGGATTTATTTGTTACACATTATCTTTCTACTGCACTTTTACTGTCTGTAAATATTACACAGTTCTTCATTTCCTTTGTCAAAGCGTGAGAAAGAGCAAACTTTAAACCCAGCATTTCGGATGTGTAGATGGTGGCTTCATCAGGTAACTTATATTTATGCTGTAGTCCATAATTCTGTTGGTATACTGCGCAAGCAGTGTTATTTCCTTTTTTTGAACCATCAGTAAATATATAATAATAATTAGGCCATTTCTTCTGAATTTCTGCGTTAAACATGGGGCCTTGGATATCATTGAGAAATTCTGTCTTGATTTTTATTGAGAACAGTACATGAGGCATTTCAGTATAAACTGGTGGATGACCCTTATAAAGTACCTCTTTAAATTTAGACAGATTTCTATAGCTTACCGCCACGAGTGGAAATTTTTTCTTAAACCAATACCTTTTAGTCAAATCTAAAACAGTCAGATTGTGTATATCTTTAAGAAATACTTGGTCTCTGCTAATGGTACGAGCTATATATTTGTCGGTAAGATACTGCCTCCGTAAATTCAATGGCGGTTCAACAGCTTCAATTTCCATTACATTAGTTGGTGTAGATTTCAGATACCCAAGGCACAAGCGTAGGCACTTATTTTTCTGTACCTCAATTTTTGTTAAATGGGTGTTCGATGCGTTTCCATACAAGTGACAGCTATAATCGAAAACTGGTCGTATCATAGATCTATAAAACATTAAACTAATGTTGGGATCTGCACCCCAGTTTGTTTTACAGAAAGCTCTTAGGATATGCATAGCTTTTTCGGTTTTTTTAATGATATGTTGAATATGGTCTTTCCACAAAAGTTTTCTGTCTAAATAAGTTCCCAGGTATTTGATACAGTTTTTAATTGGAAATTTGAATTGACCCCAATTTATATACCCTTCTGGAATTCTATGTTTTCTAGAAAAGAAGCAGATTTCTGTTTTGGATTCTGATAATGTTAATCCATTTGATTCATAATATGCATGTATTGTTGAAATAGCTGTTGTTAAATTATTTTTAGAAACATCGATTGATTTGTCTGATAAATAGAGTACCACATCATCTGCAAATTGTAGTATTTTTGTGTTAATAGGAACAATGACTTCTAAATCTATATTATATAAAATATATAAAAGTGGACTTAAAATACTTCCTTGCGGCAGGCCTATATTGGACAGTCGAGGAGAAAAAAATTTCTCATTAATTTTTAAGTAAATCAATCTCTCTGCGTACAAAGTTTTTAAAAAGGATGTTATACCTATAGGTATCCCGACTGACAATAACTTTTGTTCAAGGATATCCAAATTTATATTATCAAAAGCAGATGATACGTCCAGAAATGCAGCTGCAGTAGATGAGTTTTCCGTGAAATTGACTTGAACTGTTGTTACGAGAGCAGTAATGGCATCTTGCGTGGATTTAAACTTGCGAAAACCAAATTGGGAGTGTGGGAGAATGTCATTAAATTCTAACCAATGCTCTAATCTATTTTTAATTAGTCTTTCCAGGGTTTTAAGAAGACAAGAAGCTAGAGATATTGGGCGATATGAATTGTAATCGTCATCACGTTTGCCAGGTTTTCTTATAGGTATTATAATATACTCCTTTCAGCTTTCTGGAATTGGTGCTTGTTTCTGCCAAATATTGTTTAGAATATGAAGTAGATGGATTTTATGTTCATTTGTCAGGTTAGAAATCATAGAATAAGATATATTGTCTTTACCAGGAGCAGTATTGTTATTTTGTTTGAGGACCCTTCTTAGTTCCCATAGATAGAACGGACGATCTAAGCAAAGGTTATCTCTAGAAACAGTGGCTATGGAGTTGGTAATATCATTCGGAACCCAATCTGAAGAAATTTTTTGGTAAAACTCTGTTATCCATGGTTCGTCCGGATCAATAGGTAATTTATTGGATTGTTTGCAATTTTTGAAGCAATTTACTTTCCTCCATACCTCCTTAATGGGAGTATTTTGATTCAAACTTTCACAATACTCCCTCCAGTTTTTCCTTTTCTTCTCCTTAAAGGTTTTCTTCGCTAATGCGTCCATCTTTTTGTATTCTATTGGGTTACTTATTGTGGGATTTTGCTTATATTTAATATAAGTTAATTTTCTACGTCGGGCTGTTTCCTGGCACGTTTTGTCCCACCAAGGTTTTGGAATGTGATGTGTGTTGGTAATATTCGTGTATTGTGGTATTGCTGTATTGGCTGAGAAGTAGAAGTTTTCAATTAGATCACCATACGTGCTGGGTTGGTTTAGAGATGTAAAGAGTGATGAATACAAATTCCAATCTGCTTTGTTGAAATTCCAGATTTTGTGTAGTCTCTTGGTTTCTTTTCGCTTTGGGTGATAAATTGAAAGGATAATGGGTAGGTGGTTTGATCCATGGGGATCTTGTAAAACATTCCAATTCAGTAGCGCTATAATATCTTGAGTACATATTGTGAGGTCTATTGCAGATGCTCGTGAATGTTTGGTTAAAGGAACAAGAGTGGGTGAACCGTCATTTAAAAATACAAGGTTACACTCCTCGATAGCATCCAACAATGATTTTCCAGATGTATCATCAACTTCACAGCCCCATGCGACATTGTGCGCGTTAAAGTCACCTCCCAAAATAAAGGGTTTTGGTATAATTTTAAAAAAGGATAGCCATTACTGTGTTGTAGTTTTGTTTTTCGGTTCATTATATAGAGATACAAGATGAATGGTTTTATTTGTTGATGGTAGTTTAAAGGAAATACATGTGTATGTAATAGGAATATTTATGTTAAATCTAATTTCTTGACATTTAATATTTGTTTTCAATAAAATAGCTGACCCACCATATCCATCTATACGATCTGTTCTAAAGCAATTAAAGTTTTTAAAGTTATAATACAAACCAGGCTTAAACCATGTCTCCGATAATAAGGCAATATGAATTTGATTTTGATGGAGTAAAAATTATAAATTTACTTTATTTGAGACTGCCGAACGACAGTTCCATTGCAAAACATTTAATTTTGAGTTTAGGTCTGCGAATTTGATAACACATCTGGATTTACATGTTTACTAATTAGTTGGATGATTTCTGATTTAGAAACATTTAAATTATTTGTTTGTTGTAGAGAATTAACAATTTCCATAACCAATTCTAAAATTACATTAATTATACTAGGATCTAGGACCTCTGACTGTCGATCTGTGATAATTGTTTTTTTGTATTGAGGGCTACTTAATATTCCTCCCGAAGTACTGGGAACATTAACCTGAGAAATAATTTCTTTTCTGATCTGTTCAGATGGATCAGGAGTATTTGGTCTTGGCCTTTTATTAGATTTATCTTTTAATTCGTTTGAGCTACTGTTATAAAGCAAATGGGAAGCAAATTGTTTTCTAGAGGAGTTGACTTTTGGAATATTCTGAACAGAAGTAGAGGAAGAACTAGATTGTAAATAGGTAGAAGAAGTGGGTTGAACAAGTAAGTCAAATGGATGGCTCGTATTGCTTTTATTTAAAATATCTGCATAGGAAGTTTTGGGAACCTGTTTATTGGCATCAAAAAAGTTTATGTTGGAAAAACTTATAGCTTCCTTAATTAATTTGTGTCTCTTAAACTCTGGACACACTGATAAATGTGTTGTATAGTGATTTCCTTGGCAACTGAAACATTTTGGGATATAGTCATTTATTTGGCATTCTTTTGTATTATGTGACTCTTGGCATTTACCACATCTTGGGCGACCTTTACACTGACTTCCCAAATGACCATATCTGAGGCAATTAAAATATATCAAAACTTTTTATGTATAGTGTTCAACCTCTTTAATAACTTTATTTATTGAAATATAACGCGGCAATATCTGAGATTTAAAGGAAACAATACACGATTTTGTGGGAACGTAAATTATTTTTTTTGAATCATTTTCAATTACTTCCTGTTTGCGTTTAATTCGCCGAACGTTTACAATTTCAAAGTTACAATGACTATCATATTGTTTAATTTTTGATTTTACATATTCTTCAGAAAATTCTGTATCAATATCTCTAATTATCCCTTGTCGGAACAGAATGAATTTAGGTATATACAATTCTAAGTTATTTGTAACAAATACTGATGAATTTTTTTGATTTATTAAATAATTTGCATTTTTGTAGTCTGTTAATTTAATTCTAATTCTATTACGACCTATAGAATCAATATTTGTAATTTTTGAGTCCAATTCAGGAAACGCAGAAAGAATAATGTCACCAACTCTTAAAGCATTTAACTTACCGGTGAAAGATCCCGAGCAATTTTCTACGTAAACATGATATGGTCCGGTATCTTTATTTCTATATAAATAAACCTGTCTATTATTTACCTTCTCATTAACGTTAGAAACATTATCGTTTTTTTCACAAAGAATTAGACATTAAATTAGTACTTACATTCTGGTTCTCTTGTTTTTGTGAAATTGTTTCCATATTTGTAAATTCCATCATACCAACCTGATTTTCATCTTTATCATAAGGGGGAGGGTCAGGGGGCTTGCTGCCCCCATTTAATTCACTCATCTTTATGAAAAAACACCTATAGTTTCACCAAAATTGTTTATCGCAAAACAACAAAACAAATAGGAAAAAAGTTTTGTTATCGATACTATTAACGCCGATAATTTACACACGTCCGATCGATTTGAATTCTACCGAACAACTGCTTCTACGTCTTCCGGCTTGTAAAAACAAATATTTTGAAGAATAGCTTCAAACTTTGATCTGGGCATAGTTTTTCCAAATATTAAAAATTGATATAGTGGATCTGTGCTCCAGTATAAACGTAAGGAGGGGAGTTTAATGTTTCCCATTAATATGCAGAGACCCAAAAAATTTTTTAAGTCGTCAATATTTATATCCGTCCAGCGTCTTAAAAAGGAATATTTTTTTAAAGTAGGGTTTTCTTTGCGTGAAGCAGCTCTGTGATTTGTCCACTCTACGATTTTTATCAAAAGCTCTTCATCAAATAGTAATGAAAAATATTGTATAGGTGTTGCATCAACAGGAATTTCTACTTTTATATTTTCTTGTTCAGTAAACTGATGTATCTCAATATTTTCCTCTACATCAAGCCAGTCCGCCTCATCATTTTCTTGTACCACATTTTCATTTGCATCATTCGCTTCGCCCTCATCATTACTCAACTCACCGCCGTCATTGCTCGACTCTCCCCCATCATTGCTAGTATCCTCAGTCTCTCTTCCAGAATGAGACGGAGAATATTCACTTCCACTAGAATAAAACATTTCATCATTATGGTCCTCTTCGAATTCATATTCAATATTTTCGGCATTTCTATACTCACCAACTTCCCTACTAGCCATCTCGGCCTCTAATTGAAGGTCTCGTGTAGTTAGATGTCGTTTTGACATTGTTAATACGTCTAAAATAAATAATAAGTTATTACACGGTGTATAAATAAGTTACATTTTTATATTACCTTTCTAAATTATACACAATTACGATACTTTTCGTATTAGACGTTTACATTCTATAAATTTACGTTCCATAAATTTACAGGTTAAGTATTTCTTCTTTTTTTAAACGTCCAAATCACAACCCAGCCATAGCGTGTGAAAGAAGGATTGTTTAGGTGGACTGTGGCCAAATTTAGACCCACTGTGATAAACCGTGGTAAAATTATTTTATATAGAGATATCTCTCCAGGACTTTTTGTGTATCGGAACCATTTGGCTTCTTGCCATTTAAAAGGTTCTCCTGTCGAAACTTTTTTTCTCAAGATTAAAAATGATTGTAACAATGAAGCAAAATCTAAAAAACTTTCATGATTCATCTCTTTTACAACAAATTTCTTCTTCTTTCCTACTGTTTTAACAAATTGGAACTAGTCATATGGATGTGAAATAGAATATTCTGATTTTTTCTTTTGTTTTTTAATTTGGCCGTGGTCAGCATCGCATTCCATACGACTGTGCCCACTGACCACAAACTTGTGATCGACCACTTCTAGGGAAGGTTTATTTTGCATCAGCATTAGATGATTTGCTGATTTGAAACATTGCTGCCACATGGGAGTTTTTGTTTTGGCCCCCACATGCATCAGAGTATAATACAACCCTAGTGACTTCAGCTGGTAGTGCGAAAAGCTGTTCGTATAAGCAGTTTGCTATTTGATTGGCACCGCTGGCACCCTCTCCCTCATGCCACGTAGCAAGTGACCTCACCAGTGCCTTGATTATGAAGCGTCAGGTTGTACGTCCAAAGTTGGCGCTTATAAAATGCAACTGATGTGTTAAGACATGGGGTAGGAAGACATTGTTGCAGATCGAACGTAAAACTTCTCATGGTAGAATCGTGCTTAGCAAGTTCTTTGTCATTTCTTTTTGAGTTATATGCAGTATCAGCCAATTGTTGATGTTCTCTTCATTCTGTTTCATGTTGTGCTTTTTTCTCTAAACTACTTTTTACTAAAGTTTTAGTTTTCATGTTTAGAGTATCGCATTTGTGGCAAGTGGCAACTTGTGGAACCTTAAACCTAAGATTTAATTTGTGGAATTCACGAGAATAAATCTTCCTAGACACGGGAGAACAGTTTTTTTCACAATGTAGTGAATACATTTTTTTTCTATTCAAATGGGAAGGCAGATACATTTTTTGATTTATATGTCTAGTGTAATGTGACTCATATGCTGGAATCGATTTTATGTGCTGTATTACATTCGCGATTGAATCATTTGAGTGCTTATTGCTACTCGTAGACCCTCTTCCATCAGGTTGTGGTATCTCAGATAGGGATGTTTTTTTCTTTTTAATTGCATTGGTTTCAAACATTTTACTTACATCATACACATTTTGAAAGCAGTCTCGACACACTTTACTCTTTCACCATTTATTTGAAAATGGAAGCTATCCGTGGTTTCCCTGTTATCTGTTTTTCCTTATGTAACCTTTTCTCTCTTTCTTGTGATCTTAGTTCCACTAGTTTCAATGAGGTTTGCAATATATGAAACTCTTTTCGCGTGCTCTCCCAGTGACCAAATGCTTCTACTATACCTGGAATGCCATGAGAGCGACGCTGAAACACCTGTATAAAAAAAGGATGAATATTTTAACAATATTTTGTAAATCACTTCATACATAAGCTATGCGCATTTGTGCTACTAAATTTGGCCAATTAATATATGTCTGACACATTTGACAAAGGAGTCTAATCATTTCAATAAAAATGTCATGTCCTAAGCTTTTTGCAAAACCCAATCTATCCCTTGCTTCCAGAAAACTGTTTCGTTTACTAATAGGTAAATATTTTTTTTCTTAGAGGTATTCGAGTAATTTCAACAAACTGTTGTACTCGTTGTATATATATATAGTTCAGCTCAACAGGCCTCAAAGGCCCAAGGCTTCAACGGTTTTCTTCCATTTCTTTCTATCTTGTGCTAATTTTTTCCAATCTTGTACCCGCAGCGACTTCAGATCTTCTTTTGCCGACTCCAGCCATTTTCTTCGGGGGCGGCCTCTTTTTCTTTTTGTACCAGCCTCCGTGTTTATTAATTCATTGGGAACTCTTCCTTCCTTCATTCTTGCTATATGTCCGAGCCATCTTAATCTTTGAATTTTAGCAAGTCTTGTTATTTTTGGTTGCCCATATATTTGCATTATTTCTTCATTCGTTCTTCTTCGCCAGATGTTCCCCTCTTTTACACCTCCGTATATCCTTCTAAGAATTTTTCGTTCCCATCTATCTAATTTTACTTCCATATCTTTATTTAGTGTCCAGGTCTCGCTAGCATAGAGTACTGTAGGTCGGATAACTGTTGTATATATTCGTTTTTTTGCTGTTCTGGATATTATATTCGACCTCAGTATCTTAGTCAGGCTCCCAGCACTCTTACTACCTTTGGCCATTCTTTTTATGATTTCTTGGTTCTCTTCGTTCCTATTTGTTAGTGTCACTCCCAAGTAATCGAATTGGCTAACAACTTCAAAGTTATATTCTTTACTTGGGCTTTGTATCTTAAAGAACTGTCCTTGATGATTTTCGTTTCCCCTCATCACCATATATTTTGTTTTTTCTTCGTTTATTTCTAAACCATATTCTCTGGCCATTCTCTCTATTCTAGTAAAGATTTCTCTTAATTCTGCAGGTCTCCTTGTTATTAAGGTAACATCATCTGCATATGCTACGCATTGATGCCTGTGATGATATATTGTGCCTCTAGTGTAGATGTTACACTCTCGTAAAATCTTCTCTAAGATCAAATTGAAAAAATCTGTTGATAACGGGTCACCTTGTCGCAGACCTCTATTAGTGATAAAGCTATCCGAAACCCGTCCTTCTAACATGACTTTACTTTTAGTATCATTGAGTATGCATTTAGTCAGTCTTACTATTTTTGGTGGAAATTTAAAATATTCCAGTGCTTCGAATACTCTATTTCTTTTTATAGTATCATATGCCTGTCTAAAATCAATAAACAGCATGTGTAATGTTAGGTTGAATTCATATGAGCTAGCTAAAATTTGTTTCATTGTAAAAATTTGGTCTATTACCGATCTGTTTGCTCTGAAACCTGCTTGATATTCACCTAGACAATTTTCAACTTTTGTTTTAATTTTATTTCTAATTGATATGGCCAGAATCTTATACACTGTATCTTGTAGAGCTATTCCCCTGTAATTTTTACATTCTGTAACGTCTCCTTTTTTATGCACTGGACATAAGATTGCTTCTTTCCACTGATTGGGTATTTTTTCTCTGATCCACACTTCGCGTATTAACTCAGCGATTTCTTTTTGCACCATTTCGCCACCTTCTTTTAGAAACTCAGCAATGATACCATTTTCACCAGGTGCTTTGTTGTTTTTTAAGTTTTTTATGATCTCTATAATTTCTTCCTTGGTAGGTACTTCTTCATTTACATCTGGGTCCCTTACTTCTTCATGTTGTAGTTGCGTTTGTTCTCTTTCATCTTGGTCGTCCGTACATAATATGTTCTCGAAATAATTGGCCCACCTTCTTAATTTTTCATCTGTTCCACCTAACAGATTCCCCTCTTCATCTTTATAATATCTTGATGTGGTTTTGTATTGGGTTCGGTCTCGTTTTATTTCTTGGTAGAAATTCCTGACTTGTTTATGTAAAAAATCTTCTTCAATACGAACTAGTTTCTGCTCTAAACTTGACCGCTTCTTCCTTCTACAAATCTTCTTTGCTTCCCGTCTTTTTGCGGCATAAGCTTTTTTACTCTCTTCATTATTTCTTATTATACTATTTATTCTAGCTTTATTTCGGTCATTAATGGCTTTCTTACAGTCCTCATCATACCAATCCGTTTGTTTACATTGTCTGTTTCCTGTTAATACTGAGTCGGCTGCTTCTTGAATTTTTTCTTCTAGTTGTACCCATCTGCTTTCTATATCATTTACTGTTGTCTGGCTTTTCAGTTTCTCTTCAATTTGCTGCCTGAATTTTTTCTTAACTTCTCCCTCCTGAAGTAGTGCACCGTTATATCTTTTTATTTTTTTACAGCTAGTGTTATTAATTGTGGGTATTATTTGCTCCATTTTAACTTTGACCAAAAAGTGGTCCGAATTTGCATCAGCACCTCTGTAACTTCGGCTATCTTTTATGGCTCTCATATGTTTGGCTTCTATTAGTAAATGATCTATTTGGTTTACTGTTTGTCCATCTGGTGATACCCAGGTACCTTTATGAATTTCTTTGTGATCAAAATAAGTGCTCATAATTCGCATATTATGTTCGAAAGCAAATTCTATTACTCTTTTTCCATTCAGATTACTGTCTCTATGATTACTTTTTCCCCCTGTTATTTGTTTGTATATATCCTCCCTGCCAATCTTGGCATTCAAATCTCCTACAATTATTTTTATGTCATATGATGGTATTTTGTAAAACATATGTTCTAATTGTTCATAAAAGCTATCTTTAACGTCTTCATCTGTATTTTCTGTTGGTGCATGCACATTTATAAGGGTTACTTTTCTATATTTTCCTCTTATTCTTATTTTACATAATCTGCTTGTGACTGCCTCAAAATCTATTACCAGATTGGCAAATGTTTTCTTTATAAAAAATCCCACCCCAAATACACGTTCATTGTCTCCACTGTTGAAAAACACGTAGTTTCCCACATCCATGGTAAAATTTCCTTTTTGTTTAGTTTCTTGTATAGCTGCAATATCTATCTCATATTTCTCTAACGTATCTGATAAGTTCTTTAGTGCTCCTACTTCAAAAGTCCCTCTAACAT
Organism: Diabrotica undecimpunctata; assembly: GCF_040954645.1. Taxonomy (NCBI): domain Eukaryota; kingdom Metazoa; phylum Arthropoda; class Insecta; order Coleoptera; family Chrysomelidae; genus Diabrotica; species Diabrotica undecimpunctata. The sequence continues at coordinate 68,874,702 of NC_092811.1, forward strand.
TCCATTGTCCTATCATCATCATATTCCGCGCTTTATTCGTTTCCATATTTTCCTGACCACTGTGCCTGTGTAGACTCAGTTTTTTTTCATTTTCTCTAGTTTTTCGGTACTATGGTTCCATTTCCACCATTCATCGTTTATACATATTTTCTGATAGCCGACTTTTGTTTCATTACCTTTTCCTTTTTCTTCTTTCGCCATATCTCTTAGCTCTTTCTGTAGTTTGGCTTCGGCTTGGGTTAGATCGTTTTCAATGAAATACCGCGTTCCTCTTAATTTACTCTTATTCTTCATAATAAGTTCTTTATCCTTCATTATATCTACTTTTACTATCGCCACTGGTGGTTTCCCTTGAGAGGTTCTTATTTTCTGCACATCTTTTATTTTCACATTCAAATTCAATTGATTTGCTATAAAGTTGGTGGCATCTTCCAGTTCCTCATTTTCTTTGAAATCGTGTCCTTTGATCACAATATTTTGTTTCCGAATTTGTTTATCCATCTTTTCGATCCTGCTTTCCAGGAAATTTACCTTTCCCTTCAACTCACGATTTTCTTTTTTTAAATTGCAAATTTCTTCTTGAAAGATCTGCTGGTCTTTTCGTACTCCTTTAACTTCGTTCATAAGAGCGATCATCATTTCTTTCAATTCGGTGTTATCACAATCTTTCTTAGGTGGAGACCTAGTTAACTTTCTGCTTTTCATGAAAGGGTTTTCATCTTGGTCGTCTTCTTTTTTTTCCTCCCTCTTTCTCTTACCATCGTCAGATTCTTCACTATCCCATTGATTTAATCCTCTTCTGGCGGCCATATTGTTAAAAATATTATAAATCTCTTACCTTATTCCGAACAGTGTTTTGACGTTATAATTCTCACTTACACGCCAATGTATTGTTTTGTAAATAATCACTAATTATTGTCCTTATCGTGAAGCTGCCCCGCACCGCGCTACTCGCCTCTTCAACCGATCGGAGCTTGTAGCACTGATTGTTTATTTAGTTTATTCGTTATGATTTTTTAAAAAACTCAATTTAGTTCACAATTTTCTAACGACACTCGATTCACACAGACACTTTTTCGCAGGAAAAACACTTTGTGGATAAATAAACTCGATATTACCCGAATTTTCGAATTAAATATCGGAGCCGTTTTAACCACGTCTTTCTCGTTCGTGTACCAGTGTTGTACTCGTTGTAACAAAACCTAAAATTAGAAAGTGTTACAAAATAGTATTAGGTACCTGTAAATTCTATACTTTCTCAAACGTTTCTCCTGACATGCGGAAATGCTCTTGAAACTGAGTATCATTGTAGTTGGGAATTTTTACCTCATAATAATTTTCATTTCGAGTTATTTCCGGTCGTTCAGCAGGAAATATCTCAGCTAAGTCGAATAAAGGTTCCGCTAAATCTACAGCTATATCAACAATCCTAGCTATGTTATCATCCATTTTTTTTTAAATAATTTCAAAAACTGAGAAAATTTATTTTAGGTTTAGGTTATGTTTAACCAAGCAAAATGTCAAATCTCAAACCTCCACAACAAACCGTCCAGCTCGGTGTCAACAAGTTTAAGAATCAGTTATGAACATGTTTGCATCTGGTGAATGCGGCCATTAATACCCCCCCCCCTTCGGAAATTCTTCCATTTGTCCCAAAATACATAATTTCATAATTGGCATTTGCCACAGCTACAAGCACCAAATTGTGAAATCTTATTCAGATTTGGACCTAGTGGGCGAGGACGTGGAGCCCCGACCCCGAGAGCCACAGTACCATCAGGATCTTCAAGACCAGGTCCAAAAAGATCCCTAAAATCTAATGAACATACAAGTGCTAGACATGAGGCAATTATGTCAGCCTTAACCAGAATAGAGGAGGTTCTTATGGCCCAGGTACAGAAGATTGATGACATCAATGCTAGGCTGATGAAGGTAGAAAGATCATTTCCATCCTTCACAGGATCACCTACTACTGAATATACTATACCAGTAACAGTCAGACGTGCTGTATCAAAACGTTAAAAAACTGCGAAATCCTTTATAATGATGAAAATAGGAGCCTGAATTAGCTGGTGGAACTATCTGAACATGCTTTCCGTCAATGGCACCCAAACAGTGATGAAAATTACATCTTTCCTCAAAATTATTTGCAATACGTTTCCGTTCGCTTCCAGTTTTTAGAAACTAGAACAAAATATATTGCTATCAGAATCTTTACGGGAATATAGCACGCCATCCACGTCTGACTGCTTTATAGTAAATAATTGATTGACAAAATATAATCAATCATGTTTTAAATTTTTAGATAACTGAAGACTATATCTGAACCATCTATCATATCAGCAAATACTTTCACTTATAGTAAAACGCCATCTAGTTGCAGAAAATGTTGGCGAAAATCAGATCCAAGGTCTGATCCTAGATGTTTTGATTACGATTAATGAGAAGTTAAGCCGGTCAAAAGCAGATATTTACGCTTTATGGAGAAATTGCTGCTATGAAATTAATGGTTCTTCCAACAGATCTAAAGGATTATGGCTGAAAAATTAATTAATGGCGTTTTATTTGAAGTAAAGTGCAACAACTTGCCCCTTGGAGGCAATGAAGATTACAACCACCTTTATTACTGCTGGTTTAGTTGGCATATGTCAAAGTACATTTAATGATACAAAACACAGCTAACAGTTACACAGATCTCCGACAGATTCAGTACCATATCAGTTATTCACAGTTTTTCATGTTTTTACACGTATAATGGGTTAGCAAAACTACTTATATTTCTATTTCTAAGGCATATTATCAGCTATAATTACATCTGGTATACCATGTGTTGCAAATATCTGCTTGAGTGCATTTATAACATCAGACGATTGTTTACCTCTTATAGGGATTATTTCTAGCCACTTCGTTAAATAATAAGCAACAACCAAATAAGCTTTGCCACCAAGTACCATAATATCAGCACCCAATTTTTGAATTGGCAATTCCGGGACATCATGAGATATTAATGGCTCTTTACTATTTGCATACCTATACTTTTCACAAATTTTGCAACTCTGTATCTCATTCGCAATATCCACACTCATCCCTGGCCAAAATAAGACATCTTTTGCTCGATCTCTTGAACGATTTATACCAAAATGACCTTCATGTACAATTTAAAGCATCTCTTTTCGCAAAACACTAGGTACAACAATTCTATCATTGAAAAATAAAAGATTATCATTAACAAACAACTCATTTCTTAACTCGTGAAAAACTTTCATCTCTCCTTCGTACTTTGTATTCTTCCACCCTCTCAGACAACACTCAATGACTTTACTCAGTACATTATCTTTTACTGTTTCTGCTTTAAACTGAATCTTTCTAGTATCACTCATTCTTAAATGCTTTTCTATTGAATGCACCATTTCATTCATATCAGCATCATTCTCTGCACTTTCATCACTTACATTTCTAGACAAATAATCAGCAATATGTAAATATTTACCAGGTACATACTGAATTTGTATATCATATTTCAGTAGCTTCAGTTTTAGCCTCTGCAACCTAGGAGAACTAATTTGACTTATTTGCTTACTCATGATACTTACATTAGGTTTGTGATCTGTTATGAATTTTACAGAGCGACCATAAATATAATTGTGGAATTTTTGACATGCAAACACTACGTCTAATAACTCTTTCTCTATAACTGCATAATTTTCCTCAGTACCTGTTAAACCTCTAGAAGCATAAGCAACAGGTCTTCCACCTTGCATTAAACAACATCCCAAACCAAACTGAGACGCATCTGTTTGAATTACGGTATCTTTAGTAGAATCAAAATTCTTTAGAGATATATTTTTAGCAAGTTTCTGTTTTATCACTTCCAGTGCTTTACTGTGAACTCCAAGCCATTGAAAAATAACATTCTTTTTCAGTAATTGATACAGCGAGCTTGCAATCTCATCCAATTTCGGGACAAATTTTCGTACATAATTTACCACACCCAGCAGTTTTTGAAGCTCTTTCTTGTTTGACGGGTTTTTTAGGTCATTAATAGCCCTCAATCTATGATTATCTATTTTCATACCATCTTCAATGTGTCCCATGTATTTCACTGTCATTTGTCTAAACTGAATTTTGATTTCTTAAACTTTACACCCATTTCCCTAGCTCTATTAAACACTTTTTTAAGTGTCTTGTCATGCTCCTCCATGGAATCAGATGCAATTAATAGATCATCAAAATATATAATAACATTTTCAATGTCACCAAAATTTTTACAATTTAATTTCTGAAAATATTCTGGGTCCAGATTTAGACCGAATGGTAATCTGAGAAATTTGTAACACCCAAATGGAGTTGCAAATGTTGTTAAGGAACTAGATTTTTCATCTAATTTAACTTGATAAAAGCCATCTTTGAAATCTAATACTGAAAAATATTTTTTTCCTGACAGTTTCGAACTTATTTTCTCTAAACTAGGAATTTCAAAATATTCCCGAACAATACATTTATTAAGCTCTTGAGGGTCTAGACATAGACGCAGTGAACCATCTGGCTTCTCAACTATAACTATATTATTAACCCATTCACATGCTTCTGTTACTTTGGATATAATATTTCTACTTTCTTATTTACCTAATTTCTCTTTTAGCTTATTTTTTATAGTAAATGGTACTCTTCTAGCTGGTCTAGCTACTGGAACACTATCATTTTTTAATTGTATTTTACAAAAACCTGTGAATGTGCCCATTCCCTCAAATACATCTTTATATTCTAGTAATAATTGTTCCTTATTAGTAAGTTCCTCATCAACATTTACACTCTGTGTTTCTTTAATTAAGTCAAAAGAATAACATGTTTTTAAACCCAAAATTGGCTGGACTTTTAAATCTACAACTACAAATTCTAAATTATAATTCCTATCCAGCCTCTTACAATTTAAAGTAATTTTCCCTAAAGTTTTCAAACGTGTACCTCCATAAGCTTCTAATATAGTATTACACTTTTCAATTTTGTACTTACTGTTTCTGAATACGACTTCTAAAACTGAACTCAATGTCTAGGTTGTTTATGTTGACTACCTCGATCCACTGATTACGACTTCTACTATTGATTGCCCCAACTCCTTTCACGGTATGCACATGCATGTCATCATCTGTTGAAGAGCCATCAATGTTCTCGTCATGTCTTCTAATTTCTTTAACTTTTTTAACATTTTGCCTTTTATATCTTTGCTGATTGGACATTTCAGCAAAACACGCATTACTAAAGTCATTTGCTGCACCACACTTAAAGCAATTTTTTCCAAACGCTGGGCACTGGGCAGCTACATGTTTACGTTTGCACTTTCTACACAAAAATTTTAACTCACTTTGTGTATTTCCACTGTCTTGTCTATTTTTTACTGCACTTACTTCCAAACTTTCATTGTTTCTTACAGATTCTAACTGCTTTTTTGTTATTTCAGAGTTTCTGCATATCTCTATTGCTGTTTCAAGCGTTAACTTTTGAGCATTTAATAATTTTTCTTGAACTGATGGACTATTTGTTCCTAAAACTAACCTATCTGTCAATATGCTGTCTTCCTGTTTGTCATATTCACAACTTTGTATCAACTTTTTTAGATCACTAAGATAACTATCAAAAGGTTCATCTGTAGCTTGAATTCTTTTATTAAATACAAAACGTTCACATGTTTTATTTCTTCTGGGAGCACAATATTTCTTAAATTCTGATATGACACTATCAAATTTATTCGGTTCTGGTATTTTGAGAATGTTATATATATCAACTCCTTCTGGTCCAATCATTTGGTAAAACCGTCTAAAATTTTCATGAAGGTTCCCCTCGAATTTCATGGATTCTGGCACTTTTCCTTCCATTCTGGATAACTGTACTTTTGGCTCTTGTACTGACTGCGCCATGTAATAATAATACTCGGTATTTATTAAATATTATATTTAATAAAAGTATAAGATTAACAATATACACGTTACATCTTTTTATGCTAACCTCCTAACCTTCTTCTTCTTCTTCCTTTATTGGGTAATATCCCAGGGGATAATTTGCCCAGCTAATTCAGGGGGGATATTCTCAACTTGCTCTAGACAATCGAGTATCCCCATATAAAACTAAATTGAAATTATTTTATATTGAATGAACACTATGTTGAAACTTCTTCTTCTTGGGCCAGACAGTTAGTATAGGAAAGACAATTCAACACAGGATAAAACTTTTCTCGCTTGGGTGTAGCAGCCAGTCTTTTTCTACATAATCTTTTCTTTTCTATTAGGTGCTTTTTAGTTATTTATATATAAAATAAGTGATGAGGTCCTCAGAGTTCCACAGCAAACTCTTCTGCAGCTATCTACTTAATTCAATAGCTACTTTACTGTGGACTGTCCAAGTTCTTCATTTTTTTTTCTACCAACGGATGATATAGAACCCAGGTGTAAAAATAGAGAGGAATTTGTAAGGTTATGTTATAGTAGATAAGATAGAAATATATTATAGATTGATTTTGGCTAGATTAAGAAAAGTAATCAACAAATTTAGTCTTTGAAAATTAAGATTGAGTTTGTAGTTTTGTTTTAACCAATTCTTTGTAGATGTCAAAACTTGGAGAAACGTTTATTGGACACTCTAGGATAACATGATTCAGAGATCCAATTTGACCACATTGACAGTATGGGTTGTCCTGAACACCTATGCGGAATAAATGAACGGGAGTGGAACAATGTCCTGTTCTCATTCTAATTACTGCGGTGATATGCCTTCTGTCTTTATAAGGAAATTGATTGAACCATGGTGATTTGCTCCATTTATTGACTATTTTACTATAAAACGACCCTTTTGATCTGTTTGAATTCCATTCTTGTACCCATCGAGTCCAAATTAGCTTTTTAATATAAAATAAGTAGTTTGAATAATGCAATTTAACTTTGGCTGGCATTTTTAGTGATCTTCCTATATTTGCCAATTTGTCTGCAACACAATTGCCCTTAATATCCGAATGCCCTGGAATCCAAGCCAGAATAATACTGATGTTCTGTTGATTGGCTTCTATAATGCCCCTTTTGGTCATAATAGAGGTATGTTCAGTTTTCATTGAGTAAGATGTTTTCCCTATCTTTTGGATAGCACTCTTAGAATCAGACAAGATTAAGACAAATTGAATCGCATGATTAATTGCAATAATCTCTGCAGTGCAAACTTGAGTCTGTGTAGGGAGTTTACTAGAGTATGAGTATTCAAAGTCAGGACAAAAAACACCAAATCCTGCTGATCCCTTACTATCAACTGACCCATCTGTAAAGATTATAGTGTGAAGTGGATTGTCAAGTGAGATTCTTTGAAATTGAATTATTGCATGCTCATCACCTTTGTTAGATTGCACATTCCTAATAGGGATAGAAGTTAATTGATATTCTAATTCAAAATTGTGGCACGGAAATAAGTCACTAGAAAATAAATTTGGGGTATGTTGGAATTTATTCATGATGGAAACTAAGAGGGGAATACTTTTTTTATTCCAGTAATTATGATTTGATTGCATTGATATTTGTAATTGATTCAAGGCAGAAATTATTGGATTATTTAGCATAAGATTTTTTAGGAGGAATTTAGAATTAAGCCATTCCCATTTGTACTTTAGAGGAATTTGACCACTTTCACTTAACAATGCATGAATAGGGGTAGATCTCATATATCCTGTTATGATACGAACACTCTTATATTGTAATTTATCTAACCTGTTGATTAGCGCCTTAGGACAATCTGATAATATTTGACATCCATAATCTAAATGACTTTGTATCAAACCATTATGAACCATCTGGAGAGTTTTAGGATCACTACCCCAATATGTTCCACATAGAGCTCTCATTACATGCAAGCTACGACTTACTTTTAATTCTATTAAATCCACATATGATTTCCACTTCAGGTTTTTTTGAATAACTACCCCTAAATATTTCACTGTATCCACCCATTTAATTGCATGACCTCTAATTCTTACGTTTGGAGGATTAATTTTACGATTCCTTAGTTGAAATATAATTGCTGAGGACTTATTGTAAGATAAATTAAAGTTGTGTTCTAATAACCAGAGATCCATCCTATCCATTAACAAGTTCAAAGAATTAATTAATTTAAGTAGATCAGCCCCACTAACCAAAATAACCAAATCATCTGCATACTGTATCAGATTACAACCGCTGGGAATAATCTCGTATAAAGATAGGGAATACAGATTAAATAACATTGGACTTAGAGGGGAGCCCTGAGGTAAGCCCTGATTAGTTTTTCTTGGACCATGAATTTGACCAGTTTTGTCCTTTACATAAATACTACGATCATTTAATATAGAATAAATGACATTTGCTAGTTGAATAGGAATGTTATATTTAATTAGTTTAGAGTATAACAGAGAGATGTTGACACTATCATAAGCGGCTGAAATATCTAGGAAAAGTCCCATGGTAAATTGATTCAATGAAAATCCTTGTAGTATTTTAGAATTTAGTAATGAAATGCATTCCATGCAACCTCTACCCCTTCTAAAACCAAGTTGCAATGGATTTAAAATATGATTGTGTTCTAAGAACCACTCAATTCTGTTTTTAATTAATGTTTCCAGCATTTTTCCAACACACGATGATAGAGCTATTGGCCTATAATTAAGTGGGTCAGTTTTATCCTTTCCATGCTTAACAATGGGTAATATGACCGTTTGTTTCCAAGAGAGAGGAACCTGTCCCTTCCGGATACATTCATTAAAGAATTGAATTAAGAGTAATGATCCAGAGTGCTGTAAATTTCTTAACATAGAGTATGAAACCTGATCAGGACCCGTAGCAGAATCAGTTTTAGACAGAAGAGTATTGTGATATTCATCAAATGATATGGGATTCTCAGAATACTGCAGAGGACTGAAAAGTAATTCAAAGTCTCCAGAAATAGGTGAGAGAAATGTTAAAATTTCTTGAGCTATCTCCTCAGGTGGCAATTGAGATAAAAGAGACAATTTACTACCAGAAACCTTGTTAATTTTATTCCAAATATCTTTAAGGGGAGTATTTCTATTTAGTTTGCTACAAAAGGATCTGAAGCTTATTTTTCGCTTTAATTTTAGAAATTTTCTAGCTTTCGCTATGAATTTTTTAGCCTCTATATAGTTTTCAACACTAGGAGAATTTTTAAATGTATTAATAGCTAAAACTCTCTTTTGTATTATATGAGCACATGAATCATCCCACCATGCAATGTGATATTTGTTATTATGAGAGGAGGTCCAAGGAATTGATATGTCTGCCACTGATGATATATATTCGATAAAATTTTCATAGTCCTCAATTGGAAACGATGAGAAAATATAGTCTAGTTTTTCATGGAAAGAAAGCCAATCAGCCTTTTTGAAATTTCTTCTTTTAGAAACCTGATTAGAGTCCTGTGTTGGGATACCGACATAGCATAGAATGGGAAAATGATCACTAGATCCTGTATCTGGAATGGTGGTCCATTCACTAATTTTAGGTGCCACATCTATCGAAGCCAATGATAAGTCAACTACTGATTTGCTGCCACCAGGACGAACCAATCTTGTTGGAGAACCATCATTAAGAAAAATTAACTTAAGATCTTCTGCAGTTTGCAAAATATTTCTGCCATTAACACTATCTCTTGAGCTTCCCCATGCTCTATGATTACAATTTAAATCACCCATGATGAGTAGAGGTTTGTTGATCGAGTTGACCAAAGAAGACCAGCATGTTTTGGAAATGAGATTGTCCAAAGGACAATACATATTTAATATATTTAAATTATACTTGGATAAAAAGGTGAGTTGAAATTGAACATCTGAATTAAAACCAGGATTTTTAATATGAATATCCCGAAAATCTATATTGTATTTGATAAGGGTAATTAAGCCCCCATATCCATCACCTCGATCCTTTCTGATAATGTGATACCCTCTGCATCTAATTATGTGTTGGTTAGATAGCCAAGACTCACTAATGAGGACAATATCAGGGTTATAGTCTTTAATAAGAACTTTTAAGTTATCAACATTGGTATTATAAGATCTTATATTCCATTGTATAATAGTTAATAGGGCGTGATGATTGAACATATAAAATGTTAAAAACATGTGTGTACCAGGTCAAGACGAGAGGGGAATCAGTATTCTGAGTCCTCAGACCCAGATACCTCCATCCCCCCTCGCTCCTGACTAGTACTTATAGCATTATGTGATACACTTTTGTTTTTATGATTACCAATCTCTACATTTAATCCAACGTGATCCTTAGGAGAACTATAATTTTTATTAATCAATTCACCAATAAATGTCATAACCAAATCCCTGTGATTTTGATTGAGCATTAATATAGCCTGATTTAAATCTTTTTGGGTCTGAGAGTTATTTATAAAGTGACTAGGGGATTCTTTGGGGGATCTCCCATTAGGATTGTTCAATACTTAAGAATGAGAACTTTGATCAAAGCCTGCATTTAATGGTCTTTTCCTTTTTGATGGAGTGGATTTTGTAATCTGACTGTAGGAAACAGAATTTGAAGACAGGGATGAAGCAACTGATCTCCTCTCTTGAACTGAAATGCTATTTGCAGAGGATAGATTATTTACAAGATTAGGAAAATCCTTAATGTTCAACTTTGGGCTAGATGTTTCCCTTGGAATGTTTTGGTTAGCTTCATAATAGGATAAGTTGGCAAACGACATAAGTTCCTTAATACTCTTTTGTCTTTTTCTTTCTTTACATTCAGGATGTCTAGAGTCATGATCTGGTGTTTTACAGAACATACAAAACCTACTGCATCCTACAAACGAGGGAGATTCATGATTTACACCACATGTAACACATCTGTTTTTTCCCTTGCATTGAGAAAGAGCATGCCCATATAAAAGACAATTATGACATTGGAGAACTGGACTAACAAAGGGTATCACCTTCATAGGCAGACCATAAATTTCAATTTCTTTGGGAATATTCCTTCCTGAAAAAGTTAAACAGATAGTACCTGTAGGGATGAAAGTGGTTTCTGAATTATTTTGCATACCCCTTCTATTCATTCTTTTAACAGAGATAACTCTACAAAAGGGTAGATTAGTAGAAGTTGACATTTTAATTTCCTCTTCTGACAAAGATTTAAAAACTCCCCTGGCAATACCTTTACAAGAGATAAGATGAGTGGGAATGAAAACCTCATAACCTAATTCTTCCCAGTCCTTCCTAAGGATAAACGAATTGGCAGATTGTCTGTCCTTGAATACTACCCCCACTCTATTTTTTCTCTTTCTATCAAATTTAGCAATCTCTTTCAGTTTTAAATTAAAGATAGTCTTAGCAATACTTAGGATATGATAATTACCCACATTACTATTTTTACCCTGAACAAAGACCTCAAAGGGCCCCAAATCTGATTCAGAATATAAACTCTTTTCTTTAATGTTTACTTTCTCTATTGCATTATTTTGAGACGGATTTTGACTTATATTTGGGTCGGGATCTGGTGGCCGGTCGGGAGGAATTTCTTCCTCCATAATGGCAAACGTCAACAAAGTTTAAATCTACCAAAACGTTAAGATGTGGTTAGACTATATAGAAGATTAGGAAATATGTAAAGGAATAAGATCACAAAGAAAATGTTAGTAAGGCCCTTACTTGTATTTTTCCACCATGCACCATCCAACTTCGAAAAAAAAAACCAACCTGGAATCACAATTATCCAAGCTTTGACTTCTAATCCAAAATAAGCGCAAATTCGTGAAATATACTGTACTTAAATTACAAAAATTCGCAGAAAACTTTCAAATGCGTATTTACACTTTCGACAGTTCAACTGACCGCTCAAAATATTTTTAAAATTCAACCTCCTAACCTCTTTCTCTAACTTCATCGTACCACGCAACTTCTTCTTTTCCCTGTGGCCTATTACTACAATAACACGTCGCCTTTAATAAAAAAAAAAATAAACTAAAAATAATTCACATAATATCTATGGGTGGTGCGAATAAACACATAAGTCAAAAACGGCAACTTTTCAGGAGAACGTAAAAACTGATTGATTCCTACATTATGAAGCACCAATTAATAAAATTTTATAACTTACCGTGATTTAATGTATTACATATGTCTTGTAGAAAATCAATTACAAATATACATTTTGTCCTGAGTTTTGATTGACTTATTCCATTTGTCACCCACAATGATTATAACAAAGTGACTTATGTGTTTTTCACAATAAATAAAATATAACAAATAACCAAAAATAATGTAATATTCTAAAGTAGTGAAGAACAAAATCATCAAATTAACAATGCATTTTACAGAAATTTTATTATTTATGTTAAAAGGTATTTACACACATCAGTTGTTACTATCTTCATCAAATTCTTGTACATCGGGATCGGTAGATGTTGACTTTAAAGAAGACGGCAATTGTCTATAAAAATCATGAAAAACAGGTGGAATGTTATATTAAGTAGTGCCAAGAGATCCCTTCTCTTTTCTTCGGAAATTGGCAATGGCATGTTTGTAATCTGTGGAACATTGCTTCCTTAATCTAGCCATTTTTGTGCTGCGTTAATGCGTAAACATGATACTTGTTGGTATGGTTCATATTCGTCTAATCTACATTTAAAATTGATTTCGCCAAAATTTTTAGTGTACTGAAAACATCGTACAGGTTGCCACTTAAAGTCATTCTTTGTGTCGCTGAGGTTGATCTACGGGAGGCTGTGGATCACCACCAGTCGCTATGTCCGCTGAGGCAGACGATCGGAGAAGTCTCTGTGAGGGAAAGGAAGAAATAAGAAAATCAGAAGACGGTTTTCTTTATTTATTAAAATTCGACGCGTCGGGGTCAGTTCGCCAAGGATTTCCCTATACTGAGAGTATATCGACGGTCTTCTCTGGACGACGTGTGCGACCAAGCTATATGAATGGATGCACGCCTCGTGCTTGTACGGAGTTAGCCACTTATAGTACGTGTTATTTCAGTTTGGATCTCGGAGATAGAGATATCTCGGGGACCGTCTTTAATAACCGTATAAAATGGTATCTAACTCGCTATTCAAGCTTGTTGAGGACGTGCTTGTTGCTAAGCTGATAAGGCAGAGCAGAAAGCGCGAACTAACCTCAAGCACGCCACGTGAGAGGACCTGAGGGGTACCTAAAACAAAAGGGTAAGAATATGGAAAATAATAGAAGTTAACATAAAATGGTAAATAGGTGAAAATGAAAGTAAATGTGAATGAATGTTCTGAAAGAGAGAATAACAGTAGGTTATCAATAAATATACGCAATATACGCAGTTGTATGTCAATAAATTATGAAAAAGAAAATAAGCTGTAAGAGAGAATTATAAGGTTAGCAAAACGATAAGCTGTAAAGAAATGGTAAAGTAAAAATATATGTGGCAACGAAGTTGCGACAGGGCAACTACACACACAAATAATGTAGCAAATACAAATATAAACAGTAATATAGATATAACTCAGAATGCAAAGTATCAAATGTAACCTAAAAGGTAATAGATATGGTAAAAACGAGATATACAGTAAATAACACAATAAAATGGAAATGTCCTGTAAGAAAAGCAAAATATATACCAAATAATATTCCGAAGTATATTAGAACTAATACCTGGCAGGAACAGTTGCAGAAGGGAAGTCTAATTCCCTTCCAGTGGTAGGAGTATAAGAAAAACTAGTAATTTAACCTAGTAAGGTATTCCCCAACCAGAGGTCTTATCTAGTCATCAGACTCAAACCGAATAGGCCTTCCGAAAAGGTGCACCGTCTTTTATCCCATTTTCGTCACCTTGGTGAGTGTTAAAAAGGGGCGTGACCCGTAACTCATCAATTAGAAAATAGGATAAACTCAGGGACCAATCAGAAGGCTAAGAGGTGAGAATGCGCAGATCTGAATGCGTAGTCGTCAGTTTCGAGCTGGTGACGTGGCAGATCTGTCGACATCCCCCCCCCCCCCTTTCGAGACCGGCTGGCTGGGGATACTGTTTATTTTATTTTCTTAGGAAAAATACAAGTTTTTAGGTTTATTTACAATTAGTAAGTGTAGTGAAAAGAGAAAAAAAATGAAGAAGCAAAAACCTTCCTGACTTAGAGAGATTGTGGAGTAAGTCTCCTTTATTGTCTTGGTCGAGGAAGGTGTACAAAATACATAAAGTTAAAAAAAATGTACGATATGAATAAGTAACTGTATGAAATTGGCTTTTGGGCGAAAACACGGCACTAGGCTTGGATGTCTGCTTCGTCTGCTGCGTCGTTGGCTGGTTCGTCGGCTATGTCTCGCGGTGGTGGTGCTGGTCGGATGTCATCTACATGAATGAGGCGATCGACGTCTTGGTCCCTGTGCACCTCGTACGTATGGTCTCCAGCTGCTCGTAGAACGGTGTGTGGTCCGGTCCATGTCTGTCCAAAGTTGCCTTTTTATGTGGTTTCGGACCAGCACTTGTTCTCCTGGGAGGTATGTACGAGGTTGGCGGGCATCAGGGTTGTCTGGGAATAAGTTTGCTACATCCTTCTTTCTTTTTACAAGTGGGCCTTTTAATATAGCTGAGAATGTTAAAAAGTCGGTCTGGGTCTTTTCTGATATAAAATAAAACTGATACCAATCATATGGATGGCTGATTAAAGTATTGGTTGTTTTCTTTTTTCTTTCTATGATAGCGTGGTCACCATCCACTTCCATATGGGAATGCCCAGAAACCATAAATGTATGTTCTATAACTTTGGTTATAGAGTTCCAAAACCAAGGTTTTAGAACTTTTGTAACGCTAACATTAACATCGCAGTCACAAATGAATTTTTGTTCTGCCCCCCACAAGTATCTGAGTATATTGTGATGATTTTATTTCAATGTCTATTTAATTTATAATGTCTTGTTCTTATCTTAATTCATTAAAAAGCACAATAACTGATATTCATTTATTTATCACTAAATATACATAATTTATTAAAAAGCGAACGTAACATTTTATCGCGAGCGCGTCTTCAGAATTAACTGTTTTTTTATTCTCCAAAAAGTCCTGTTATATATTCACTACTGTTAGACTGGAAACGTCTACGGCCTTCTAGACAGAGCGGCGAATTGTTCTCAGAACCGGTATGGTTAAATCGGCTTGTCTCCGGAAGGTTCGAATTGTTGTTTTTATTACAAAGGGGGACCCATCGTGTGTCAGGTAGGCATTACCTAAAAAATACGTGAATGAATGAAAATATTAGTAATAAATATATTTACGGTTTTGGGTCAGAATTTATCGTAACATTGCCCCCCTCTTAAAAGATTGTTCCTCCTGGAACCTTGTCGGGACTGGAACCGGAACGGTATGCTGGTATCGGCAACTGGACCCTCTTTTACAACTTCCAGTTGTATAAAAATGACAAGGGACGGTTTTCTCTCCGCACCAGTAACTATGCGGATTGCAACAGACTAACACCTGGACTTCGGTGTCTTTAAAGATCTCTTCCACCATATTTCGGATAACCCTCCAATCTAATTGGCGGCACTCCAACTTTGGCATGGCTAACTTGTGCACGTCGGACTCCAGTACGTGCTCTCTCAATTGAAGTAAGGCTTCCCATACATCTCGGTAGGTAGGTTGGTCACGGGCAGTGTCTTTTGTTACCAGGTAGAAAAGGTAACGTGATGCATCTTGGAGTTTCAAGGTTTTACCGGGAGCTGGCACTTGGCATTGAAGTTCTGCAACTCGACCAAACTTCCTTCGAAAGACGGATGCCAACCCTGGTGCGTCTTTGATACTGGCCGGGATGGTAAGGGCCAGCGAGTAGTCATCGGGGAGCGCGAGTAGATCTTGCTTTTCTTCAGTGGTAACACCATGTCTCGCTTTACCGGTACCTCCATAGGCACCCATGAATTCCTCAAACGTGAGGTCAGACACATCGTGGACTTGGTTTACTTCCACTTCTTCATCTACGTCGTGGTCACCTTCGAAAGACGCCAGCCGGTTATGGTGTACTATTATCGGCTTTCCCTTCGGAATCTTGCTTATTCGGTAGATGACATCGTTGATCTTCTCCATAATGAGGTATGGACCTTCCCAAAACTGCTGCAATTTGGGAGAACAACCTTTTCGCTTCTTGGGATTATACAGCCATACTTTGTCGTTCTTCTTAAAGCAACCCTTTTCGGCTTGTGTATCGTACCGTTTCTTCATTCGGTCGCTAGCGATCTGAAGGTGGGAACGGACCAACTCATGTACATCGTCCATTCTTCTTCGTAATTCGATCACATAATCTTCACCTGCTACATCTTCTCCAGGTCGACACCCAAACTCTAGATCACAAGGTAGTCGCATTTCGCGTCCGAATAGGACTTTGGCTGGTGTCTGGCCTGTTGATTCGTTAACAGCAGATCTGTAGGCCATTGTGAAGAACGGAAGGTATTGGTCCCAGTCTCGCTGATGATCGGACACCATCTTTGTCAAATATTTGCCAACTGTCCTATTCATCCGTTCTACCATACCATCAGATTGCGGATGATATGCTGTAGTTCTTGTTTTCTTCATGCCTAGTCTATCACATATTCCTTGGAATAGATCGCTTTCGAAGTTCCTGCCTTGGTCACTATGTATCTCCAAAGGCACTCCAAATCGGCTGATATATTCTTGGATCAACTTATCTGCAACGGTGGCGGCCTTCTGGTCTGGAAGTGCGTAAATCTCGACCCACTTAGTAAAGTAATCCATTACTACCATGTACTTGCCTCCATTTTCACTTTCTGGAAATGGCCCAGCGATATCCAAAGCTATTCTTTCAAACGGACTTCCAACATTATATTGTCTCATAGGAGCTCTCCTTTTTCGGTAAGGCCCGTTACTCGTAGCACAAATAGTACATTTCTTACACCAGTCTTTTACGTCTTCGGAACTGTTCGGAACTGTGTAACTGACGAAGTACTTCGGCTATTCTGCTCTTTGGGATCACCAACTGTCTTCTCTTCTCTGAACCGTCATCATTTTCCAGGACTCGTTTAAGCAAGCCATCTTCGATGATAAATGAGTCCCACTGGGCCCAATACGTCTTAACTACTGAGCATAGGTTTGATATTTCCTGCCAAGGTGGTCGACGGTTTTCCTCTTTCCATTTTCGGATTTTCTGTATAACTGGATCTCTCTCTTGTTCTTTCCTGATCTTAGTAGGCGTCCAGTCGTCGTTGACAATCGTCGTTCTTAGCACTGCTGCTTCCTTGGATTCCGTTTTGTTGCAGTGGGAACACTCTGCTGAGCATGGCCTTCTGGAAAGAGAATCAGCGTTTCTGTGGCTAACTCCGGCCCGGTGCTCAATCTTAAAATCGTATTCTTGGAGTCGTTCGATCCACCTGGCTATCTGACCCTCTGGATTCTTAAACTGCATCAACCACTTAAGGGCGGCATGGTCGGTTCGGATTAGAAACTTTCTGCCATAGATGTATTGATAGAAGTGCTCTACTGATTTAACTACTGCTAGAAGTTCTCTTCTCGTGACGCAATAATTCCGCTCAGGTTTTGAAAGAACTTTACTAAAATATCCGAGGACTCGTTCCTGTCCTCCTTGAATCTAAGACAGCACTCCTCCAATTCCCACATTACTTGCATCCGTATCTAAGATGAACTCTCCTTCTGGCAGTGGATACCCCAAAATTGGTGATGTTATTAAATGCTTTTTCAACGTTTCAAAGGCGTTTTGGCAGTCTATATCCCAGCGGTATTCTCTTGCTTCCTCTGTAAGTCGCGTTAATGGCTTAGCGATATCTGCAAACTTCTTAATAAACCTCCGGTAGTAAGTACATAGTCCAAGAAAACTTCTCGAAAATGGAAATGGAATCGATTTTTCCTTATCCACGGCCACTGCTTCTTTACTGACTATATGACCCAGATAATTGACTTTACCTTGAAATAGCTGGCACTTCTTGGGGTTTAGCATCAATTGGGCAGCTTTAAGTCGATTAAAAACGTTTTCTAAATTCCTCAAATGATCTTCGAATGTCTCCCCCAAGACGATTATGTCGTCTAAATAAACCAGGCATGTTTTCCAAGATAACCCTCTCAACACATTTTCCATAAGCCTCTCAAATGTCGCAGGAGCATTACAAAGTCCAAATGGCATAACGTTGAATTGCCACAATCCAGATCCTGTGGTGAAGGCTGTCTTTTCTTTATCGACTGGGTCCATTTCTACCTGCCAGTATCCAGACTTCAAATCTATAGTAGAAAACAATTTACGTCCAGCCAATGTGTCGAATGTGTCATCGATCCGAGGCAGAGGATAACTATCTTTCTTGGTAACGTTGTTCAGCAAACGGTAATCCACACAGAACCTCGTCGTTCCGTCTTTCTTCTTAACCAGGACCACCGGAGAGACCCATGGGCTCGTAGAAGGTTCTATCACCCCGTCTTTCTTCATTTCCTGAACAATCGTTTCAGCTTCCTCTCTTTTCGCCTGTGGTAATCTTCGAGCTGTTTGACGAATTGGCTTAGCATTACCAGTATCAATTTTATGCTTAACAACGGTAGTTCTTCCCGTCTTTCCTCCTTTCGGTACGAAAATATCACGATACTGCCGAAGAAATTCCCTTAATTTCCTTTTCTCCATCTGATTTAGAGACTGTCCTGCAACTGCAACCATTTGGTCGAATTTGTCGTTGGAATTATCAGATGTTGTCGCCTTACGGATTATGGATGTCACAGGTACACAAGTTCCTACTTTTGTCTCTTTCTTTATGGTCACTGGGTAGTCGTTGACATTGATAAGTCTCACAGGAATTTCTTTAGCCGAAGTCACCAATTCCTTTCCAATTATGATTCCACGGCCAACCTCATCGTCGTGGTTCCAAGGCTCCATCATAACAGGTCTCCCTTCGTCTACAATTCCCTGTAGTCGCGCTACTATGATCGTTTCGCTTCTCGCAGGCACGACTGTATCTTCTGTAATGGCTGCTTGCACAGTGTTGTCATTATGTGGATGAAGAAATACCTCCTCGTTGCCAACTTTGATTACCTTATTCTTAAAATCCAATTGGAATCCATGCATATTCATTACGTCCATTCCTAATATAACATCCTCTTCGATGTCAGCAACTATAACAGTATGGACGAACTTTTCTGCTCCAATTCCCAATTGTACCTGGATTTCTCCATGAATGTTGGCATTTTCACCTGTAGCGGTCCGAAGTCGCAACCTCGTTGGTAACAGTTTCTTACGGCTGTTTATAACTGTTGGACGTATAATGGTTCTGGTCGCTCCGGTATCCACCAACAACGTCTTTTACCATTTATTTCTCCATCTACATATACACTATCTTCACGACATTTCAAAGAAGCTATTAGTATGAGAGGGTCTTTGGAAAAGTTCCGGGTCGAAGCTGCTCCCCTAAAGCCGACTCGTTCTGGTTTTTCCGATGGTGAGTTTCTTGATTTTATGGTCTTCGTTTTCTTGCATGTCATGCTTTTTATCATATTAACGAGCTGGTCAAGTTTATCTTCATCTCCTTCCTCTTTTACAGTTCTAACTTTACTGTACCCGCCAGAGGCCTGCGTAGCTGACTCGTACTCGAGGGCGGCGGATAAGACATCAACCAGCATTTTGTGACGAGCTAATCGCAGTGTTCTCTGCATTTCATGATCACGAAGACCATCAATAAACGTTTGAACGGCCAATTTTTCCATCATGTCTTCGGGAGCTGTTGGATAAGCATATCGTACTAATCTGGCAATATCTACCTCATATTCTTGAAGAGCCTCATCTTTCTTCTGTCTACGATTTTTAAGCTGCGACTGATATACATGCTCCAAATGTTCGTGGCCATATCGCATATTTAACCTCTTCTTCAGTTGTTCGAAATCATCGGTCTCCTCTACGGCTATGGTCTCAAGCACATCTAAGGCATCTCCTCGAAGAGCGATAGTCAGGTTTACCGCCTTTTCTTTTTCAGACCATCCATTTGCTCTTGCGGCTGATTCGAACTGTTTCATGTAGTTGTTCCATGATGATTTTCCGTCGAAAGTTGGGACTTTAACATGAATAGAACCTCCACTTCCTTCAAATTTCGGCCGTGTCTCCAACTTACATTTCGTCTCGTCTTCTTTTATCTCCACTGTAATCGGATTGTTACGTCTCTCTGCTGTCCCTGTTTCCTCCATCTTCCTTTCCATCTCTTTCCATATCTTTTCTTCGAAGGCCAACATATCGGCAGCAACTTGGTTTTTTAACGAAGACACTCTATCGTCAAGAGCAGATATCTCTGAAGTGACTTTAGAGATGTTAGCAGAAACTTTGCTTTCCAGAGAAGAAATCTCGTTAGAAACTTTGCTTTCTAAAGAAGCGATGTCGCCGGAAACTTTGGCTACATCAGAAGACACTTTCGAAATATCGTCAGAAACTTTGTTCTCTAATGATGCGATATCACCGGAAACTTTGGCTACATCACCAGAAACTTTCGAAATCGACGAGAGGACAGCATCATGCTTGTCTTCAAATATATAAGTTTCCGGATCCAAACCTTCTTCTTTTAAAGCGTTCTTTAGTCGTTGGACTAAATCAGACTTTTTCCCGGTAGAAGCTAATTCCCTATCTTCAAGATGCCTTCTTAAATCCGTAACTGTGAGCTCATAAATCGTCGTCATTTTCACAATTTATTTTATATTCACTTGTATTATTATTATAAGTCTAATTTATGTTCGATCTCACTTCTTACACCACTGTGATGATTTTATTTCAATGTCTATTTAATTTATAATGTCTTGTTCTTATCTTAATTCATTAAAAAGCACAATAACTGATATTCATTTATTTATCACTAAATATACATAATTTATTAAAAAGCGAACGTAACATTTTATCGCGAGCGCGTCTTCAGAATTAACTGTTTTTTTATTCTCCAAAAAGTCCTGTTATATAGTCACTACTGTTAGACTGGAAACGTCTACGGCCTTCTAGACAGAGCGGCGAATTGTTCTCAGAACCGGTATGGTTAAATCGGCTTGTCTCCAGAAGGTTCGAATTGTTGTTTTTATTACAAAGGGGGACCCATCGTGTGTCAGGTAGGCATTACCTAAAAAATACGTGAATGAATGAAAATATTAGTAATAAATATATTTACGGTTTCGGGTCAGAATTTATCGTAACAATATTCTTACTTTTTTAATAATAGGGGGTAAGGTTTGCAGCTCCTCGAGCTGCGATAGTCTCGTACCACATGTAGCAAAATGACTTACCTGTTGTACTATCATAGATCGTTAAATTATACGTCCATAGCTGACGCTTATAGAATGAAATGGAATTAGTTAAAAATGGAGTAGCAAGGCACTGTTGTAAATCCATCGTCAAGCAGCTGATAGCTTCATTGGCTTTTGCTAGTTTTTTATCTTTTTGTTTTTGTTTGTAAGTCTCATCTGCCAAAAATAAGTGATAGTCCCTTTGACTTATAATTTCAGTTTTAACCTCATCATTCTCAGCAAGGTCCAGTTTCAATTTAAATTTATCGCATTCGTCGCATGTATCTGCTTTTCTCTTTTTAATGGCTAAGTTTAAATGATCAAATTCTTATTCTTATTCTATTAGTCTATAATAGCGTATTGATACCCCATATTTATAGATATCTTTGTAGAGATCGTACATTAGTTTCATAGTCAAGTGGGATGCTAAATATTTTTTATTATTTTCCCTTCTTGTGTAGTGACTTTCATATGCTGGAAATGATAATAGATGTTGACGCACCTTATCTAATATTTCCTTTGAAAATTTGGAAGGTGAGGATGCACGCCCCCTGCTGTCATCAGCAACAAATCCACTAGCGGAAGTAGCTTTCTTAACACCAATCAAATTTATAAAATTATCGGTCTCGCCAAATGTTTTAAGGAAGCAACCTTTACATGTTTGCAAACGCTGTCCATCAAGTTCAAAAAAATATTTGTATGTTTTTGTCTAAATTTTTGACGATTAGGATCTTCCATTCTGGGTCTACTTACAGCCTTATTCTCGATATTTATTAATGATCCAATATATGCAGCTCGTTTGTTATAGGATTTTAAATTCCAATACTCATTAAAAAGGGTACGTCTTTTTTCATCTAAAAATTTGGCTTGGCATAGTCTACTGCATGGTTCTAAAGGCAACATTTTTCTTTCGCTGCGGAGCTTTCCTCGACGAGTATAGTACGCAAGACCTGCATTTCGTTTTTCCGTTCTGTCGCGACGGATTTTTCTCGAATCACTTTTATTTCCACGCTTTCTTATTAATACTCGCGAAGACGGCCCCGCCCTCGCATTTTCATCATTATACTCCGGCAACCCCGCTGCGATATCTAGAGCAAGCTGAAGAGTACGGGGAATGTTATCACTGTCACTGTTTGGTGTATATGTCGGATCACGATCCGAATTATCACTGTCTATATTGCACTCTAACTCTCCTAAAACAAAATAAATCCATTGTTTTATATCCCAGAGTAATCATTATTATTATTATTATTATTATATTACAAATAAGGGCAGAGGAGCGAGCTCCTATTATGCCCAAAAATCAAAAATATCAGTGATCCTTATAAAACTAATACCAATTATAAAGTTAAGTAAACATAAACAATTAAGTATATCATACAAAAGTTGAATTGTGAGACAATAAATAAATAAATAAATAATGCTGTCCGAGAAAAAAAAACACAATCCTATAAATAAAATAAACCGCTATCAAGTTAATTTTTAAAGATGTTAACACTAGTTGCCGATATGGTGTCTTGATCCAAATTGTTACAGATATTAAAGATTCTATGTGGCAAGAAGTTCACCCTGGACCTTGCAGTAGTTTGTTCCCTCTTTAATTTGTATCTATGGCCTCTTAATATTTCGTAATTTTAATTTCTTAATCACGTCTTATTTTTATATTTTCGAAGGTATCTGCATGTGTATTCAGGATTAATAGCTACCTATCTAAATTTAACCGTTTCGCGGTGGGAAATGACTTTAGTCGTTAAAACTTTCCATGCCCCATAGACGGGAAACGACTCAAGTCGAATACAAAGAAGACTTTTTTAGGTACCTCGAATTATTGTAAATGCAAGTAAATTATTCATTTACGGATGTAAATGATTCATTTACGGATAAAATTACTTCCTAAAGCAAGTTTTATTACTGATAGATAGCATTACCGCCTTCTACTTGCGAGCTCTGTCCGCGCCCGTCCAGCCGGTCACATTGTAGTAAACCGGTGCCGTACCGAAAAGGTTAAATAAGCCGTGTAGTGCATGTAAACAACGATTTTACTTGTTAAAGATGTTAAAAATTTATCTATAACAAGTTGATGTAAAAGATTTATTTACTTACTTACTTACAACTTATACTTGTTATTAGAATAACGACTGACCACAAACCACTAATACGTAGCGACTGACAAATCATTGAGATGAGTACATACACATAAGTCAGACTTATGTGTTTATTCACAACAAATTGATGTAGGCGTAAGAACACATTAGTCGACTTATGTGATTATACACTATCATTATTAGTTCAGTTTGACTTATATTGATTTTCACAGTTACTTTTCATAGAGATATAATAAGTTTTTGACTTATATCATTTTACACAACCACGGGAAGGCATAGGTACAATAAGGATATTTTTTTTTTCATTTTTTGACTTATGTGCTTATTCCCACCACCCATAGATATATCATAAGTACATAAATAACAATAATTCACAAATATATCAATAGGTAAATATATCAGGAGGGCGAATGACTCTACCACTTCTGGAGGTTTTCAAACCAGGTGAAGTACTGTATGATGTAGAAGGTACATCAATGCCATTGATGGATGATGTTCTATTAGATGTTGAAGGTACATCAATATCTTTGATAGTCTTATTTATTTTACAGTCTCTTGTATCATCGGGTACATCTGGACAAAGAACTGTTCTCGTATTTCCCATACATGTCCTTCCAGTAGTAACAATATATTTTTCATGAGTAGCTTTCACATCTGCTTGCTCACAATTTGCATAAGCATGTTGCTGTGATTCTGACCAGACAAGTCTAATATAGTGTCTATTACGTCTATAATCAGTATCATTTACTTTAATCACATAATCCCTTGATCCTATCTTTGCCACAACCACTCCAGAGTTCCATTTCCTTTTCTTTTCTTGAAGTAAAATTTGTTGTCCAGATTTTAATGTTGTTACTTCAATATTATACATACGGACAAAATTTAAAAATTCATGAGAACTGAATGGAAGACCATTATCAGAAAATATTTCACAAGGCAGTCCATTAATAGAAAACATATTTTTTTAACTGTGTTACAACACTGCTAGCTGTTTTGTTCATTACTTTGTTAACAATTGCAAACTTCGAAAAATAATCAACCACAACTAAAAAGTCTTGTGAAGCTACTGCCATAAAATCAATACCAATTTTTTGCCAAGGTATTTCTGGTACATCATGTGATTTTAATGGCTCCCTACTATTGCTCTTATAGCTCATTTGACAAGTCAGACAGTTCAGAGCAATGTTTTCTATATCCTTCATCAATCCCGGATAATAAATTGCTTTTTGAGCCTTCTTCTTACATGATACTACACCCTGATGAGACTGATGTATAACATCAAGAAATTCACCCTTCAATTCTTCAGGAATAATTAACCATTTTTTATAAAACAATACATTATTTAATATATATATATATATATATATATATATATATATATATATATATATATATATATATATATATATATATATATATATATACATATATATAATGTCTATCAGACCAGAATTTTTTCACCTCAGAAGTTACAGAGCTTTTTTGCTCAGGCCACCCATTTAAAACATAATATTTAACTTTTTGTCAAGATGGGTCAGTATTAATTGCATTTTGTAATCTTTTTTCATTTTCTTTTGATGTTGCTACAATAGAATACACTTTCAAATTATTTTCATCATCTATAAAATGGTTTTATTGTAAGGATCTCTACTTAAATTGTCAGGAACTTTGAGATTCTTACCAGGAACATATTTGAGTGAAAATTTATATCTCATTAATTGTATTGCCAGTCTTTGGATCCTAGGTAACATTTCATCTAAAGGTTTTTTTTAAATCTATGCCATAAAGATAGAATGAAAATCTTTCACATCCATACACTATACCAAGAAGCTCCTTTTCAATGTGGTTATATCTCCTTTGGGTTGGAGTTATTGACACTGATTTACAAAATATGCTATTAAAAATAAAAGCCATTGTGACCTTTTTTAAACATAGTTGTGTGGAAAGTGATGAGTTACGAAAGTCAGTGAGAGATGAAGCCGAAACAAAACTCATACAATATGTGTCCACTCGATGGAACAGTACATACATGATTCAGAGATTTTTGGAGCTGAAAAATTCGGTAAGTGATATATTGATATGCCATAAAACAGCACCTGCAATGTTGACTGGGTTAGAATTGAATATAGCCTCATCACTTGTTAATATACTTAGACCACTTGAAGCTGCAACTAAAGAAATATATCTGTGGATAGGTATTGTTCAAGCAGTAAGGTAATCCCTTTGGTTCACTGCATGATTTCCAAATTGAAAGCCCTTTCAATTGATGAACCATTGCTGATGGATGTTCAAAAATTAATCCTGAAAGAGATCAGTAAACTTATGGGTGGTATTGTACGTAAAATTAAGAAAATGAGTTGGAAACGGACCTTGTGGATGATATTAATGTAGAATCTGAATTAGAAAATTCAGAAAAAGTTTCAGAAGATTTTAGTCTTTGGAGTGACCATCATAACCTGGTACAACGAAATTGGAAGTCAAATAAAAATAAAGAGAGTATTTCAGATGAGTTAGTAGTTAGTAGATTGGAAGAAAATCCCTTAGAAGTATGGGTTGGTTATAAACATCAATTTCCAAAATTGTATAAAACCACTTATAAATACTTAACTATAGCAGCCAGTTCTGTACCATATAAAAGACTTTTTCCTAAAGCTTCGCAAGTTTTAAACCAGCAACGTACTCGAATACAAGGAAGGAGAGTAAATAAAATACTATTTCTACAAAGTTTGGAAAGAAAATATGATCTATAATTTTTTAATTAAACTTAATTAGTAATAAAATTAAATAAGAGAATTATAATTTTATATTTTGTCTTATTTTCTGATTTTATATGCCTTATTAATATATCCTGATTTTGGGCTATTAGAATCTATACTCCTTAAATGTATAGGCTTTTCATCACAATCTAGTAGGAGTATCATAAATTTTTTTTTATACTGCTTATTGTAAACAAGCATGGAGAGCTATGCAAGCAAGGTTGTAGGCAAAGTAATTGTAAATTGTGAACATATAATTCAGATATAAAAAATGTTAAAGAAAGTACATATAGTTATTGAAAAAAATACAAAAATAAAGAAAGTGTCTAAAGTGATAACTATGATAGTTATAGTTTAGTTCAGCGTCAGCCGCTGAACAGTACGGACGTGGAGTAGAAGCGACACCTGAAGACCGTCGAGGAGTCGTGCAGACAAAGCACGACTCCTCGGCGTGACTCCTCGGTCAGACGGTCAAAAAATAAGCTTTCCTCCAAAGGTTAGGACTTTCACCCCAACGCGAATATGGATCGCTCACGATCCCCACCCGACCGAAATGCCACTCCAAGCCCCAATGGTTATAGTTAGAGCTATAAACTCAACTATAATATCTATGATACCCTCCTAGAAGACCAAGACACTAATTACGAGATCTTTGAAGATCTCCCCACCGAGGACATAGACGAAGGGGACTTCAAACGCCCCAAGACCAAGAAAAAGCCAAACAAAAGACCGCGCGGAGGGTAACCGCGAAAAAGAAATGTACTCCACGGACGACGACGTACAACTCGAAAAACGAGCCACAACAAAAAGGATGAGACAGAGGAGCAGTGAGGACGAGAAGTCCGAACTGGCAAAGATGAAGACGATATTGAAAGAAAAGGACGCTGAAATAGCAGCGCTAAAACAAAAAATTGAAGAACTGCAGGATACGATAGTAACCTCGCAAAAAACAATAATTGGCCACATCGACTTCAAGTTCCAAGAAGCGAAAGGTCCAGAAGATTACAGGTCTATGGTGAAAATCATAGAGGAGTATAATCAACCAAACACAGACGTTATAGAAATGTTTAATACTCTCAAAGAAGAGTATGATATGTAATGTGAATCGATAAAGAACATGATTTCCAGAAAGAGTGATAAAAGAAATCTACCAATATTTGTGCTGACACTGGAAAAGCAGGACGTGGAAAAAGCTAGGCGCATCACTAATCTGATGCACATGAAGGTCCACATCGAGGACCTCAGAAAAGCAACTGGGCTCACGCAGTGTTTCAACTGCCAGGGGTACCACCACGCGCAGACAGCGTGTTTTAAGACACCTCGATGCGTGCGATGCGGAGGAAATCACTCCACAAGAAACTGCCAAATGCCCCGAGAACAGAAGGTAAAATGTACCAACTGCCAGGGGCAACATCCGGCAAACTTCAGAGAATGCATCAGATGTCCAACCTGGAGAAGAAAACAACCACAGAGACAACAAGCCCCACAAAAAAGGCCGCAACAAACATCAAGCGGACCTTCCTACGCACAGGCAGCGAAAGCGCAAAATACCGAGAACACAATCTTGATCTCGAAACAAACGGAAAAACGGCCTAGTGAACTCAGTTAAGGAACTGGTCACTAGAATTGTCCACGAGGCGATCGCAAACATAAAGCTAGCACTGAACTAGTGCAAGCAAATAAGGGATACTTGAGGGTAGGCCCCTGGAACCCAGGAGGCATAAGGACCAACCAAAATATACTGGACGAACTGGTCAATAGATATGAAATGGACGTGCGTCGTGGCAATACAGGAAATAAATAAATAAATAAATAAATAAATATATATATATATATATATATATATATATATATATATATATATATATATATATATATATATATATATATATATATATATATATATATATATATATATATATATATATATATATTGGGGAAAGGGTAAACTTTGTTGCCAAACTATCCACATTTAAGAGAGGCGTATTTGCGAACACCTAATTGCTTCAAAATATTTATTAAGGACCACTGAAGCAATAAAACAATTAAAATGTATTTTTCCTTCGATTTATTTGTAGTGAACTTAAGGGCTAATTCAACATTGATAATTATCGCAATTCTGATAATATTAAAAAGAGTTATACAAATATCATTAGCTTTACAGTGCTGAGAGGCAGTAACAGAGATACATAGAATTGAGAGAAACAAACTGATATACGTTTAACACAAAACACCGGGTTTACAAGCGCATTTATCACTTACGCACCACGCACTTTTCGGGATCACAGCCCAGCCCGTCTTTACCTGACGAGAGGCAAATTAGCACTGTCTATCCTAGTCCTAAGTTATATAACGAGGGGAGGACGGGTCCCTGATGTAGGGAATCAGTCGCACACACGTTAACACGATAGCTGACGACCTGAGCGCACAATTTGATAAAATAACTACTATTACAATATTATACAGGTTGTTTTTACAACATACTGCCCCCCGTTGAAGCACTAGCTTTAACATTATAAAAAGCATCAAAAAAAAAAGAGTACATAAAAAAAACAATATGAGTAATAGTATACAAATTCATACAAACAACATATGAGTAAAAGTACTAAACCTAATAACATTAACATAATCCTTCACTAGGAAGGGGACACAATTTTGTTATCGTGCGTTTGAAAATCCCATCCTTAGTTTTAACAGATGCAATTCTCACTCGGCCATCTTTACCCGGAAAGACTTCCATCACTCGTGCCAATGACCAGTAGAGAGGAGGGAGATTATCTTCTTTAACTAGCACAAGGTCATTGAGTTGTAAATTTTTGAATGGGAGAAACCATTTTGGACGATTTTGAAGTCGATTCAGATAATCAGTCGACCACCTTTTCCAAAAAAGTTGCTGGAGCTTAGAGAGACTTTGCCAGATGCTAAGTCTATTTTCCGGGATAGATGTATACTCCTGGTCGGGTAGCGAGGTGAGAGATTTTCCAATTAGGAAGTGACCAGGGGTAAGATATGTGAAATCGGAGGGATCATTAGAGAGGGCACAAATGGGCCGAGAATTAAGTACGGCTTCAATTTGGGTAAGCACGGTACTGAATTCCTCGAATGTAATTTTGAGATTGCCCAATAATCTATAGATATGATGTTTAGCGCTCTTTATAGCGCTCTCCCAGAGTCCTCCATGATGAGGAGATCGAGGTGGTATTGTTTTCCACCGAATTTGAGAGGAGGCTAAAAATGCCTGAATAGAAGAGTTAGTTTCCTTATTTTTCAAGAAATTATAGAGTTCGAATAACTGATTTTTAGCCCCAAGAAAGTTTGTCGCATTATCAGAGAATATAGTCTGAGGGAGACCTCTTCGACTGATAAAGCGCTTGAGAGTAAGAAGAAACGCTTCTGTTGTAAGCCCACTGACTAATTCTATATGAACCGCACGTGTGGACATACAGACAAATAGAATGTATGACTTTATCAAGGGACTTTTACGAAGTTTAGAGGCCTTTATTAGAAAAGGACCACCAAAATCCAAACCTACATGAGCAAAAACTTGAGCAGAACATAAGCGTTCCTTAGGTAAATCAGACATGATTTGAGCTAAGGGTTTGGCGTTAAACTTGAAACAAACATGACATTCGTGGACTATCCTCTTAATCTCCCGTAGACCATTCAAGGGCTAATATCTAAGGCGCACTTGAGAGAGAGTATTCTGAGGGCCTGCATGATGGAGCCTGAGATGTTCATTTTTGAGAATTAGACGAACAACATGATTTTTCGAGGGGAGGAGGAGAGGATATTTTTGATCAAAGGTAACTTCGGAATACCTAAGACGTCCACCTACACGGAGCATTTCATTTTTGTCACGAAAAGGAGCAAATTGTAAGAGAGACTTATTAGAAATAATCTTATTGCCTTTGAGATCAGCAATTTCTGAGGAGAAACTTGGGTTTTGCAATAATTTTATAATTTTCATTTCGGCAGTTTGAAGTTCAGATACTTCAAGTGCACCGGATAATTTTTAAGTGCCAGACTTTGCGTTATTACCAAATCTGAGTACATAAGCTATAGTCCTTACATATACTCAGTGACATTAGAAGTGTTACACCCAGAAGGAATAATTTCTTGAACTTAATTTTTTGGCAACATGGTAGATTTACATCAAGAATGAAACGATAACGTTGTCAAGAATTTTTATTAACAAGTAATAAAAAAAAAAATTAATAATGTGTTTGGCGACCCCGTAGCTGAATACACTCCTGTATACGTCTAGGCATGGACAAAATGAGATGTTCAATGTCTGCTTGTGGCACCTCGTTCCAAGCAACTTAAACTTCATGTATTAACTGTGCCAGAGTCTGTGCAGGATGGTGCAAAGTGGACAGTCTCCTTCCCATCATATCCCATACATGTTCGATAGGATTTAAATCCGGAACACGGGGCGGCCGTGGCAACACATTAACGCCAGCTTCTTGGAAAAGTCCATAGTTTGATGAGCAATATGGGGACGCACGTTGTGTTGCTGAAAAAGGACGTCTCGACGGCCGTCGAGATAAGGCAGTAAACTGGTTTGTAAGATGTCTTCAACATAACGCGCAGCTGTGATATTGCCTCGAATAAACACAAATGGTGATCGGTTACCATAGGCAATAGCCCCCCAAACCATTACTCCAACTGTCCTGTATACATGCCTCTCAACAGCAAACCCGATATCTCGTCGTTCTCCACGGCGGCGTCTTACCATCCTACGATCATTATGCATTCCTAAACAAAATCGTGATTCATCGCTGAATGCTACATTACGCCATTCTGCTA
Source organism: Diabrotica undecimpunctata (assembly GCF_040954645.1). Lineage (NCBI taxonomy): Eukaryota > Metazoa > Arthropoda > Insecta > Coleoptera > Chrysomelidae > Diabrotica > Diabrotica undecimpunctata. The sequence continues at coordinate 68,905,617 of NC_092811.1, forward strand.
CCCAATGCTGCCGTTCTCTGCACTAATTCAAACGTTGATGACCGTGGTCCGTAATCTAAGGAAGCACTAGTCATGGGCGGAATGAAACCAGTCCAAAGGCTCGAATACGACGGTATAGTGTACGCATACTAACAGGTCTACGTAGTACTCCAAACCATTGGTCAGCAATTTAACGCGCAGCACTTGTCTTGACGCTCTGTGGTACGACTTGGTTGACCAGTTGGTCTTCTTCGTATTCCTCTACCTTAGTTTGTCCACACACGACAGACACGCATAGCCGTCATTGCCGTACAATTAACACGACGGCCAATTTCGCGATACGACAAACCCATATCTTTATACGCAATAATTCTACCCCTGTCAAAATCGCTAAAATGGTGGTAATTATGGTTTATTCGAACTCGAGGCATTTGCTTACACTGAATACAATTAGACTGAGGAACAATAACTAAAAATTTCTATACGAACCGTGTTCACAAGTCGGTCTGTCAGAAAAAAATTTAGAAGATAAAACTTTATTTTTACAAAAAGTAGAAGAGATAAACCATTGGTATTGTTATCATAGCATGTTCTAAATATAGTCATTCTGTTGCCAAAAAATGAAGTTCAAGAAATTACTCCTTCTGGGTGTAACACTTCTAATGTCACTGAGTATATTTCGTGAAACTGGAGAACCTTTCAGAAAGCATGACAAAGAAATCAAATTGAGCACTTTGAGTGTGAAGAAAAACTTTTCTTTCTTCAGGTAATTTATTAGAATTAAACTTCGGACTATATTCAGACAAATTTAGGTCAAATGTTTGCAAAAACTGAGGACCGTGAAACCAAAGAGAGAATGTCATCTACATAGCAGCCTGTTAAGAGAGCATCGGAGGCCAATGGGGAGTTGTTGCTGATGATGAGTTTTAGCTAATTCCATCAAACAACGAGTACTTTGAAAGCTTGCGCTTTTTGTTCCATAAGTTACGGTTTGAAGCTCAAGACATTCGATGTCCTGTTCTGGAGAATCCCGCCAGAGGATATTCTGCAGGAATGTGTGATCAAGATGAATTTGTACCTGCCTGTACATTTTTTGTATGTCGGAAGTGAAGACATAGGTGTACAATCTAAACCGAAGGAGAATGTCGAAAAGTTCAGGCTGAAGAGTTTTTCCTTTCAACAGGATGTCATTAAGAGAATAGCCACTGGAACTTTTCATGGAGCCATCAAAAACCACCCGTAATTTGATAGTTAATGATTCTTCTTTTATGACAGAGTGATGAGGTAAAAAGTATTTATTTTCTAGGTGCACATTTGTGAGAGAAAGAGGAACCTTTTTGGCATGTCCAAGAGAAACATATTCATTGATGAATGCTTTATATTGAGAGTATACATTTTCGTGTTTTAAGAGTTTATTTTCTAAACTAATAAACCTTTTCCTAGCCATATTGTAAGAATTGCCCAGCATTTTATGTGCTGTTTCAGAAATGAGAGGAAGCTTTACCTGAAACCGACCAGAAGGTAGAATTTGAGTTGTTTCAGTGAATATTTGTTCAGCCAGATCCTTAGACGAGGAGATTTTAACAGAGGGGGTCACTTCTTCGACTTCGAAGAATTGTCGAATTATATTATCGAGCTTATCTTCCTCAGATGTGGACTGGACAAATAAAGAGACATTTGACTGTGAGTGATAAATTCCTTTGTGAAGTGCGTAAGGAGGTAAAGAACCAAACATAATGTACCCTAAGTGTGTGTTCTGGAGAACAGGGAGTCCTTTACCTAAACGTATTAAACCATCCGATAACAACTCGCTATATATGTCACTGGCAAGAAGAAGATCTATATTTCCAGGGACAGAGTAGGTGGAATCTGCGAGAGTGACTGTAGAGGGGATATTAAATTTACTTCTGTTTATGGATACCTGGGGGAGTCTACAAGTTATGTTGTCTAAAATAGCACAGGAGATTTTGAAACCATTACCATTTCTTTTGTATGGAAAAATTTCTAGATCGACCATTTTGTTCGAGAATGAACTATGTTCAGAGATAGTAGAGATTTGTAACCTTTTGCTGTAAGGAGAGAGATTTAATTTTTGAACCAAATCTTTAGAGACAAATGACGACTGAGATCCACTATCTAAAATACTTCTAGCGTGTATGGGTACGCCATGCTTTGAATAAATAGTGACTAGAGCGGTTGCCAGCAGAACATTCTGCTTTATTGACAGAGCAGAGAGAGAAGTCATCACATTTGAGACCTGAGAGGTTTGAGATTCAGAGAGAGAGACAGAATTACTTGGACCGGCTTCACCATCAGACCAAGTGTTTTGTACATTGCGAGAGGTTGCGTGATTTTGTCGATAAAAAGCTCTATTAGGAGAAGAGCTATTTTCATGGTCATTGTGCAAGAGTGTGTGATGCCTTTTCTTGCATATACTACATGAACGTTGATACGAACAATTTTGAGAAAAGTGTTTAGTTCCTAAACAGTTGCGACATAGTTTGTTTTCATTAACAAATTTATACTTATCCTGTAAGAAAAGATTAGCAAATTTTGTGCATGCATAAATAGTGTGTGTAGCGTTATTACAAAATACGCATGTTTTGGAGTACGAGTTATTTTTATTACTTGCCGAAGAGAAGAGAACCGTTTTAGAGTGAGTTTTAATAACGTTTTTATCGTTATTATCTGAGGAGTTTAACTTTTCCATAATGTCACACTTTTTTTCTAAAAAATCAAACAATTGATTTAGCGTGGGAATATCTTTTGACCCTAACTCGTATTCGAAAGACCGGTGAGTGGTAAAGTCCACTTTTTGCAAGAATATTTCTATTAATAAGAGATCCCAATGCTCGATGGGTACATTCATATTTTTTAGCGCGAGTAAGGTCTGTTTTGCGGTGACCAAAAATTCACGTAAGGCCCTTGCATTAGTTTTGACTAAGGATGGAACTTTCAAAAGACGCTGTATATGCAAACTAATTACGCGCGATTTGTTTTCGTAACGATTTCGAAGAGTCTCTAACGCGATTTAGAAGTTTTCTTCTAAAACTTGGATGTTTTCTACCAACTGGAGAGGTTCGTTGCGTAGAAAGGATTTGAGATAAACAAAACGCTGGACGTTGTTGAGTTCCTGGTTGTTGATAATTAACGTCTCGAAGAGCTGATAGAATGCACTCCATTCTGAGAAGCATCCTGAGAAGGTTTGAATTTTAATTTCGGGAAGAGTCACTTTAGCACTAGCTAAACGTGGAGAAGTGGAACTGGACTGGTGTGAAAGAGGTTGGAGCATCTCCATTCTATGTTGAAGACCTGCTAGAGTTGAGAAGTATTTTTCTTCAATTTCTTCCCTATCGCGTTCTTCAGTGTTTGCTTCGTCCAGTTCCTCAATCTGATCCATGAGGTCATCCTATTTGGCGTAACAATTCGTTAGTTCAGTACGACGGAGTTGGAACTGCAAGGGATCCGTTTCTTGAGCAGAGTTATCCCTTAACCAATTAGAGATACGAGAGATTTTTTATTTTAACGGTTTGCGTTGTTTCTTCAATTGATCCATTGCGGTTAGAGATGTATTGAAAGCTTTGCAAGATATTTATCTATGAGAGATACACGAGAAATAAAAAATTTTAGAGTCTAAAACACAGCTTATTCCACCCCGTATAATAAACAAGAGTCTCGGAGAATAATGTCTGTACGAATCCTGCGAAATATAAACTCGTCCTGTATACTAATATTATGCGTTCGAACTTTTGAATGTCCCTGTACGCGTGATTATAAAAATATATCTTGGAACGAACTCACCAAATAGAAATGAATCGTAAAAAATCCATAAATCCATAGTCACATCACATGTTTCTTGTCAGCAATTCTACTTGATACCGGCGAAGAGCGATAAATCTAAGAATGTTGAGTTAAACACTTCAAACACTTGCGTGGTTTTTATGCAAAGTTCTATTTTGTGAAGAGCACTTAGTAATGAGTTTTATTTTAATTTTTGTGGGAAAAGAATTAAATAAGAGAAAATTAATTTGATTTATGAAGATAAATCGGAAGAGGAATTGCGATAAACAATATGCGGTTCGAAGAGACCACAAATGGTGGAAAGGGTAAACTTTGTTGCCAAACTATCCACATTTAAGAGAGGCGTATTTGCAAACACCTAATTGCTTCAAAATATTTATTAAGGACCACTGAAGCAATAAAACAATTAAAATGTATTTTTCCTTCGATTTATTTATAGTGAACTTAAGGGCTAATTCAACATTGATAATTATCGCAATTCTGATAATATTAAAAAGAGTTATACAAATATCATTAGCTTTACAGTGCTGAGAGGAAGTAACAGAGATACATAGAATTGAGAGAAACAAACTGATATACGTTTAACACAAAACACCGGCTTTACAAGCGCATTTATCACTTACGCACCACGCACTTTTCGGGATCACAGCCCAGCCCGTCTTTACTTGACGAGAGGCAAATTAGCACTGTCTATCCTAGTCCTAAGTTATATAACGAGGGGAGGACGGGTCCCTGATGTAGGGAATCAGTCGCACACACGTTAACACGATAGCTGACGACCTGAGCGCACAATTTGATAAAATAACTACTATTACAATATTATACAGGTTGTTTTTACAACAATATATATATATATATATATATATATATATATATATATATATATATATATATATATATATATATATATATATATATATATATATATATATATATACGGTTGAAGGTAACCGGGAACGATCCAATACTAAGGAAGTAATAAAAAACGGGTGCTTCTAAGTGAGTGTCTTTTATTAAAAGTCAAGCTTTCGCCACATAATTTTGGGCTTCATCAGAACTTGCTGTAATGGAAAAACATTCTTTACAATCATCATAATTAAAGATGTTATTTTAATCTTACCTTAATGTCGACACTATCTCTTAGTGAATAATAAAATTGACATGGAAATACACATATTTTTAAAAACAAACCAATCGTATCTCCCAACTGGAGGAAAAGTGGCAAACAAAGCCTTTATTCAATATTTAAAGTTATTTTATTATAACCATGTGGCCGGCATTTTTGACAAGAAATTGTTAATTAAGTCACGTGTTGTTTCAACTGTCACTTATCGAAACAGCACCTGTCTTAATCACTTCTTTTTGTTGGCATAGAACAATAACATTATTCAGTCAGTAATATTAGACTTTTTTAATTGTAAAAAAAAATTAAATTAAAAATAAATATAGGTCACTCCCCTATATAAACATATCATGTTTAATCAATTATTTGATTTGTAATTAGTGTTGGGTAGTAGTCAACACAAAACGGTGAGAGGTATGTATTATATACCTTTTGTCGAAGAAACAAGTGTATCAATGATGTTAATAGATACAAAATAAAAGTTAATCTTGGTCTCACAAATTTTATACTGAGCAAAATAATTGTTAATAAGATTATATCTTCTTCTATTATCAGGATTTAATCTGTTATCTAACATTTCATCCATATTTAGTGCATGAATATTATTTGCAAAACAAATTGCTCTTGATGCACTGGTGGATCATTTTCATTTGCATCACAAGCAATATTGTGGAGAACAGCAGTGGCCACTATAATTGGTTGAACACTTCCCATTGCTAAAGAAGAAAATCTTATTACATAGGTACACCATACTGTCTGTCTACAACATTTCTGGTTCTTATCTGAGACTCATTCAAAAGTGGTTCAGTTGCATTTGTGACATGGGCTAAAGGTTTTATTAGGTAATTTTTAATTGGATAGCCACTATCTCCTAGTAGGACATGTTCACCATAATTACCTTGTTCAAAACATGCACAGATATTTAAATTTCGAAATATATGTGCATCATGAATATAATCAGGCCATCTAGCAACAATATTTCGTATTTTTAGGTTTGGATCTGAAATAGTTTGAACATTTAAATAAAAAAAATTCTTTCGATTCCTATAAATTTCTGGATTATCGCCACCTGGAGACTGAGTTCTTATATGTGTACAATCAATACCACCTATGCATCTAGGAAAACGTGCAATATTGTAAAACGTTCAATATTGTTGCCTTACTTCATTTAATTCATCACCTTCAGGCATTTTTATGCAAATTGGTAACAAATTTGTCAAGACTACACTGACTCTTTTTACAACTCTGCTACTTGTTGGTTTACTGACTCCATAGAAATGTGCTCGTTTATTTTATAATGAATTTCTTTTTCATTATCAACAGGAAATATATAAAAAAAAAACCTAGTTAGAAAAATTATATTTAAATGGTTTTAAAAATATTAAATTAAATCGAAATGATGGACGAAAGAAGACAACTTAAAAATAGAAATAACTCAGAGTATAAACGAAAGCATAATCTGATTCGAAGAAAAATCAGGGAAGCTAAAGAGTTATGGATGCAAGCAAAATGTGAGGAACTAGAAGAATTGCAACGAAAACATGACGAATTTAACACACATAAGAAAATAAAAGAAGTTACAGTACACAAAAGAAATACACCCATAACATTAACGAATAATGAAGGTCATGCACTATCCCTAGAAGACGAAGTAATAGAGGAATGGGAAAACTACATTAAAGCATTATTTAAGGATGATCGAGGATCACTACCTAACTTAAGTGCAAATACAGGACCATCAATCTTAAAAGCTGAAGTGGAAAAAGCCATACACCAAGCCAAAAACAACAAAGCCAGTGGACCAGATCAAATATACAGCGAATGGCTAAAATTACTCTCAAATGACAATATAAAAGAACTCACTGTACTTTTCAATCAAATATATGATACCAGTGAAATTCCATCGGACTGATTAAAATCGATCTTTATTCCTCTACCTAAGAAACCAAACGTTAAGAAATGTAGCGACTGTAGACTCATTAGTTTAATGAGCCATGCCGTTAAAATACTGTTGCATATTCTTCTAAATCGAATTAACAACAAGTGCGAAGAAATAATTAGTCAAGAGCAGTTCGGGTTCCGGAGATGCCTTGGAACTAGAGAAGCACTATTTTCTATGCAAACACTCCTTCAACGATGTTGAGAGGTAAGAAAACCCGTATATATGTGCTTCATTGATTTTGAAAAGGCATTTGATCGCGTTCAGCATACCAGACTAATTACCGCCTTGCAGAGCATCCAACTAGATGAGAAAGACATCAAACTTATTGCCAAACTTTACTGGAACCAAACAGCCATTATTAATACCAACAACAGAGAATCAAAGCCAATCAGTATTGAACGAGGCGTAAGACAAGGCTGTATACTATCTCCCACCCTCTTTAACGTGTATTCTGAGAATCTATTTAGGGAAGCTTTAAAAGATCAAAAAGGAATTATCATAGGAGGAGAAATAATTAACAATATACGGTACGCCGACGATACTGTGATTCTAGTTGAAAACATCGACGATCTGCAGGAGCTAATCAATAGAGTTGACATGGAATGCACAAATTGGGGACTGTCGATAAATATCGATAAAACTAAATACATGGTGACCAGTAAAGTGGATATCGGCGCAACCCAACTGATATTAAACCAACAACCGCTGCAGAGAGTTCAGAGATTCAAATACCTTGGATGTTGGATTACCCAAAATCTAGATCCATCCTTCGAAATTCGATGTAGAATTGAACAGGCAAGAAACTCATTTCAAAAGTTCAATCCTCTATTATCCAATAACTCATTAAATTTGGAAATCCGTGAAAAGTTTACAAGATGTTACGTGTGGTCTGTACTTTTGTATGGATGTGAAACTTGGACTTTAAACGCCGATATCATGAATAAAATCAAGGCGTTTGAGATGTGGTTGTATCGAAGAATACTAAAAATTCCATGGACTAGCAGAACCAGAAACGAAGAAGTTCTTCGAAGAATGGGACATCAACGAACTCTATTCAATATTATTAAGAGGCGTAAACTAGAATATCTTGGACATATAATCAGAGGACCAAGATATGAGTTCCTTCGGCTAATTCTCAACGGTAAAATCGAAGGAAAGAAATGGATAGGACGGAAGAAACTCTCTTGGTTGAGGAATTTGCAGCAGTGGACAGGTTTGACAGCGGACCAATTGCTACACGTAGCGCAAGACCGAGATCTGTATAAAAATATTATAAGCATGGTAGTCGCCGACGTTCCGTAGGGATATGGCACTCTAAGAAGAAGAAAAATATTAAAATTACTTTCAAATATCCAAGGTACTCCCACTTCTTAATTTGTTAATGATCACTTTTTAATGTAGGTACACAAAATTTGTACGTATATACTGAACTAAACACAAAATCAAAATAAATAATGATAAAGTCAACTTTATTTAGATCGGATGAGCTAGCTGGCCATCGAATATGAGTATAGTGAGGTCACACAAGATTGAACAATGTTTTAAATGACATCTTTTGTTATTTTCACGCATAAAATTATCTTGGTATTGTTTAATAATGTAAGACGAGCCTAGCAGGTCCATGGCTTGATGTATTATTCTTTATCACTCTTTTTCTTTCCCAGTTCGTTACGTTAAGTCTTCTCATATCATCTTTAACTTCGTTGCTTCATCTTGTCCTCGGCCTTCCTCTTCGCCTTTTGCCTGCCAATGCACTAGGTAGTACCAGTCTGGGAATTCTAGATGGAATCATTCTCTGCATATGGCCCAACCATTTAAATCTTTGAACCTTAATTACCGCTAATATGTAGGGTTCTTGATAGAACTCCGTTAGCTCGATATTTGTTCTTATCTACTGACCATTTAAGTTTTTCCCACCAGATTTTCGGCTCCCAAACTAATAAAAACTGATGTTTTTTGTTGTGACTCATTTTTCAGAAGCATATATAACTATTGGCCTTATTACGGTCTGGTCCTTAGTTTTGCCCTTCGAGGTATATTTTTCTTCTTAACAACCCACTGAGAGAATATACAGCGCAGTTGCCAGACATAATTCTTTTCTGTATTTCTTCCTCACAGTTAGGTCCTCTTCTGAAGACATTTCCTAATGTACTCAAATATTTTAACTTCTTCGAATTTATATTGTGTCACCTTTGCTGTTATCATTGTTATGTACCGCTCCTGAAGTAATTTCTTATTTGTGCATTCCATATACTTTGTTTTTGCTTCATTTATATACATTCCCTTGCCCCCAAATCTAGCCAAGATTTACCAAATCATTCCCAAATGCTAAGCGGTGATGTTTTTTTGTGGGAGATCAGACCTGTTCTATTGTTGTTTGCTTCCTGTATCACCTTTTCTAATATTATGCTAAACATTTTAGATGATAATGGACCTCAAAACTTTCTGTTATACTATTAGTCTAGGTGCCAGGCGACATACTGTATCACTCATACATAACAGGCTACAATTTTCAGGATAGCTTCTTAAGACCTCGACCCCCAAATATCTCTTGGGATACTTTCGATACCGGGTGCTTTTTCTCCCCAGTTTATCCAAAAGTGTTATTTTGAAGTGATGTATCAAATTTATTAATAACGTGTTGCTGTTTATTGAATACAAAAGTCGACTTCGTGAAATATCCGAAAAAAAACTTGTCCGACAAAAATTTTGGTTCCATAATGGAGTCCACCAAACTAAACATGCCAAAAAAACAACTTCAAAAAATTTAGTAATAACAAGCTGATTTTCTCTGTATCTTTTAAAAATAACGTGAAAAATACTATTTTTATGTTGTCCGACAAAATGTACTCACCCATTTTTCCGTCCGACAGTGAAAATCGGCTTTTCCACGAGTCTGTGGAAATTTACTAATAACGTTTTTCTTTTGTGATTTTTAGGTTTTAAATGAAGAGTACAACTTAGTGAATGAATTGTCCGACAAAAAAATAGGGAATTTTATCTAAAAATTAAAAAAACGATACAGTCGAGATTACTTTTTTGTAGAATGTGTGAGCATTAAAATTGTAGGTATATCCTATTTATAAATAACAAGCTGATTTTATAAACTCTTGTAGTACCTATACAAATGTAGAATTGACGGACAAAAATCTTTTTCCGATTTTTCAGTCGGACACGTTTTGTCGTACCCTTCGCTAAAATTGTGTATATAATTTTTTTTTAATCGTAAAACTTGCGTTTTTATTTATTAATATCTTTGACCTTACTATTTATGAATGATTTTACTTGCTACATACTTTAACAAGATTACCTCAAAAGTATGCAGCAATTTTTAAATACATTTTTAAATTTCTACTCTTTGAAAGAAAAGAAGTTTATATATTTGACAAATACAACTCATCATCTATTGAAGACCACGAACATGAGTTGAGAGGAGAAGGGAGTAATATTTAGTATGATGTCAGAGGAGAAAATATGCGCTCAACAGATTTTGGCAAATTATTAAGAAATAGAAATTTTAAAGAAAAGTTTGTGGAATTTCTCATTGAAGACTGGTGCAACAACGAATTTGCTGAGAAATGTAAAGGAAAAATATTAAAATTGAATTATGATCATTGTTACGTGTATGAAGTTTTCAACAATCGAATGAAGATATCTGTAGATTTCATCTTGTACACATGAAGAAGCAGATACAAACATTGTACACCATATTTGCTAGATGAACACGAACTACCGAGTGACAGTTCGTTGTAACGATTCTGACATTCCTATAATTATGTTATCGAGTATGGAATTTTTAAAATCTAATGTGGAAGTAATTATAGATATGTCAATCAACAAAAAAAAGGAATATTTTATTATCACTGATATTTATCAAAATTATGGAGAGCAAATGACACAAGCTCTAACAGTATGTAATGTATTTACTGGCAATGATTATAACCCTAAATTTATAAAAAAGGAAAGAAGAGGCCATTTGATATTTTGAAGAAAAACGAGAGATACCAGGTAGCCTTCCTGGATCTTTTAAGAATCCCCCCATCTAAAATGAATACTTCAAACCCAACATTTAAAGTTATTGAAGAATTTATTTGTAAAGTTTATTCCTTAAAAAGCAAAGACGTCAACTTGGGGCGAGTTGAGCTCTTCGAGAAGGCTTTTGGAAACAAAAATCACGATGAAATGGTAATAAAAGCTCAGTTAAGAGTTCTCGATGCATCAAGTATGCCTTCATCTAAAGAAGAGCTATTGCAACAAATTAAAAGAACAATTTATATATGCAGTGTGTGGTGCAATGCACATTTAATATCACCAACAAATTTAAAACCTGAAAATTGTGGATGGACACTGATAGAAGAAAAATATTACCACCACGATTGAGGGTTTGATGACCCTCAATGCCCTCTATTTGGTAATATATCTTCAGATATATCAGGTAATAATATCTTGTTTATCTAATAATAGCTTGTTATTTGTATTTGAATATATATTTAAAGACATTATCAAGTTCAGGTGATAAAGAGTTAAATAATATGTTTATATATATATATATATAAATATATATATATATATATATATATATATATATATAAATATATATATATATATATATATATATATATATATATATATATATATATATGTATATATGTATATATATATATATATATATATATATATATATATATATATATATATATATATATATACAGGGTGGTCCTTAAGTAATTGTACAAAAAGAAACAGTAGATTCTACACTTTAAAATATTACGATTTAAGCCAAATTGCTTTAATAAAATGTTGATATTAAGAAAGATACAGAGTGTTAAAGTGCAAATTTATTTAAAATTTTATTTTTTGCTATAACTTTTATGTTTGTAAACATTTATGTATAGAAATTTACAACTGGGTACTTTTAAATATGAGAAATTATAATTTGATGCACACTTTAATGTAACTCATGGAGGGCGCCACTTATACCACATATGTGGTATAAATTTGCACTTAACTTTTTTGCTCTTTAAGTTACCTGTATTTGGGATAAAAAATATTAAAGATACATTATTTTAACAAAAAAAGGTATACTTGTTAGTAACTTTAAAACAACAGTTTTTGAGATAATCGCATTTTAAAAATCAGCTGCATAATTCTGCAAAGAAGAAAAAATAGACAAAAACATTAATACTTCTGAATTTTGGTATAAAATACCTTTAACTAAAGTTAATAGTTAACGAAATATTAAATAAAATAAATATATCAGCAGGATAATTAATAATAGGATTGTACACCAAACATTTTACGTTTTATGTTAAATTAAAGTCATAATCAAAACATTTTGTTCACAAACCAAATTAAGAAATAGTTAAACTAAATAACATAACTTTTTGCTAAAGTAAGTGTTCGATATTATGTCCTCCATTTTCTTTAATTCATTTGTCAATATATTCCATAAAAGATCGTCTCACATTAAATAGCATCATTGGTTCTAAAGAAACTGCTGCAGTATTTATTTCTTCCCGTAGTTGGTTGCGAATGTTTATGGCATTCATATAGACATGTTGTTTTAATGCGCCCCATACACCAAAATCAAGCGGATTAAATTCGGGGCTACGTGGTGGCTATAATGTATAATGGATGAATATATTATTTTGGATACATATCCAAATCTTATGGTATATTATGGAACTACATCTTATTTGTGGCAGAAGTTTAATAATGTATTAAACTGTGATGTATCTCGGTCATTGGTTACTTATATACACACGGAATAACCTATCGATGACATTACTTTATATGATTACGTTACAGCTTACGAGTAACTATAATTACATCTCGAACAAATGGACTATTATGATTTACTAACGAACTAATATTAGGCTGAACTAAATTGCCTGTGTGTATACTATATTTATAACAATATCGGTTATTAGGACAACGATGATGTTTTTGTAAAAATGCTGGGTCTTTCAGGTTAGATTTGTAGCAAAAGTATTATGAAACAGGACACATATGTGTTATTCAATACCTGTGCTCTAGTTTCTATTTGTCCTAATAAAAATGGGTGAACAATTTACGTAGTTAATAATAAGTATTCTTTTCTGATTTTTTATGAATTAAATAATTATATCAATATCTCACCACAGTGTCAAGGAATATGACTACCACGACCAATCCAACGTTCAGAAAAGTTGTATTTAAGTATGTTCTAACTGCCTTCTTTCTAGAATGTGGTGGTGTATCATCTTGCATAAACCACATATTTTGGGTTTTTAGCATTTTACAATATAGAAAAAGTAATACAACGCCATTATAGAAACTTAAGAAGCGATAGCAAAGGGACATTGTAAATATGATGACGGCCAACGTCTGAATACGGCACCTAAAGAAGAAGATGAAATATATTTTCTCCAATAAGTCATTTACCACCCATAACAAAGCATTTTGTGATGTTACATTATCATCTTTGAGTTGTTTTAATAAGAAATAACTATGAATTATGCTTATCTACAGGTATTCAGTGTTTTACTGCACAAATATCAAACTAATAATTATTGTGCAGCTGTTTATCTCGAAAATGGTTGAATTTTCAGGCTACTAACAAGTATACCTTTTCTTTGTAAAAATAATGTATCTTTGATATTTTTTAAGATAAGTAGAGCTAACTTAAAGAGCAAAAAAGTTAAGCGCAAATTTATGCCACACATGTGGCATATGTGGCGCCCTCTATTAGTTACAGTAAAGTAAGTATAAAATTTTAATTTATCCTACTTAAAAGCATTCAACTGTAAATTTTTGTCTAAAAACATTTACAAACATAAAAGTTATAGCGAAAAATAAAATTTTACATTTCCACTTTAACACCCTGCATCTTTCTTAATATCAACATTTTATTAAAGCAAGTTGGCTTAAATCGTAATATTTTAAAGTGCAGAATCTACGGTTTCTGTTTGTACAATTACTTAAGGACCACCCTGTATATTAATGTGATATAAGTCTGAGGTGCGCCAAGCAATTAATTAGCTAATTAATTAATTAATTAAACTTATTTAAATGATGCAATCCCAATGGTCCCAATGAGACTACCTCTGGAGAACCACCAGAGAACAACGACTGTTCGCCTTGAACACTTGGAAAAACAACTAATTATCTTTTCTCCCTCAAAAATCTAGCTAAACTCTCATTCCTACATACCTATCCCACTTTTTTCAATCTCCTCCAATCAGAGTTCGTCACACTTATCCCCATCTACCATTTAGATGACAAACAACAATTTTACCTACAATTATAAATTTCCTAAAAACTATTAACATGCTAAACGGTTTCGACAAATTCTTAAGAACTAACGGAGAATTATATTTTCTAAATATTTCTATTCTATTGTCTCTATTCACTGTAATCGACGTACAAATCTATTTGGAAAATCCGCTCGCATTGTTCACGATTTCACTAAGCTCACGCTCATTTTGCATTTCACGCGAAAAATAACTGATTTTTTCATGGGGAGCTCTCGCACCATTTGATTTGTCCGCCAATAGTATTAAACATTAAATTAGACATTATTATTAAACATTAAACATTTAATACTTCAGTATTAAATAATTATCTAAAAAATGAACTTTGTACTTAGTCCGACGGTTATTAATAAAATTTAAGCTTTGCGTAACATCTGAAATCTATATAGATTAAATAAATAAAAAAATTTTTTTGTCGGACTGCAATTTGGGTACATTATATTTGTCGGACACATATTCCATTTAGTATGTAAATTCTTCACAAATCTAATTTTTTTTGTCCGACACTTATTAATAAATTTCCTCAGACTCGTGGAAAAGCCGATTTTCACTGTCGGACGGAAAAATCGGCGAGTACATTTTGTCGGACAATCTAAAAATAGTATTTTTCAGGTTATTTTTAAACGATACAGAGAAAATCAGCTTGTTATTACTAAATTTTTTGAAGTTATTTTTTTGGCATGTTTAGTTTGGTGGACTCCCTTTGGTGGAACCAAAATTTTTGTCGGACAAGATTTTTTTCGGATATTTCACGAAGTCGACTTTTGTATTCATTAAACAGCAACACGTTATTAATAAATTTGATACATCACTTCAAAATGACCACTTTTGGATAAGCTGAAGAGAAAAACCACCCGGTACCGAAAGTATCCCAAGAGATATTTGGGGATCGAGGTCTTATGAAGCTATCCTGAAAATTGTAGCCTGTTATGTATGAGTGATACAGTATGTCGCCCGGCACCTAGACTATATTGTTTATCTTGACTTTATTCGGTGTCCTTTGAAGAGTTAATGTAGTAAGATAGATATATTAGTAAGATATGTAGTAAGATAGATTTATTCATGTAAATTTCTACATTATTAATTCGTCAAACATAAAAAATACAATACAATACATAAGACAGATATTCAGCAATAGAATAGAAACTGTGGTAAATCAAGAATTCATTAACACTATGTTTAAAAGACTTAGAAGATAACTGTTTATATCGTATGTCTATAGAATAGAATAAAATAGAAATATGCTTTATTGCCACAGAAAATTGTAAAATTTTATGGACCAAGCTTAGAACAAGTCAGAAAATAATAATTAAATACCTTATTGACTTAGATGGTGATGGTAAATCTTCAATATTAAGTTTGCTACAATATCCTTGTTGAGCTCCAATTTTGAGTTAACTGAAAAAATAACATATTATTAAGATTAAAACAAGTAGTGAATTGATGCCAGCTACCATGCATGCAGATGATTGTGATGCATATGATGTGAGATTTATTTATCATTTTATTAGAAAGAAGTAATATCATTTTAGAATAATGTAAAACATTATACCTACTGAAAAGAAAATTATACTTTTCCTTTCTAGGCATAAAAATTGATTGTTTCATGCATTGATATGTTTTATTTTTCATGACTAATAATTAATAAAAATAAAAATTTAGACTTACGTTGTTGACCTAGAAGTAGTAAGAAGCTGCTCAACACACTTTTTGGACTTTCTATGTTCGGCTCTTTGTACCCGTTTCTTCTCTTCTTTTGGTTGGTTGAAAGGGTAATCGATTTTGATTTAGGTAAATAAAGACTAGGGTATATATATAGGGTAATATCAAACCTCAGGTTTGAGTTTTTGACCCTTTTTAGAAACGTAATTTAAAAGTTCCTGTTGTAGATTTCTTTGGTAATCTTCAGTATTAAAATGTTTCCAACAAATTCTTGCAGTATTATAATTAAAATTATCCTTTCTACAACAAGATATTATCCACAGTTTTCTGGTCACACTATCTTTAGGAAATGTATGAAACCTAAAGATCTTATCTTCATTGCAACAAGAAACTGCATAGCGCATTTTGAAAAAGGTACCTAATAAGATATACAATGGCAAGTAAAAACTTTTAGTTTTACAAAAAAACTACTATACAGTGTAATAAACTAAACAGTAACTAAACACTACAGATACTTTTTAAGACAATATAATGCTTTAACCGAAGAAAAAACGCGGTAAATTGATACAATGTCAAAAAAACTCGTTAACTATCATTACAAACAATGGGTTCGAGCGTTCTTGACTACGTCACGCGCCTGGGTCAGCTGTCAATTTTCATGCGCAATATCATAACTTATGTTCATTGTACTATGGTTTTAATAACAAAAACAAAATATTTAATTGAAATTATGAAGTATTCAGTATAATGTATAACAATATATTTATTAAGGAAACCAAACGTCTTCACTGACTATCAACACATAAGCTAATGTTTCTAAAGGAATATATATATATATATATATATATATATATATATATATATATATATATATATATATATATATATATATATATATATATATATATATATATATATATATATATTGTTATGGATCAGTTTCATCATCATCAGTGGTGCTACAGCTCTAGTTGAGCCTTGACCTTCCCCAGTCTATTTCGCCAGTCGTTTCTGTTCATCGCCAACCGTTGCCAATTTGCCGCGCCGATTCCCCTGCGCTGGGACCGATAATAGAGTTCGTCTGGGTGGGTAATTTTCATTTGCTCTTGACACATGTCCAGCCCATCTAAGCCTACCTATTTTTATGAAGGATATTACATCTCTACCATTTACTATTTTTTTATACTTCTCGTATTCGAGATTTCGTATTTATACAATTCGAAATTATATCGCCTTCTCCAAATACCATTCTCACAGAATGCGCCCATTATTCTTCTTAGTATCTTCCTTTCGAAGACGAGCAGAAGATTTGCGTCTGTTTTGGAGATGGTCCATGTTTCTGACCCATATGTCAGCACTGGTAGGATGAGTGTTCTATTAGTTTGGTTTTCTGGCTTAAATTTCTGTTTTTTAGCTGCTTGCTTAGTCCAAAATAACATTTGTTTGCTAGCAGTACCCTCCGTTTTACTTCTTCAGATGTGTCATTATCGTTTGTTATGAGAGAACCCAAATATGTAAACTTATTTACTACCTCAAAATTATATTGGTCTATACTGAAGTTTAGAACCCAAATATGTAAACTTATTTACTACCTCAAAATTATATTGGTCTATACTGAAGTTTTCTTCGGCGTTTCTAGCTCTATCTCTGTTATTTGGAATAGATGCTAACATTTTGGTTTTTTCCTCGTTTATTTTAAGGCCCATATTTTGTGCGGCTGTCAAGAAGGTGGAAGTCATCTCTTTAAGTCCTCGTGTAGTACGTGCGATCAAATCCAGATCGTCAGCGTAAGCCATAATCTGCGTTGATTTATTAAAGATTGTTCCCCTATTGTGTAACTCGGCATCTCTTATAGTCTTTTCTAACGCTATATTAAAGAGAAGGCACGCCAGCGCGTCTCCCTGCCTTAACCCTGCATATGTTTCAAACGCTTGTGACATATCGCCTTGTATTTGCACTCTGCAGATCACTTTACTCACAGTTGTTTTTACGAGCCTTATTAATTTATGGGGAATGTTAAGTTCATTCATGGCTTCGTATAATTTACCTCTTAGGACGCTATCATACGCTGACTTAAAGTCCACAAAGAGATGGAACGTGTCAATATTAAATTCATTGGTTTTTTCTAAGATTTGACGTAGCACAAAAATCTGGTCAATTGTTGACCTACCTGGCCTAAAACCGCTTTGATACTCACCAAGGATTTCTTCCACGTACGTACTTAAACGGCTATACAGGGTCTTGGAGAATATTTTGTACATTGTATTCAGAAGAGTGATACTCCTATAATTTTTACATTCCAACAAATCTCCCTTTTTGTGCAGTGGACATATGATTCCAGTGTACCATTCCTCTGGCATTTGTTCTTCTTCCCAGACTTTGACTATTATGTTGTGAATTTGGTGCATAATGCTGTTACCTCCATGTTTGATGAGCTCTGCGGGGATACAATCCACTCCTGGGGACTTGCTATTTTTGAGTCGTGTGATTGCGTCTTTCACTTCAAATATTGAAGGAGGTTCTACGTGAGTGTTATTTCTTGGTTTTTGGGGTGACGAACTCTAGATCATTAGTTGATCTATCAGCCAAAGAGACTTAACTTTCTTAACAACATTTACACAACAATCACTCAATATTTTTATTATATATATATATATATATATATATATATATATATATATATATATATATATATATATATATATATATATATATATATATATTATTTCAGAGCTAAAGTGTAACATCCAAAACTATTTTATAATATTGTGGAAGAAACATCTAAATAAGTTGCCCGCCTTTGAATTTTAGTGTTACAGAAGAATCCTACGAATATCATGAACTCAAAGAATATCAAACGCAGAAGTTACTAGAAGAATAGAAAATGAAGCTGAAATAATATTGATTATTAAAAGAAGAAAACTTGAGTACTTAGGCAATGTTATGAGAAGGTAAAGATACTCATTGTTGCAGCTTATTATGCAAAGCAAAATTTGAGGAAAGCGAAATGTGGGAGGACGAAGAACATCGTGGCTTGATAACTTGAGGGAATGGTTTGAATGTAGTAGTGCAGAACTATTTAGACGTCAACAGGGTCCGCATAGCCATGATGATTTCCAACCTTCCATAGAAGATGGAACTTAAAGAAGAAGCACATTTGATAGATGATAAGTGTAAAATGAAAACCGTTCTACAAGAATGTTATAATTATAATGATAGTCATACATCAGACCATTTACACTGGATGATCAAATTATTAGAGCTACCTACTAAAACTATTTTTTTTTTACAAAAGGGTACATAATTAAGCTGTATAATATATACCAGATTTTGGTACCAAAAGCCAAAGACATCTCGCCAAGGACAATAGCAGAAATAAAAACTTTATTATTGAACACTAATCACTTCAACAGAAAAATAATATCATTAGCGACACTAATAATTTCAACAAAAATGTGGTTGAAAAAAAAATACAACACCATGAGAAAAATTCGAGATATAGTCTTGGCAAACAAAAACAACCTCGAAGGAGCTTACTGAAAATGATACAGGAGTTTGGCATCAAAATTTCACCAATGACAGCTTGTCAGCGAATAAAGGATCTGACAAAACCATTTTTACAGTTTTTACAATTCATTTTGAGAATTATATAAAAAAATATTGGAGCAGCAATTACCACAGGAATTTAAACATAAGCATTGACAAGCTCATTTTTTGCGCCAACGAAGGTACTACCATTGTCCGAAAGGATGGAAGCGCATTTTCCGCGTCGAGAAATAAAGCGTTTTAGCGTTGCTAGAAAACTTTCCGTGGTCAAGCTGCTCACGACTTCTAAATGTATGGCCTTAGTTGCTAAACAGATAAATAAAGCTATGTAACCCTTGAGAGTTTTATAATTTCGGGTGTGTCGATCCTTTAGCAAAAAAGGTCCTGCATAGTCAAGTCCACAGTTGTAGAATGGCCTAGAGGGAACAAGACGTGACGAGGGTAAATTACCCATAAGATAGGTTTCTAATTTAGGAGCCACCCTACAACAGATAATACAATCGCGAACGATTTTGCGAACCACTTGACGTCCATTAATGGGCCAAAATTTTTCACGAATGGAAGCTAATAATAGTAATTGAGGACCGCAATGATTTAAGGTAAGATGCTCATTTCGTACAAGAATCAAGGACAATGGGATGTTTTTTATCGTAACAAAAATCAGAATTATGCAGTCTTCCACCAACGCGGAGTATGTTATCCTTATCGATAAACGGATTGAGGGTAAGTAGTTTACTTTTAGAGTCAACGTTACCATGTCTCTTAAGGTGTGTCAAGTCGTCATAAAATGTTTCATTTTGTACTAGTTGAATTATATATTTTAAAGCATTATCTATTTCATCACAAGAAAGGTTGTCGAAGTTCCTTCGTTTAGGAGAAAATTTACAATTATTTATAAAGCGTAATACATAAGCGATAATGCGCTGTAGTTTTACAAATGAGGATATTTTAGTGATGATGTCCAATTTCATGTGAACTCTTGCGATAAGGGCTGATGCTGGTCGAAGCTCAGGGAGTTGACAAGGTTCGAATGTTCTATTAGGCCAATGAGTTTCTGGTTTAGCTAGCCATGATGGGCCATGAAACCTTATTTCAGAAGTGATAAGTGATGTAGGAGAAATTTCCCTTGATAGAAGATCTGCGGGATGGCGTGTATGCGCCATGTTTGAGATTCAGTCAAAGTTTGAATTTGAGAAACTCTATTTGCCACAAAGGCCTTTAACAAACTCGGAGAAGTCTTTATCCATCCTAGAACAATAGTGGAGTCGCACCAGTAAGTGATGTTTTCGAAATCTAATTGCTGTGTTGTTTTACCTTGTCTATCAACTCAGCTAGCAAGTAAGCTTCACAAAGTTCTAGGCGCGGTACCGTGAGGATGTGTTTTAAAGGAGCTACTCTGGTTTTGGAGCAAAGTAGATGACAACGAAAATTTTCGAAGGTTTTCAGATGAACGAATATAAATGCAAGCACTATATGCAGCGGTGGATGCATCTGAAAAACCGTGTAGTTGAATTGACTTGTAATTTGTACAAATTACATGCCTAGGAATTTGTAACTGATTAAGTTTAACCAGTTGAGTCTAATATGTAACCCATTTCGTAAAGATATCCATGGGAACGACTTCGTCGCAGGAAATTTTCAATTTCCACAAATCTTGGAGAATAATTTTAGCTGTTATAGTTACAGCTGAAAGCAAACCTAGTGGATCAAATATTTTTGATATAGTGGAAAGAATAAGTCTCTTTGTAACTTTACACTTGTGCTCTATAGGTTGAACATTGAAATGAAAAGTGTCAGATTTTGGACTCCACAATAAGCCCAAAGTTTTGATAGTATCGTCAGCTCCAATTTCCAAGGAAACCTTATTTTGATTGTCAAAGTTTAAAATAGGAGCGTTTGACTTCCATTTCATCACTTAACCCGGATCTATCCACTGCTGGATATAGGTCTCCCTCAGTCTTTTCCATGTATTTCTGTTTTGTGCTGTTTGCATCCAATTTTTGTCGATCCGTTTTATGTCATCAGACCATCTTGTTGGTGGACGACCTCTACTTCGATGTGCTTCTTGTCTCGGTCTCCACTGTATTATTCGCTGTGTCCATCTGTTATCCGACATTCTAGCTATGTGCCCCGCCCAGTTCCACTTAAGGGTCATACCATTCCATTTGCTCAATTGGAAACCATGACGAGACAATAATTCGGATATAAGAGATTGAATGCGTTTGATATCTTCTATTGTAGAACCACCTGTATGAAGATCGTCGACATAAAAGTCCCGTAAAATTATAGAAAATATGTCAGGAAAATCGATTTTATACATATGTGCCACTTCTTGAAGACATCTCGTGGCAAGAAAACTAGCAGAAGCAGTACCGTAAGTTACAGTGTTTAAAGTATAAGTTTCGAGAGAGTTTGTATGATCAGATCGCCATATGATTTTTTGTAAGGAGCGTTCTTCCTCCTTTATCAGTATTTGTCGATACATCCTTTCTATATCGGCTGTTAGTACAAAACTATGTTTACGAAAACGTGAGATGATAGTGAAAAGATCATCTTGCAAATTAGGTCCAACCATAAGAATGTCGTTCAGAGAAACACCTGAATCTGTATTGGCAGAACCGTCAAAAACAACACGAATTTTATTGCCTTTATAGACACAATGATGAGGAAGAAAGAACTCAGATCCTATGGTTTCAAAGGGTGAAACGGACATATGGTGTAAGAATAAATATTCATCGATAAATCGAGTGTAATCATATTTTAATTCAAAATTCGCATTAAGCTTCTTTTCGAGAGAATAAAATCTTTTTGTTGCTGTAGTCTTAGAGTCGCCTAGATTGTCGACGGAAGATTTCAAGGGAAGTGATACTACAAACCTACCAGAAGAATTAAGAGAGGTCGTTTTTAGGAAGTGATCTTCACAAGAAAGTTCTTCGTTAGATAATAATTTTGTTTTTGGGCATTCTTCAATTTCCCAAAATTTTTGAAGTTGGTCTTCAATGCTTAAATTGTCTATGGTCGACAAATGGCATGCAGTTCTGGCTGCAAGGGTATTGGTTGAAAATAATGGACCTGAGATAATCCATCCGAGTTTAGTTTTTTGAAGAATCGGTTGTCCAGGTGATAATTTAATCTGACCAATACAAATTAAATTCCAGAAGATGTCTGCACCGATAAGAAGATCAATAGGAGATGAAATATTGAAGTCTGAATCGGCCAGAGTAATATTAGAAGGGATATTAAGTGTTTTTTTATCAAATATGACAGAAGGTAAATTTCCTGCAATTTCCGGAAGTACTAAGCAAGAAATTACTTGCGAAAAGTTTAAAGTTTTTGATTTAAATTTTACTGATGTTCTATAGCTTACAATAGAATTTGTTTGGTTTATACCAGAAATAGAAAAATGTGTTTTGGTTGTAGGCAACCTTAGAAGATTTAATAGGCGCTGGGAAATGAAATTACTTTCCGAGCCGTTATCTAGAAGCGCACGAGCCTCGTATTCGTTACCTGAGATGTCAAAGACTTTTATTTTTACACTTGACAGCAAAGTAGTAGATTTGTGCTCAAACGAAATGTTACGTGCTGTCAGTGCATTAGAGCCTTCTGATGTACCTGAACTTGAGCAAGGTAAACTGCGGCTGGTTTGATTACTGGTTTCAATAAGCGTTTTGCTTCATTATGTCTTAATGACGTTTCTAATTTGAGAAATTCAGGACAAGCGTAAATTAGATGTTTTTGTTTGCATAAAGAACAATTAGAAGAATTATTAGTTGACAAGAAATTTTTGGACTTGGGATTGTCTGTAGATGGGAATTTGGGACAAGATTTGTCTTGTTGATGATTAATAGATTCTAAGACTCTACATTTGCCTTTTAGAAATTCAATTAAGTTACTCAAAGTGGGTAATGTGATCTTGTCGTCTTTAATTGACAGTTCCCATTCTTTGTGTGTAGCATTGTCTAGTTTTGTGGTGATTAGATATATGATACGGGCATCCCAATATGTTGTGTCTAAGTCTATGGACTCAAGAGAGCGTAAATGTCTTTGGAAACCATCAAGTAAAGTGCGTAAATCATGATGTGAATTTTTTGAAACATTTGGTAAGTTAAATAATTTTTTAATATGATTATTAACAAGAAGAGATTTGTTTTTGAATCTGTGTTTTAGTAATTCCCATGCAGTTTCATATGTTGCTTCAGAAATGTCCAGGTTACGTATTGTTTCTGCGGCAATACCTTGTAAGGATAATCTTAGATAATGGAATTTCTGAATATTGGAAAGTTCCTTGTTGGTATGTATGATAGAATTAAATGTATCTCTAAAGAACAACCAATTATCATAATCACCCTCAAAGGAGGGCAAGTTGATAGCGGGTAACCTAATGTTAATAGACCTTTGTGAACTGTTTTCGGACGAAATTGTCGAATTTAAAGCTTGAGCAGCCTGATCACGGGGTTTTGAAAGATTGGTGTCAATAAAGTCTCGCACAGCGCTAGTAATATGAAAAAACGGCGTTTCGAAAGACGACCTTTCTATACCATGGATAGTATCTGCGTTGGCAGTATAGTCCTCATCAGATGCCTCAATAAGTGATTGAGCGTTGTCAAAATGATAAAAGTTTCTCAATTCTATCAAGTCTAAGTTGTAAATCTCTAAAGTTAATTTTTTCTAAAGGTTTGTTTTTGATAGAATTAAAATACGTACTAAAACGAGTTACACAACCTTTGATTGAGGAGCGTTTAGTTTTTGCTATAGCGATGTCAGCCATATTGACAATATAATTTTATATGATAAATTTACAAAAATAAAAATGTATGTATGTATAAGCAAAAAAATTGAAAGCAAATTATGTAATGTTATGTGTATAAAAGTTTTGCGAGTGAATAAAAAACGTTAAAGATAATATTTCAACTTTGTAATAATTTATAAATAAAAATAAATAAATTGAATTAAATTTAAGGACGCTAAGTACTATATTCGTGTATTAATGTATAAATGAAAATATTGAAATCTCTAAATGTGTTATAACAGTAAAATACGTGATTTTAAAAATAAATATTTTCCACTGAATTAAATCAAATACAAAATGTACCCTTTTACGACCATAGGATTAAAATGGGTAATAGGAAACTATTTATGCACTAACCTTGACTTTGACGATACCTGCCTTTTTCCGATGCAAATTCGTCGAAAAAATACAGCTTCGAATAGAATGTATGTTGATAACTGGTTAATGTGGCTCGAACAAAGCACCATTAGTGTAGGGGATGGAAGTTAAATCTTATTAGAATTTCACGTAATACAAAAACAAATCACTAAAACTACACTGTATTGAAGATATAAAAAAGGCACATGTAAAATATTTCGTAAGTATAAATTAAAAACTAGCGTCCTTATTGTAAAGATGTTGTGATGAGACTGGTCTGTCCGCAACTACCTGCAGCCCCTCTCTCGGGGTGTAAGCCAGAGGTCGGGTAAAATTCCAACTAAAAGTATATTGTACAGGGTTGCTCGAAAGTTTTAACAAAGACAGTGCCACCTCTTATGTCCGAAATAGTGTTCTTCTTGGTTTATAGATGGTCGACAAATACGACAAACAATTATCCTGGTTAAGGAATATTAAAGAATGGACAGGAATACACAATACAGGCGAGCTGTGTCACGCCGCCAAGAACAGAATTCTAGTAATGAGATAGTCGCCTACGCACTTTGGTGTATGGCATGTTAAGAAGAAGAAGACAAATACGCCTTGCAGTTCCATCTATAAAACCCCAACAATTTTGAACTGCTGCCCCTTTTGCAGCTACAGCTTGTAGCAACAATAAAAACAATTACTTATTTTATATGATTAATATGGGAGCCGGCATAGTAGAGACAAATCAAGGGATAGATTTCCCGGTAAGTCTATCTAAGGATGTGACAGTTTTCCAGGCGGAAATAACTGCAATCCACCACTGCGTGGAAGAAATAGAAAGGCAGGAAAGAACGTTCTGTTCAGTTGCCATCTTCACAGATAGTCAGGCAGCGCTTAAGGCACTCAATTCTGTAGAGGTCAATTCTAAGCTAGTATGGGATTGCGTGTGTGCCCTAAATAAACTAGGAGACCGTAGCAAGGTTACGGTAGCCTGGGTACCGGGGCACGAGGGTCATAAGGGCAATGAAAAAGTAGATGAAATGGCCAAACAAGGCTCATCATTGCCATTCATTGGACCGGAACCCTTCTGCGGAGTTGCTAAATCAGTAACAAGAACGGCTACAAGGAAGTGGGTAGCTCACAAATCTCTGGAATGGTGGAGGAATTCACCAGGACAAAGACAGGCGAAACAGTTCATTACAGAACATTCGCCAAAATTTACGGCAGACCTAATAAGCAAAGACAGGAAAACAGTCAAGGTCATAGTAGGTCTTCTAACAGGGCACTGTAAGCTAAATAGGCACTTGAAGCTGATGGGATTATCAGATGATGACCTGTGCAGATTCTGTCACCTCGAAGAAGAAACAGCAGAGCACATTTTATGTCAGTGTGACAGTCTGGCAAATGTGCGGTTCTTTGCATTAGGAGAAGAAAATCCACCGGCAAATAGCTACATGGAAGGTACAGTCTCGAAGCTACTAGACTTTATAAAAAGGGTCAGGCTAGATAATGTTATCTAGGACTAGAGGACCACAATAGATCTGAAAAGGTCGCAGTGGAATAGGCCGAAAGGCCACCTCTCTTAATCTAATCTAATCTAAATATGATTACTAAGTATAGGAAATAAAAATATAATCTCCATAAGTACCTACCTGTGAATAGTACTCCAATTTTTCTCGTGTTAACCATGACACATCATCCAAATCTTCTAAAAGTGACCTGTGACGTTCTAAAATTAAGTTTATTGTTTTATTGATAACTTGTGACAAGGACTGAGCAGATAGTCCAAATATAGTTTTTAAATCACTAAGTCTATTAGGGTATGCTAGACGGCGCAATAAAATGCAGTCCGTCGAGCCCTACAATACAATATGTTAGTTATTTAAAGTTGTAGTTACTTTCAGTATTACTTACCAGTACAGGTGTGGCCAGTTTCTGTTACGATTGTATCTGGCATCCCTAATAATTGGGCAAGCCTTGGAATGTCCTGTTTTTCAAACCGAAAATACTGTTTGGCTTGCTCGGGCTCTAAGCTATCAAAATTGAACACAGAATGTACATTTTGTATGTTATCATTTAAAATTAAGCTCTTAAGAAACCGCCACTTAAGCGTTAACCTCCGATCGCGCGCCACGAAATGCTACGTACTCTCTACGCTACTTTACGGAGTTGAAGGGTGGACGTTAACAGCAGCAACTATAAAGAAGTTAGCGGCTCTAGAAATGTGGCTGTATCGACGCATACTGAGAATACCTTGGACAGACAGAGTGACCAACACAGAGGTATTAAGACGAATGGGTAAAGAGATGGAATTGTTAACAACTGTTAAAAAAAGGAAAGCGTCATACCTGGGCCATGTGTTCCGTAATGATAAGTACAGTCTGCTACAGCTTATCGTGGAAGGCAAGATTGAAGGTAGAAGAGGTTTGGGTATAAAGAAGAAATACTGGCTGAGAAATTTGAGAGAATGGTTTCAAATACCAGAAGCCGCGAACATAATACATGCGGCACAAAACAGAGAAACCTATCGTTTGATGGTCGCCAACCTTCGGTAGAAGACAGCACATAAAGAAGATCATTTAAAATATGATTTAGTATTAAATCTTCTATAACCTCGTCATTTGCTTCAACTAATATGGCTTGTTCTAAAATGTTTTCCATATTTCTGTAGAAAAAATTTGAAACCCAAAATGTACAAAACCAGACAGAATAATAGGGTAAATGCACCAGTTGTTGGCCATGTGCTAGTTATTGGCCTACTAATATGTTTTGATTAGAATTAGGAAAATGTTGATATTTTGTTAATTCTAACTACTTTTTTTAAGTTTGGCAACATGTCTCCTAGAGTATGACACATCTAGTTTCAAGGTAACCATTAAATTTTAGTCAGTATTCGATGTTGAATGAGACACTCTTCTGTGCCGCTAGTTTGCAACCGAAATTTTGTTATTTACCTATAGAAACTTGTGTTGGTCGGTAAGTACTATATACTGCAATTTACTTTCTACTTTATATTTTAGTTTTTGTGAGAATATAGTGTATGTCCTGTTCCAAACTGCATAACAAATATAACGTTATTTATACAAATAACGTAAATTTTAAGGTGGCCTACTACTAATGCATGAAATTATAAATGTATCAGTTATTGGCCTATATGGCCAATAACTGAAACATTAGATTTTGTAAGAATCTAGTGATTGACATATGTTAATAACTAGTGTTTTATATGTGGCCAATAACTAATTATTATAAATTGTTTTAGAAAATATGCCAAAACGATCTAAAACTGAAAACAATTATAAAAAAAGTATTCCGAAGACGATGTTAAAAAAGCGTTAGAGTTAATTTAAAATGGTATGAGTGAGCGAGAAGCCTCAAGAATTTTTAATATTCCCAGAGCCACTATAAGTTACCGGAAAAGTGGAAAATTTCATTACAAGATATGACCATATGACCCCATGGACCAGATCCATTTCTTTCGAAGGATGAAGAGGAACAACTGAAACTCTGGATTTTTCATTGTCAAAATAAAGGATTTCCTGTTCGTGTTGACGACATTAAGGACCCCGTTAAATCATTTTTAGAGCGTAACCCTAGAGTTAATCCATTTGTTGAAAATAGACCAGGTAGAACATGGCTATCAGCATTTCTAAAGCGCAATCCCAACATTTCGTTAAGGACTTCAGAGGGAGTGACATCAGCAAGTTCAAACATTAACCAAAGGGATATTACCAAATGGTTTGACAACATAAAATCTTATCTAAATAAAAAAGGACTTTCAGACGTTCTTTAAGACCCAACAAGAATCTTTAATGGTGACGAGACATGTTTTTATCTATGTCCCAAAAATTAAAAAGGTTTTGGCTATGAAGGGTTCCAGAAACGTCTATGAAATTAAACATAACCCAAAGGTTAACTTAACAGTTATGTTCACATTTTCTGCAATAGGCAATATTTTACCTCCTATGATAATTTATCCCCATAAAAAATTGCCAAATGATATACTAAGTGATGTGCCGAATTCGTGGGGTATTGGTTTAACTGAAAATGGTTGGATGGACAACAAAAACTTTTATGAATATATTAGAAATATATTTAACCCTTATTTAGATCGAAATAATATTACACGTCCGGTGATACTTTTTGTTGATGGGCATAAAACCCATTTAACTGTACAGACAAGTCAACTTTGTACAGATTTAAAAATTTAGTAGCTTTATATCCTAATGCCACGAGATTATTGCAACCAGCGGATGTGGCTGCATTTAAGCGTCTAAAAACTTTTTGGAACAAAGCTGTGCTTCAGTTTAGGAGAGACAACCCCCAAAAAGTGTTAACGAAAGTACAGTTTGCCCCTGTTTTAAAATCTGCTATAGATAGGTTAAATCCAGATGTTATCAGAAGTGGGTTTAGGGCATGCGGTATATTTCCTTGGAATTCTTCTGCTATTGACTATTCAAAATATCTTGGGAAAGAATTTGAAACTGAAGATAATCTACATGAGCACAATGATTTACCAACACTTATTGATCCAAATACAACAATTTGCTTATAAACAATTTTGTGAAATAGTTGTCAATGACAAAATTAAAGAGCTATGTCGAAATAATTGTAAAACTCAATCTGATGATTACCAAATAATTGAATTGAAACAAATCTTTTCAGCATTTAAAGAAAAATCATCGGTAGAAATTTCTACAAACGACGAACAAGAAAATGTTTTAGACGAAGAAGTAAAATTTTTAGACACAAGTGAAGTAATTTTCGATACAAATGATATACCTGTAATAATAGATGATACTGAAATTGTAAATATTCCTGAAATCGAAAACGAAATCTTGATGGTACCGTTCGCGTCATAAAAAACTGGTACAACTCTTATTACCGAAAATCATGTTTTTCAAGTTGTGTAAGTTGATCTTGTCACATGTGTCATTCTAATTTCTAGGTCACTGTTGCCAGTTCAACGAAAATATACGAAATCAGCTAAAAGCAGGGCTGTGTGACAGACCGCCAGTTTTGAGTATTCTAAAAACTAAAACATCGAGCATTCTCGATCAGTCAGTTACATTAAATTTTTTTAAACATGCATCCTAAAAAATTCTCATATTAATTTTGTAATTTTTCATTTTTTTGTAATTATCTCAATTAAGTAATCATACCTTGATTTGTGTTTTATTATAATTTATGAAAATATTGCAATTCAAATATAGTGATAGATAAAATCAATCTAGACATAACTTTAAATTATTATAAATATTATAATGAAACATTACAGTGAGGTATTGGATTGTAACTGTCACTTTATAATCTACGTAGGATAAAGTATAATGTTAGTTTTTGTTAATGTTATCGTTCATATAATAAATAATAAATTAATCTTGGTAGTTGGCCTGTGACTAAACTTATTGATACAAAATACAGTTCGTGTTCGGTAGGTAATTGAAGTAAAAAATTAGGTACAGTAGATGCATTCCAATGTTTCCTGTGCCAATAATCTAGGTTTAAAGATCCTTCAAATATTTTGGATATTAGCTGAACCCTATCTCTGGTTATTAAATTTATTAAATACGGTTTTTTGTTGTTAATGATAAAAATAATACCTATCTAATAATAACTTTATTTATTTTTAATTAGATTTAGTGCAATTCCGTTATCTGTGATGGCAACAGCGAATTAATTCACGAACCACTGTATCCAGTCAGAACCCAGGTTTACATTGGGAAAAAAAAGTGTACCAGTTTTATATGACGGGAAGTGTACCTGAGAATGAAATTTTCAACATGCAAAGAATACAAGAATATACAAATCAAGCTGAATCAAGTTTGACGAAAACGGTTAAAGAAGGTCAAAAAACCAAAAAAACCCGAGAAATCCCTAAACATTTTTGAAAATATATCTGTAAATGCTACAAATAAATCTATTGCGACTTACTTAATATGGACAGATACTCCAGCACGAAAAGGAAATAAGGAAACTCAAAAGCTTCCATTTTTTCTAACTTCATCAGATAGAAGAAAAATAGAAAAAGAAAAAATGGAAAAAAAAATTAGAAGAGGAGCGTAAAAAGGAACAAAGCAAACTTGAAAGAAAAGAAAAACAGAGTATTAAGGAAAATCAAAAGAAATTAAAAAGCTCGAATAATAAAAATCCCAAAATATTAGCTAAAACTTTTAAGTCTGAAGAGAAAAGTAGACAACCCATAGAAATGACCTGAACAAAATTAAAAAAAGGTGTAAAAGTTCACATTCCTATTGAAAAATATCAAAAAAAGACAAAAAAAGCATTGAAAGTGTTTTCTCCTCTAAACCAGAAAAGTAGAAGTAACAATATTGAGGTTTTTGAGCCACCACTACCTGAATTTGTCAAAGTTCCTATACCAGAGTCTCATTCTCACACAAAATCATTAAGCTCTAAAAAACCAAGATAATATTGACATTTTCATGCATTCACCTACACCAGAAGTGAATTTGAGATTATCTTCGCAAATATTTCTCGCCCACCCTAAATCTCCAAGCCCTGAGAAAAAAATTGTACCCAAACGGAAATTATTTGATGATAATACAGATCAGTCCTCAACAAAAATTACAATTCTATCTGATAAGTTATTATCAAATATTCCTTCACACTTTGAAAATCGAAACTTGGTATCAAACGTTCTTCCGCGTTTTAAAAATAAAAACTTGGTATCAAACATTCCATCACATTTTAAAAACCAAATAGTTACTAAAGGTGCGTGTTATCTATGTGTACTAAATATTACAGAGTGTAAAGAAGGCATTAGATGCCAAATGTGTCTTAGAACATATCATGTAACTTGCATAACAAGATTCTATGGCGACACAGATCAAGTATATGTTTGCGAATCTTGCCAAAATAAAAAATAGAAGTTTACTTTGACATGTGTTTTTTTTTGTGTCCATCCTCATCACAAAATCCTTGCTTACCTTAACACCTACCTATCTATCTATTTTAACTTACGAATTATTTGGTAAAATATCTCTTTAAAAAATGATGGCCAATCACTAACACATATGGTGTCAATAACTGGAACAGGGTGGCCAATAACTGGTTCATTTGCACGTTTACAAAAGAACACATATAAAATATTTTCACACATGAAATATTAACGTAATAAAATTTTGCAATATGTAGAAATAATAATAAAATTCCATGGTGTTAAAAAAAGTTACAATAGGCCACAGTGACAAAACATTTCATAGATATATCGACGTGCTCTCCTTAAGAGGCCAATAACTGGTGCTCTTACCCTATATAATTTGGTGAAAGCTAAAAGAAAACAAAAAAAAATTAATTATTTTGCTGTCACATGCGATATTTGACTGACAGCTGCCAGCTATTAACGTGAAGCACCAATTCGACCATTTGATAACTCTAAAATTACATATCCGTTAAAAATTATACCGTAAAAAATAGCGTTTACTTGTCAAAATAACGGAAGGATAAAATTTTACTTGATAACTCTCTATTATCAAAAAAATTTTTTTGTTAAAATCCTTTATAAAAGGTATATAAATTAAAAAGCCCAAACGAACTATGTCATGAAGACAAAACGTTTTCGGAATCCATATTCCATCATCAGTGTCTAGGTGTACATGTTTTGAGCCACTAAATATTTGGGTAAAAACCTGTTAAAAGTTATATGTTACAATTTAGTTTACATTATTTAGTCTTATATTTTAGGATGTTAAAGTTACCAGTGGATATGATAACATGGCAACGTACAACTCCACATAAAGTTGCTGGTCCTGAGACAAAGTGTCTACGAGGACTTGATGATAGCAACTTGATGATAGAGTTTGTCAAGATTGTGTTGTTGGACACAAAATTTTGAAGTTTGAGAAATATTTGCAAAAATTTACCATTGTTGTCTTTTTTGAGGTTTGCTTGTATCAGTTCCAAATAAAGAATTGTTGTTTGTTAAAATCGATAAAATATGTTTGATGTTATGAAGAAGGTAGATAATAAAAATTGTATCATAAAAAATTGTTTTTTTTTTCATTTTTTGTAAAATATTTAAATACATAATGTGTGTCTCTTAGACACCACCCGACCTTTGGTGTAAAACAAATTCACCCGTGCCGCGAAGGGTTAAAAGCGATTAATTATAGAGACCCTGGAAACTTCATAACTCTTGAAGAACTTTATTTAGTGGCTAAGATACCTTAATTAACGTTAGATAGAGATTCTAATTTAATTTTAAGAAAAAGATGTTTAGATTTTTTTATAGAAAGTGCAAACCAGATATGATTTTATTAATGAGGTGTTAATCAATAGACAATTGATCCTGCAAAAATCATTCATGGGAAACCACCTAGTATCCTTCAATTGGCAAAACATTTTTCAAATTCAGTTAATGAAAATCAAATTCAACCATTAGATAATGAATTGCGCTTGCTTAGAAGTAGTGAAATTTTAAAAGATTTTTCTGGCAGTATAAATGCAGAAGAATTTTGAGCAAAAATTAGCAAAATTCAATATGGAGATAATTCCTTTATGCTTCCTCTACTTTCGACTTTTGAACGCATATTTTCACAAGTTAATCTTATGAAAACCACCTATCGAAATCGCCTATAGTAAGTAGGTAACTTGCACACTAAAAATTTTTTGAAAAATAATAATCAAACATGCTGTTCTTTAATTAAATAATATCATTAATTCTTTATCTACGGCGGAGAACATCTTCCGTAGGGTGTGTATGGCGGAAGTGGTGACCCCCCATTTTAGGGTTCGTATAAAATTAAAAGGGTGGACGGAACCCATTGGCGGTAGATCCCGCAATCCGCCTAGGAGAGGGAGACTCTGAACTCAAACTCAACCTGGTCCTCCAGGTTGGAAGTTAAGGCATTGGCTAACTCCCCAGTACTTGTAAAAAACATCACACGCCTCGGAATAGGACGGCACAACAAAGACGACATAAGCTTCGAAAAAAAACACGATTTTTTGGTACATGGAACGTTCAAGGTATATCAAAAAAACTCTTGTAATGAAGTCTATGAAGTCTTGCATGAATTAACAGAACTAAAAATAGACATAGCAGTCATTACCGAAACAAAAAAGAAGGGAACCGACTATGAAAATCTAGGCAAATACGGCCATTTCTATAGTGGTGTACCAAAATAATGTAGAACTCTACAGGGAATTTATTTAATGATTCTCAGAAGACTAAGAAAGTTCATAAAAACCTGGGAAGCCATAAGTAGAAGATTAATTAAAGTAAATATGTGTCTTCACCGATATAAACTAATAATTATGGGCGTATACGCAATAAATAACGACGCACTAGCCAATGTAAAAACTGATACCACATAAACTGATACACAGCTATACATGGATTCAGGAAACACGAAACATAAAATCAATAATCGATTATATTGTAACAAAACAAAAACCCGACTGAGAGTGCAAGATGTAAGAGTTCAGAAAAGCGCAACATGCGGTAGTGATCACTGTTTATTACGTTCAAAAATACATTTCCCAATCAGAAGACAACAGAAAGAAACACATATAGACATAAACAAGACAGAAAAGATGGAGGAACGAAGATACAACATCAGAAGCCTAGATGAAGAAAGTACCCAAGACTTATTCAAAAATAGATTGGATGAGAAGCTACAAATTGCCGCCCCTAAGAATATCGACCAGTTATATGATCATATAAAAAACTGTTAACACGAAGCAGCATTTGAAGCAATGGGGTACTACATAAAACTCAAGGTAAACAAACCATACTGGTGGGACAACGAAATAGAGGAAGAAATAAAATCTAAAAGACAACTATACCAACAATATTTAAGATCCAAATGCTTAAAAAGACAAAATAAAATATAAAAAAAAACAAGCAGAAGGACGAAGGAAAATCTCTAAGTAGAAGAACGAGTCTTGGGAAAGAAACTGCCAAAGAATAAATACTTATCTAGGAGGAACCAGAAGCACAGAAAGCTGGAAACTGATAAAAAAAATGACAAAAGAAAAGAATAAAGAAGTAATACAGAGCATAAAACATTAAGACTGGGAAGAGTATTTCAGAGAACTTTTGGTAGAGAATAGAATCGAATTTCAAAAACAAAACCAAGGTAGAATTTTAATAGTCGGCTCACCAGTAAGATTAACAACAGAGGAAATTAAAAATGTATATAAACAGTTGAAGAGGGACAAAGCACCCGGACCAGGGGATATACCCGGAGAATTGTTTAAGTACGGAACGAACAAATTGTACGAATGTCTTCGACAACTATTTCAAGAATGCATAAACACAAGCGAAATCCCTACGGAATGGAAGATATCATACCTCAGTACTATACATAAAAAGGGTGATAAAAATAATTGTGAAAATTACCGAGTAATAGCTGTAACCTGATCTATGAGTCGAATATATGGAAAGGTTTTAAAGAGCCGAATCGAAAGAGAATACTTAGACTATGAAGCAGAACAACAAGCACGATTTCGTACGGGTCGATCCACTATTGATATTTTCTCCTTAACAAAGATAATAGAAAAAAAGATGGCGCGGAATCAAGAGATTCATATGTTGTTCGTCGACCTACGGAAAGTCTACGACAGCGTTCCACTGAAGAAGCTGTAACAATCAATTTAAGGCACGAATATTGTTATAAAATTAATAAAAGCCGTCAAAGTGCTATACAACCAACCAATAATAAAAATAAATGCAGGGACACAAATAACAACAGGATTTATAACATCAAAAAGATTAAAGCAAGGATGTTGTCTGTCCCCCACTTTATTTAAAATCGAAAGTACTTTAACCCATTAACGCCCAAATTATTTTTTTTTGCATTTTTAACGTAATTTTTTGTTTCGTAATATATTTTGAGGTACAAAATGATGTCCTTTTAAAATTTTTGTTTTTTGTGTTCAAATTTTTGGAAAAACAACTGTCCTCATTTGAGGACGCTGGGCTCAACTACTATAAAATTAAAGACAAAATTTAGTTTAACAAAATAAGTTTATTTAGTTGTTTTTCAAATTATTTTCATATTATACACTATGGAGATAAAAAATGTTTATATAAATCCTATATTTTTTTATGAAATTGTTCAAAACAAATTGATACGCAAAGCGTTACATTACATTTTTGGCAATATGTTCGTGGTTTTGACGTACAGTCTCGATTTTGACATCTTCGTTGTTTTTCCCGTTTTGCTATAATGTGA
Organism: Diabrotica undecimpunctata; assembly: GCF_040954645.1. Classification (NCBI taxonomy): domain Eukaryota; kingdom Metazoa; phylum Arthropoda; class Insecta; order Coleoptera; family Chrysomelidae; genus Diabrotica; species Diabrotica undecimpunctata. The sequence goes on from NC_092811.1 coordinate 68,941,291, forward strand.
TTTTTACTATCATATCTAATGTCTTCACAGATATTGCTTCTTGATGTACTTGGAAGACTAAGTGGTCGACCTTTGCTTATTCTTACGCCATGACCACGTTTTAGATACGAAGTAGCTGTTTGTCGCCTGTAGTCTTTGATGGATATATTTTTTTCTCCTTTATGTATCATATTATACAGCACGCACCCATTTACTATAGCCATATCTATCATTCGTGTAAAAAGACACCAATACCATTTTTTTCCTCTGACAGATATATGGTGTTTTTCTAATAGCCAGTCATGGTGATCCACGCCACCCATATGTTTGTTATAATTGGAAAAAGCGGATGGTTGGCTCACTTATACTTTATTTTTTTCCTTCTTACTCCATCGTTGAACCTGATTGGTGGGAAAAACCGTATCATAGTTAGTTCCAACAGAAACACAATTACTGTCGTTCCATTTGCATATTAGTATTTTGTTGTTTTTGTCAAAGCACCAGTCATACGCGCCTCGAGGTTCTTTTTGTAGGTCGTTTGATTGTTTAGTAGGACACTTTGCAGTTCGGTTTTCTCTAATAGTTCCCGTAGCGCGATACCCCTTTTCTTTTAATTGGCAAAGGAGACTAACTTGTAAAAAAGTTATCAAAATATACAATATGTCTCTGTGGGTTTTCTACGATACTCAGCATGTTAGAAACAACTCTTGTACCTAAAGGCTCAGTTGATTCCTCTCCCGAAGCTTTTCCACAATAAAGAGCAAAATTGTAACAATAACCATTATCGCCACACAGCGTCCACAGTTTAAAACCAAATCGAATTGGTTTGGCCCTAATGAATTGTTTTAGTGAATTATGGCCGTAATACTTCACTATCATTTCATCTACTGATATATGTTGGTGAAACACTCCCCATTGTTGGAACTGCGCATTTAGAAGATTTAGCAAAGGTCTAATTTTGAATGACTTATCATGTTTGTTATTGTCAGCTTCGGAATTATTTGCAAAATGGATTAGATGCTTTATTTCTAAATATGCATTACGACTTAATGCATTTTTTACAAGCGGTATTCCCAAGTCTTCTTGTTCAGACCAGTAGTCCCTCTTGCTGGGTAATTGGTGGTATCCAGTAAAAATTAGAAATCCAATAAAAATTTTAATTTCTTCAGCTGTTATTGAGTAACCATGTTTATTTTTTTGCTCTGTAGCATAGCGTTGTGTTTCTGTTATGATGTGGTTGTAAATAACTTCATCAAAAAACATTTCAAAAATTTGTAGTGGAGTGTATTGACGTACCTGCCTCTTTACATTTTCATATACTTCTTTAGCTCCTTCATTTTCAATGTGTTCATATTGTGGATCCGATTTACTCCAGTTAGGTACAAACGGTTTTTTGGATTCATATTTTTTCCTTTTGGTTATTGGTACAAGTGGTAAGTCATCTTCATCATCAAGATTTTGATCATCTTCTTCCTCAATAAAAACTTCAGTCCCTCCGGGTATGTCTTCCATCTCAGCAACGCCTAATTCATCGTCATTGATTGCGTGCTCGTCTGTTAAATCATCGACTTCGAGGGGCAATGCAGCTATATCAGCATCTATTAGTTCAGAATTTAAATAATCAATGGCCTCTTCAAGATTACGAAAATATCTTCGACTCATCCTAAAATAGAAAAAAAAAACAATTAGTTAATCAAAATACCCGTATAGACTTTTTACACAAAATATATGAATTTGCCCAGCGTCCTCATTTGAGGACGCATAATAGTCTTATAATTTTTTTGACATTTTTTTTACTGGGCAGTCATTTTTGAATTTTTTTGTGTAAGTTGTGGATCTAACCTAATAAAAAATACAAATTTTTAGAACTCACCTTTGCAAGTAAAAAAGTTATGCACGTCGATGTAAGTATAGTTCAATAAACTTGAAAATCGTACTTTTAACCTTGGGCCAGTATCTCGTCAAATAAAAATAAAGCGCCGACACATACACTTCTGTCTACGATAGTGCTTCTACTAAACCACTGCGGTAAGCAATCACCAAATATTCACGCAGACATTGTTTTATCCCCACCTAAACAAGCCATCGTCAAACGAGGACGCTGGGCGCTAACGGGTTAAAAAGATGGAAACAAAAATGCAGGACAATGGGGATACCGCTCATCAACACTATGGTATATACGCTCAACTTTACAGACGATCAAGTAATAATGGTTCAAGATTATGACGATTTAAACTGTATGACATTAAAGTTAATTGAAGAATAGGATATATGGGGTCTAGAAGTATATAAAAAGAAAACCGAATACCTGTGCATTGAAGAAGAACAAAAATATCTCATATTAGACGATAACACCACGATAAAGCACTGCTGTGACTACAAATATCTAGGTATCACTATTTTACAAGATGGAACATTAGACAAAGCCATAAGAGAGAAGAGAAATACGTCAGGGAGAAAAGCCATCACAACGTTAAACAGCATTTTATGGGACCAATCCATCAGCAAAGAAAATAAAAAGAGGATATATGAGACTATAGTAAAAAGTATTACTTTATACAGCTGTGAGGTGTGGCCACTGAAAGAAAGAACACTGGCAATGCTGAAAGCGACGGAAATGGATTTTTGGAGAAGTACCGCAGGAAGATCTAGAAGAGAAAGGATTACCAACGAACGCATTAGAGAAATAATGGGAATCAAAGGAACAATCGCAGATGACCTAACAACAAAACAACTTATCTGATTCGGACACGTACAAAGAACGGATGAACAACGAATATCAAAAGAAATATTAAAATGGCAACCAGAACGAAAGAGAAAACGAGGTAAACCGAGAAAAAGTTGGAGGGAAGGAATAAATAAAGAACTGAGAGAGAGAGAGAGGGCCATTGAAGAAGACCTATGGAACAACCGGACTAAGTGGCGATTGGAAGTCGGAAAACGGCGAAGAACGTTATAAACCAACAAGTAGTAGTAGTAGTAATTGTTTATTGATCTTTTGTGTGTATATCCAGTATATCGTGTTCTATATTGTATTCTAAGTTTTACTAATTGCCTATGTATCGTAAAAATACTCCCTCACTGATTCTACTGAAATCTACTGATTTTTCGAGGCGACGTCTACTAATAATCAGAAAAATCGTCTGGGAACACTGTCGACAGTTGTACAGGGACACTGTGACAGTAAATTGATTACTGTAAAGGTAGGCTAAAGGTTGGGAAAATTCAGAAGTGTAACAGTGGTGTATGTAGTACACCAAGCATCTATACCCGGGCCAAGGGAATCCAAGGGAATTAAAGGTCGCATGATCACTCAATGCAAGCATCGACAGGTCGTACAAAACTAGACCTTCTAAGAAATAACCCAGTCTGGTTAAAAAAAGGTCGAAAAATTTTTCGCAGATATCTGAAGTTTTTAAGACATAGGTGGGGGTTACTAGATGACTAGTGGATGAAAGAGTACTCGTATTCTTACCTTGCGTTTTTTTAAACAATAATTTATGGTCACAATTTGATTTTTTGTCTATAAGTTTTTTCCCTTATATTTTACATAAACAATATTTATATCATTTTTTTTATATCAAGAATATCTTTATTTTCCCGTTTTTTAAATTAAAATTGATAAATAATTTACGTAGATATTTGCAAAAAAGCAGTTTTTTTGCACTAATTTATAAATTTTATTAATTTTTTTAATAACAAAATAAAATGTTATTAATACATTTGAACATCGAGGAACTACCGTCTTTTAAATTTGTGCGAAATATCCCCCCAATCGGTCAAATGGTTTAAAAGTTATTTAATTTATTTATCCCCGGGGCTAAATATTTAAACTATTGAACTTACTCTATTAATGATGCTAAACATATTTAGCAAATTTCATAGGATTCTTTAAGACTTAAACTATCTCAGAAGTTAAATGCATATTGCGTTTTCATCGAAATTATTTAGAAAATAAACGTTTGAAAAAGATGTATATTTTTTACTTATAAACAATTTTAATAACTTTTATATTTTTCAAGCTACAGACTTGTACGTACAATAATTGGATAGTTGGTAAAAAAAACTAACATTAAAAAAACCTATGACCAATAGGAACGAAGTTAGTGTAAAAAATTACCTGAAATTTAACCTAGATATGCCCAACGTCCTATATATAGAACGCCTGAAGCAAGTCCGGTCCTGTCGCACTCTTGCCCAGTAAGTAATGCTGACTACAGGTAATCGATCTCTAGGAACCACCCGATGTAATAAACTTTAAAACGAATATTAGTTACACCATAATATTTGTGTAGTTAACATCAAAAATTGTACAAAGTACATAAACTGGTTCAAGTTTCCTAACGTAGAGCAAGTAGTGTAGGGACCACACTGAAGAGCAATACTCGAGGTGAGATCTGACTAAGGAGAAGTAAAGAACTTTAATAATGGATAAGTTTGTAAAGTCATTATTTTTATTCATAGATGTTTGAATAATATTGATATGAGTATTGAAACAAAGATAATGATCTAGTGTAATTCCCAAGTCCTTGATTTTATTTACAGTATTGAGTAATTGGCCATCAATGTAATAGTTTAATAATATAGGGTGGTGCGTACAGTTATAGTTAATTACATAACATTTGCTGGAATTAAGGTTCATATCGTTAAGTAAACACCATACAGAGAGGTCAGTTCTAATTGCAATATGGCAGCGTCATGATTTTTTATAATTTTAAAGCACTTTAAATTATCAGCAAATAGTAAAGCAGCACAATCGTGAAAGCAGTTGGTAATACTGTTAATAAATAGATTAAAGAGTAATGGACCCAAGTGGGACCCCTGACATTAGTTTGAGATAGTCAGCCCAGCACGTTCGATTATTTTAAGATTATTTAAGAATTAATAAATACTAAAACTGACACAAGAAGGAAAAGAGGATGACCACGAGGGAAATGGATAGAATCAGTAAAAGAAGACTTGGGATTGTTGGGAGTACAAAACTGAAAAAACCTACCACAAGATAGGAAGAAAACAATTGAAGCATTGGACCTCTAAGGCCTGTTTGAGCTATATATATATATATATATATATATATATATATATATATATATATATATATATATATATATATATATATATATATATATATATATATAATTAAAACTAAAACAGAATAATTCAAATTAATGAAAACAAAATAAGGAATCTTAAAACTAGGGGAAGTGTGCCTATGTTGGACCCCTGCCTAAGATGGACCCCCTGCTGTAATTTCAAATATGGCGTGATTACATGCATACGTTAAGCTAAGTGTTGCTTTTGTTTTGTATAAAATGACTACACTTTCTTTGTCAAATACCATACTTTGTTTTAGGTTAGAATGGTCAAAACAAAAGTAGCAGAATTAAATTTACTGTTTTGTCTATTTGCCTATGATGGACCCCTTTGTCATTACCTATGACGGACTAGGGGTCCATCATAGGAAAAAGGAAATAAGTTGCTAGTTACCGATTAACATAATACATTTTACAGGGATGGATCCTCATAAAAGGCAACAGTAGAATGAGAGTAACTTACAGCAAGCTGTAAAAATCATACAAGAAAAAACTATGGGGTTTAAGCTGGCAGCAAATACATTTAACGTTTGCCAGGAAGTACCAAAGGTGATTTGGGAGAACGAAGACCAGTATTTTCCACTGCTATTGAAAAAGAAATTGCTGACCATATTATCACCATGGAAGCTCGTTTTTTTTGGCCTGACCAGTAAAGATTTACGAAAACTTGTATACGAAGTAGCTGAAAGAAACAATATTAGCCACAGTTTTAATAAGGAAACTAAGATGGCAGGCTGGAAATGGGTCAGAGGCTTTTTAAAGCGAAATTTTGGAATATCATTACGAACTCCAGAAAATACTTCGTTGGCAAGGGCTCAAGCTTTTAATAAACCAAATATATGTGCCTATTTTACAGCATTAGCACATATATTAGACGAGTTTCAGTTTCCACCGGAAAACATTTATAACATGGAATAGTCCGGTTTGACCACTGTGCAAAAGAGATCGCAGAAGATTTATGCTAGTAAGGTCGCAAACAAGTTGGTGCTTTAAGTAGAGCAGAGCGCGGTCTACATGTTAGGGTCGTATGTGCAATGAATGCAATTGAAACATATGTTCCTCCTGCTTTGATTTTTCCTCGACAGAGAAAGAAAGACGAACTTATGATCGATGCACCTACTGGAAATGTAGCCTTCGCTCAAGAAAAAGGATGGATGACTTCCGACATTTTCTGTCTCTGGCTGCAACATTTTTTAAGGTATTCAAAGGCTTCTAAAACCAACCAAGTTTTGTTGTTACCCGATTGTCATGGTAGTCATAAAAGTTTTGAAGCTCTACAGTTTGCCAAAGAAAACGGTATTATTATGTTTTGTTTTCCTGCTTACTGCTCTCATCACGTCCAACCCTTGGACGTAGGATTTTTTGGACCACTTCAAACTTACTACGGCCAAGAAATTCAATGATGGCTGCGACAGAATCCAGGTAAAACAGTTACCCAATTTAAAGTAACCTGTATCTTTAATAGAGCATATTTAAAAAGTGCTCTTCCATCAAAAAAGACAGGAATAGAACCGTTCATTACCAGGATGTTTTGACAAGAACTCACTACCGGAACATCGGAACCAACATGTTTCTTCGATTGAAGGTTTATCAAAAATCACTGATCAGAAATCAACATCATCGTTAGTCCTAAACCTCTCGGTTGAAGATATTTGTCGTCCTCCTTAAGCTGGAGTATCTAAAGTAACTCAGAAAAGAGGTAGAAAACGGGGTAAAACAGGATATTTCAATTCAACGCCAGAAATTGATGATATAAAACAAAAAATTTCAGGAAAAGAAGCAAAAAAAAAGAAAACAAGACGCAAGAAAAGTGAAAAGGCAAGTTCGTGTTTCAACTACAAACAGTTCTGAAGACGATTGTGAATCTTCTTTTGAAGAAGACGACTCGAACGATGCAGTTTGCATTTACTGTAACGAACTATTTTCGCATTCACAATCCAAAGAAAAAAGGATTCATTTTCAAGTGTGTAAGAATTGGTGTCGCAATAAATGTGCAGATGTAAATCCTGGACGTAAACAATTTGTGTGTGAATTGTGCATATGTGCAGATGTAAATCCTGGACGTAAACAATTTGTGTGTGAATTGTGCATGTAACTTTTTTCTTACAAATACCTATTTGTAATATTATTTATCGTTTAGAATGTCTTTTGGTTTAATAAAATAATTTAGTATTTACTTATTTTACACAAAATGCAACGGGTCCATCATGAGCGCATATATTCCCATGATGGACCCTTAACAGGATTTTAATAAACTATGAATAACTTTTGTCACCTTAATTGTTAACAAAATTTGAAACATTTGCATATTATACAAATAACAAGACGTTATGTGGTCATATTTAAAGCCTGCTAAGTAAATAATTAAAATTATTATGGAGTTTTATATATATATATATATATATATATATATATATATATATATATATATATATATATATATATATATATATATATATATATATATATATATATATATATTGTTATGGATCAGTTTATCGATCAGAAATAGAATAAAGAGTTTTTTTTATTATTTTAATATACCGCGGGCATATAAGCTAAAATACAACCCTGTACTTATTTGTAATCGTTAGAATAAGAAAGGACATTGTTTCCGTGACGGACTAGTTTTCCTTGAAGGACTAAGTGAATAGTGAAAGGACAATGGAATTCGTGTAATTATATATTTAAGGAATAAACTTTGTAATTGTATTTTGCGGTGGACATTTTTCGAAAGTAAATAAGAATTAGATTTAGATATGAGATAACAAGAATTTGGAAGCTTATTTCGGTTGAAAAAGGCAAAATTGTTAATGGTTTCTGAAAAGTAATTTGAGTGAAATTAGTTTATTTGTTTTAAATATTATGTTGGAAATTTTCTGAATCGAAAATTAGTGGGAAAGATGAATGCTTATGATTGGTTAAAAAGGAATGATGGGGGATGAGAGAGTTTGAGAAGGTTGTCTGGGGAGATTGAAAATAATTATTATGTTACCGGCAGACCAGAAGAGAAGACGTGTTTTTTTTGTGTAGTCAATCGGAGTAGGAGTGTTTTTCGTTTGTTAGTGAAAAAGGTGGAAGCTGAGAGCAGATCAAAAACGAGAAGATTAATACCTCTTTTGAGTCTGCATAGTCCACGAGATCTAATTGAGAAAGAAAGGAGAATTTGTGAATAAAGAGTACCGGTCAAAAGAGGCTTGGGCTTGTGTTTTCGGAGGAGTAGTTTGCTGGTATGCGGTTTTGGAGCGATGCTGAGAACTGGAAAGATTTGATGGTAGCCGGACATAATCAATCAAGGAAGGAACTGTGGTTTGATCGAGAGGAGACATCATTGGTGTAAAAAAATAAAGGTCAGTCAAATAATTTGAATGAAAGAAAACTTTAAGACATTCTAAAGATAAAATCAAATATAAGCATACGAACTAAGATTCCAAGTTTTAAAGAGTTATTTTTTTGTGAATAAATTATATTTTTTATATGGTAAATTTTTTTGTAGATATTATTATAAAGCAGATCAATAGATAGTTTGTTAATTAAAATTAAATTTAGAGTATAGGAGTTTGTTGGGAAAGATAATTGCCCACAAAAAGTTATTTATTAACATTCACCGTATTGCTTATTGAAATAAATAATAATTTGTGTGCATATTTATGTTGTTTTAATGTTAGTTCCGTTTCCTGTTTTATCCCGATTATGAGCAACTAGGAGATACTGAACCCACTAGAAGAGATATATAAAGTAAACTGATTAAAGTAAAATTAAAAAGGCACCCTGAGAATTTTTAATAGTAACTGAATTGTATGACTCTGCATAAATTAGTGAAATTAGTGAACCAATTAATTAAATAATTGGATTAATTAAATTAGTCTTAATCAATAATAAGACATCATAAAGCAGATCACAACAATATATATATATATATATATATATATATATATATATATATATATATATTTATATATATATATATATATGTATATATATATATATATATTTATATATATATATATATATATATATATATATATATATATATATATATATATATGTATATATATATATATATATATTTATATATATATATATATATATATATATATATATATATATGTATATATATATATATATATATATATATATATATCTATATATAGGGGAGAGTAGTACACAATGAGGCATGGTACAGAATAAGACATTCTAACCTTTTTTTTTTTTAATTTACCGCCAAGTTTCATTTCTGCAACATTATCTCAGAAATGTCATTTTACAGCGTCAGTCAAAATACCATCATTTCATTCGTGACCTCGTAAAAGTTACAGCGATAAACTGTTTAATAAAGATAAGAAGTTACTTTTTATATAGTTTTGTTCACTCATTATTTGAACTAATTGTTGATTTGTGTCAATTTGCAAGTGTATGCGTAAAATACCACAGTTAAGTTAGTCTAACCTCAAATAGTCGTGTCTCAAAACTAAAAATTAAATATGATTATTTGCATTTGTTTACAACAATGCTACTTGGTACACAATGAGACACCAGGTTATAGTACACAATACTAGTCCCACAGTCCACAAGACTGTCCCATTGTGTACTACTAAAATTTGTAAAAAAGTGTTTATGCTATAATGATATGTTATATAAGTAGAATGAAAGTTTATTATGTTTGTTACAGACATGGTGCGCAAAGAAAAACCAAGGAGTCGAGGGACATTCAGCTCCGATGATATGGCAAGTGTCGTACAAGATGTTTTGGACATAAAATCATTAAGAATTGCTGCCGTTGAACACGGAGTAAAATTTCAGGCATTACAAAGATATGTCGCAAAAAACGTACTAATCCAGATGATTATCGAATGAAACCCAATTATGCTGTACGATGTGTGTTTTCAGAGGAACAGGAAATTTCTCTGTGTGACTGTATTAAAACTTGTAGAAAAATGAGCTACGGATTAACAACCATTCAAGCACGAAATGTAGCATATGATATGGCAATTAAAAACAATATTCCAGTTCCAGCGAATTGGATCAAAGATAAAATAGCTGGACTCCAATGGTTCCGTTCATTTTTAAATAGGCGTGGGAACCTCAGTATACGTTAATCAGAGGGTTGCAGTTTACCAAGATTAACATCATTTAATCTACACAATGTCAAAAAGTTCTGTTTACAGTGACAAATGACAATTTACATGCCGTTTATTCTAGATATCTATCAGCTGTGTCTAATATCAGGATATATAAGCTTGATGAGACTAGTACAACAACAGTGCAGAAACCTAAGAAAGTCGTGGCGGAGAAGGTGTAAAACAGCTGAATAGTTGTACTAGCGGTGAAAGGGTTATTCTTATTACTACATGTGTAATTGTATGTGCGAATGGTACGTTTTTGCCTCCTGTTATGGTTTTTCCAAGGAAATATTATAAGGAGCATATGACACGAGGAGCTCCACCTGACACACTCGGTATGGCAAATACAAGTGGATGGATGAATAGCGAGCTGTTTTTCGACGTTATGAAACATTTCATCAAGTTTAGCAACAGTTCAATTGAACATTTGATTGATTTGAATTGATTCTACGGCAATCATGAGAGTCACGTAACATTTCAAATTGTTCAACTAGCAAAGGATAGTGGTGTAATTATACTGACTCTGCCTACACATTGTAGGAACAAACTGCAACCCCTTGATGTTTCAATTTTCTCTCCCTTTAAAGCGTATTGCAATGCCGCTATAGACTCATGGTTGCTGAACCGTCCTGGTAAACCTATTTCAATATACCAGATAGCACAATCTGTAGGAGAGGCACATGTGAAAGAATTAACACCTACAAATATTGTGTCAGCTTTTAATAAAGCGGGAATTTTTCCCCTTAATAGAGACATTTTTTCTGAAGCTGACTTCATTGGAAGTTCTGTGACTGATAGACCAAATGAAACGGAACAGCCAAATCCACAACCAGAGACGACAGAAATGTCTAGTGTGCTTTACAATCAAGTTATATCATCCTCATCGAAGACACCTGAAAATCAATAAGTATCTCCACCAAGGACACCTGAAAAACCTATAATGTCTCAAAACTAAGTCAATAGTATCACCTGCGAATTCAAGTTCTTTCATCTTCCCTCATGAGTTTAAAGGATTTCCAAAAGCAGAAAAGAGAAAAGGTGTGAAGGCAAGGAAAACTAAAAAGAGTGCAATTTTAACTAACACACCTGGCTTGGATCAGTTTAAACTGCAAGCAACAACCAAAAAATTACTCCTCAGAATAATAAACGAATTAAGGTCAATTTAAATAAGGTAAGGGGCTCAGCACCAAAGCAGAAAAAAAAATAAAGGAAGTAACACTTCATCCGAGGAGAGTGAATAACTAATCAATTAGGATGATTCTTCTGGCGATGAATGTGAAAATTTACAGTTGGAAGACGATTATGGCATTGAGGCTTGTACAGAAATTTCCATTGATAGTTTTGTATTAGTGAAATTTGAAAACAATATATTTTATGTTGCTAAAGTTTTTAAGACATTAGACGATAATGAATTTAAAGTGTCATTTTTAAGAAAAAGTGGTAAGCTTCAAGGCTGCTCCATTTTCCTTTAGTTGAAGATATTGCTGCAGTAGCAAGGTCAGACGTTGTATCAATTCTACCAAAACCAAAAAATGTAGATCAAAAAAACAAGTGCCTTGCATCTTATTTCAAATTTGATGTAAAGTTTGACAGTATTAAGATCCGTTAAAATTTTCTTTTATTTAAGTTTTTCTATTGTACCTGTAAATTTGCTATTTTCAATCACAAAAACTACACTCTATGTATTTACTTTAACAAATTATTGAAATAATACCACTGGACTCATTGTGTCCACCACTTGACTCATTGTGTACCTCCAATGGTACACAATGAGACAGATGTAGACGGTTAGAAAAATAAATATAAATTTTATTTTTTCACTCATCAGGGAATATTTATTTCAGATTATATTGAGGAAATACCCATATTGAAGCCTGGTTAACTCAGTTTGTAGACAAATTCAAAAATGTCAATATCAGAAATAAAAATGTGTTTTTTGTCTCATTGTGCACTACCCTCCCCTATATATATATATATATATATATATATATATATATATATATATATATATATATATTGAAATGATATAGAATATAGAGAAAGAAAAATAGTGATTAAAAATAATTTATAAGTTATACACTAGATAATATTAGATATAAAAAGTATTTGGTTATTTTAATAAGTTATATACTAGGGAATATTATAAAAATTATTTATGTGAGGACATTTTTAAGAAATTAGCATATTATAAGTGTAAAAAGTTTTTTTTTTAATAATTATAATATTGTAATATTGTAAATATATTTAAGTGAGCCATGTGCATAGGCAACCAAAAATACCTACTCTGAATAAGTGACAGATAAAAATAGTTGCGAATGTAAAAGTGGGGTGATTTGTTAATTTAAAATGTGTACGTATAAGTTTATATTCTGATCTGAAAAGCCTAAATGTCAATAAAATTCTCGATAGAAAAGTAAAGAATTCTCTAGAATACAGAATTTAACCTTTGTTTACGGTAGAACCTTCGCGAATATGGTTATGTCTGTGAATCGAAGATATACTTTTTCGAAGACATTCATATATAGAACAATTCGAATATGATTTCTTGCCAGATGGTTCTGGAACATTGAAAAGGTATAAATACTAGGTGATTTGGATTCAAAATGGCCAGTCAGTCAGTAAGCAGACAGTTACAGTTACTATAAAGCCACTCAGTCAGTCAGTAAGCAGTCAGCCAATTAGTTATTAAGAAGACAGGCACAGTTAGTTACAGTTAGTGAAGTCAGTTGTTCAGTAAATTCAAGATTAGTCAGTCAAAATTAGGAAGAAAGTATAAAGTATGCAATAATCAGTGATTTAGTATTAAAATTTGATAGTATTGGAAAGTATATTAGAAGAATATTATTGAAGATTAAAAATTATGTTATGTATAAATGGTGATTGGGTAATGGGAGAAAGTATTAATTGAAAATTAAAATTATATAATATATTTGGTGATTGGATATTGGTATATTAAAAAGAAGAATAAATATAAATGCTATTAAGAAGAAAAATATTTTAAATTGGTGGAAGGTGAGAATTGGAAAAAGGAATTTCACAAAAACAAGGATAACACTGGATAACGAAGACATTGAGTGGTGATTAAAATCTATATAGAAGAACAGTTTCATTTAGGCATTCAGTGACAGAAAGGTACAAAATTTTGTTAATATAATTTAGTTAGTGTCATAACAATTTCAATTTTAAAGATAGTTTTATTTAAAATTTACATTGTCTATATAATTTAATTAATTTCATAAGAATTTCAATTTAAAGATAGTTTATTTTAAATTTTACATTGGTTATGTTAAATATATATGTGTGTTTCATAATAGATATAATAAAGATAATTTTAAAAAGTGCTTACAAACTAATTCTTTGAGAACCGCGATAAAAACCCTATATATATATATATATATATATATATATATATATATATATATATATATATATATATATATATATATATATATATAATGTATAGGATTAACAAAAGACGACAATATATTTGTATGTCCTCGATGTGTGAAAATGTGCGATATATGTTCTAATGTATTGACAAATCTTTGTCTTTAATATTAGAAAAGTTTCTTTCACTAAACTTTGTATTTATTCTTTGATTCTTAGGTTTAAAATTTATTATCCATGTAAATTTCTTTAAAAAATGAAACTGGCCTTATTAAGTTACCAGTTCCAAATAAGGCCAAATATTCAAGATTTATTCAATGTTAAAATTTTATATTTATTTATTTATTTATTAAGTACTTTAGCGTGAAATTCGATAGCTAAAATGTTAGGCAATACGTGTACAAGACTTTTCCCCTCATATTTTTGCTGAATAAAATGTTACAGACATTTAAACCTTACCGTGGCCTTAATTAGCGTCCTTACCTTACTTACGAAAAAAAAAACTAAATAAACTAAAAAACGTGCACACGTAATTTATGGGTTATTTTGCACTTCGCTTTCCGCACAATCTAGGCAAAAATTTTTAGAACACTCTAAACAAATAGGTCTTTTGCAAAAAAAAACACAGATATGCAGTTTTCCACTTCTTTTTTAATGGACATATGGAGCAAGTTTTTCGATTTTCTCGTGTTAGTTTGTCGGATGAACCAGCATTAGTTTCATCATATGGCACATTTTTCTCCCCTAGGATACGACCGATTGACATTCGAAGTTCACGTGGTAGTCGTATATTATGAAACCGTTCTCTCATATATGGTTCAATCAACTGTTTAGCTACAATCTTCATAAATTATATCCTAGTAAGAATGTCTCTATCACGGTGTGATTGATGTATAATAAATGAATTTATTGTACTCATGTCAAGAATTCGGAAAAAGATTGCCATTGTCCAACGACGGGTTCGGCGACTTGAAGAATAAACACTACATTTTTGATCCATTGAATCAACGCCACCTTTAGTGTTGTTATAAAATACATTTATTTCATCTTTCTCAGTAAACGGATCTGTTTCTATCGCATGATGAGCGGAAGAAAGAAATAAAACTGCCTTGTTTTCTTCGGCACGTGTGAAAGAATTGTATACTCTTTAGTAAATCCATAAAATGAAGAACTCACGATTCTATTACGTGAGGGTAAAAATTCATTAGGAACTTCTCTTTTATTTTTTTTTTATTGTTCCCACAAGAGTGAAACCGTTAGCTCTAAGAGTTTGTGCTAATTCCATTGATGTATACCAATTATCTGTAGTAACGTTACGGTTATTGCCAAATATTGGTTTGCACAATCTGCACAATGGGTAGGTATACCAATTTTTTTTTCTGCTTCAGAGAGTCTAATACTATCACTACCCTAACCACAATATAGATATGTGTTATAAATATAACACGTTCTGGCGTCGGCAAGACATTGCAATTTTAATCCATATTTAGCCGGTTTTGATGGCATATATATTTTGAAGAGGCAATTGTCACGAAATGCTATTAACCTTTCACATTTCTTCAACAGTTGTATTAGGCTCTAAAGAAAATGAGGTTTGTGAGCTTTGATTACATTTTTCAAGTAATTCCGTTATTGCAGCACCTGGGTCAGTTTTTTCCGTTCTTGTCGATCAACTGGATCATCGAATCTCAAACTAAGAGCGGAAAATCTTTTTGCAGACAAAGAATGTGTAAAAATATCTCGTCGTGTTCCGTCTGTTGCAAACAAGGAGGCTATATCCTCATGGTTTGATTTAAACACAGCTGCATAAATCGGTAAACCTAGAAAGCAATTCATTTATTCAACTGTGATATTGCGGAGTTCCGTTCTTGAGGGATTTGAATACTTAGATCTGACATTTTCAAGTTTTTTATTTATCCATTTAATAAGCTCTTGTGTCATATCTGCTGTAAATATAGATTTCCAGGCAACAATAGGCTCTACTTTTGCTGCTACTAAAGTGGAAGTTGGTATTTTTATGAGATTATGAGCTGGTGCTCGTACATTTTTGTTAGGTGAAGTTGCCGACCATTTGAATCTATTTCAGCCATAAAAGTATTTTGGTTCTTTTCTGCCTTCAACATTTTCAGTATCAAAAGATGATTCTTCAGAAGTTTGAATTATACCTACTTCAACTGGTTCCTCGTCATCAGATTCCTCTGACTCGGTTTCGTGGTCACTGAGTATATAATCAGCATCCTCCTGATCAGACAATTCCACATCGTAGTCAAGCGAATTAAATATTTCCATTACTTTCTTTTCAAAATTAGGATCATCGTATCGGACTCGTTTTGAAACAGGATACTTTGACATTTTTGACTACGAGAAATAAACAAAATTATTTTATTGAATATCCGATATAATTGTAGTTTGTAACATACCCACCGTCGTGATATCCAGAGGACCGCAAGCACAGCGTAACTCAAAAATTAAACGGAATGGAATCACTATACTCCACCGTCAGGTTGACAACAGACTAACTTAAAGGTACTGGGAAGCGCAAATCTAAATGACAAGTAGTGGAGGGGAAATCTAGCTGCTAATATTTCGAAGCTATTTTCTACTGTTTGCCTTGCTCGGGATAATCGATAATTAAAAACCTTGCTTTGGTAATTGCCAGTCACTCTCACTTTGGGATATGGACGCATTAAATTTGGCATTAGAGGAAATGCTTCGTCTCCAACAAAGACATACGGTGTTTCTGTATTTTGCACGTGTAACGCTTTTGGTTCAGGCAGTTGTAAAGACCTACTGTTTAGCATTTTTCCTAATGAGGAATTGGCGAATATATTTCCATCACTAAACCTACCCATAGAACCCATGTTTACAGTTGTAAAACGATAATTTGGACTTTTAAAACAATGGAAAAATATTGTTTATAGTTGTAAAAGAAAGATCCGCTAAGAAGCGGTTTCCGAATGGCAATATGTTTACCATCAACAGCACCTAAACAGTTATAAAACTGCCATTTTCTCTCATATTCCATAGCAATATTTCTCCATGATTCCACTGTTGGTTCAGGCAAGTAAATGGGTTGTAAACGTCGCCATAGAGCTGCACATACTTCAGATATAATATTCGATACGGTTCTCTCTCCTAATCTATAGCTTAATACTACAGTTTTAAATATGTCACCAGTGACCAAATACCTGAAAAATTGTAAAATTGATACTATCAATTTTTTAATTTGTTAAAATACATATATAAAATCAATTGCTTTAAACCTTTTTCATTATTAATAGTTTTTTTTTAATTACAGCCGCAGCTGCTAAGGAATAGTGGCGAAAGCTACAAGAATGCCACCGAGAAGCTCTTAGAAGACAACACAAAAAGTGGACAACAGGCAACACCAGTTAGGTTATGGAAGTCTTCTTCTTCAAGTGCCATCTCCGCGGCGGAGGTCGGCAATCATCATAGCTATTCGAACTTTTGAGACGGCTGCTCTGAAAAGTTCATTTGATGTACATCCGTACCACTCTCTCAGGTTGCGCAGCCATGACATTCTACGCCTCCCTATGCTTCTCTTACCTTGGATCTTTCCCTGCATGATCAGTTGGAGCAAGGTGTATTTCTCTCCACGTGTAATATGTCCGAGATATTCCAATTTTTTTGTTTTTATTGAATTTAAAATTTCCATTTCTTTGTTCATCCTTCTCAGAACCTCTTTGTTTGTGACGTGTTCTGTCCATGATATTTTAAGAATTCTTCTGTACACCCACAGCTCAAATGATTCCAGTTTTTTCATTGATGTCGCATTCAAGGTCCAAGATTCCATTCCATAAAATAAGGTCGAAAAAACATAGCACCTCGCCAACCTAACTCTTAGTTCCAGTTTTAAATCCCTGGTACATAGAACTCTTCTCATTTTGTTGAAATTTGCTCTAGCCTTTTCTATTCTTATTTTTATCTCCTGATTGTAATCATTTGTGGAGTTAATCATTGTTCCCAGGTATGCATATTTGTCCACTTGTTCGACGTTGGTTTCGTTTATTAGAAGATTCTCGTTATTTCTTTGAGTTTTCGATATTCTCATAAATTTCGTCTTCTTGACATTCATTGTTAGACCATACTCTTTTACATACTCTGCTATTCTGGTCACCAGTCTCTGAAGATCTTCAATGTTTTCGGCTAAAATCACAGTGTCGTCCGCATATCTAATGTTGTTAATGGGAACTCCATTTACCTTTATTCCAGCTGTTTCACCCTCAAGAGCTTTTTTCAGGACCTCTTCGGAGTAGGCGTTGAAAAGAATTGGCGACAATACGCATCCCTGTCTTACTCCACATCTAATTTCAATTTCTTCTGACAGCTGTTCGTTAACACGTACTTTTGCTCGCTGTTTATAGTATAAATTTGATATGATCCTGAGGTCGTTGTAGTCAATCTTCTTTGATTTCAGGACATTCATTAAATGTTTATGTCGTACTTTATCGAATGCTTTATTATAGTCAATAAAACATGCGTATATATCTTGATTGACGTCCAGGCATCTTTGTATTAGTATATTAAGTGAAAAAAGAGCTTCACGTGTTCCTAGGCCTTTGCGGAAACCAAATTGTGTATTATTAACGTCTATGTCCAGTTTGTGATATATTCGGTTATGGATGACTTTAAGTAGTAACTTTAGCGTATGAGACATTAAGCTAATGGTGCGGTAATCGCTGCATTCTCTTGCGTTTTTCTTTTTAGGGAGACAAATAAAAATAGATGTTAACCACTCTTTGGGTAATACGCCTGAACTATAAATTTGGTTCAAAAGTGTCACTAAAACATCAATGTGCTTCTCATCTAGAATTTTTAGGATTTCTATAGGAAGCATATCAGGTCCAGGGCTTTTCCCGCTCTTCATTGTTTTTAATGCGTGCAATATTTCTTCTTTTGTAATATGGAACTTGTGGTACTTATGGAAGTACCAAAAGCAAATGGACTTCTTGAAACCATATATGAAAAACAGAAACACTGTTGAATATCCATCTGTTCCATCAGAAGAAAATCAGTTGGAAGAGAGTGAAATTAGAATAGAAGAAACAAATAATGAAGAAATAATAGAATCTTCTCAGAACCACAGCCCCAAAAGGTTAAAAAAATCCACCGTACGCACAGATCCCGTTATTCAAAAGTTTTTTGAGGACACTGAGAAGAGGGCAAAGAAGAGGGACGAAATAGGAGAAAACCTGTTAAAACATAAAAAACAGGATGATCTAAATAAGGATGGTTTATACCAATTTTTTTTCTCGATGTACGACATAACCAAAAATCTTCCGAGAAAATACGATAAAGAAATAAGGAGAAAACTATTCCAAGCTGTTTCTCAGGCTGAAGATATGGCCGAGGAGGAAGTTGAGAAGAATTCTGAGATGTACAGCCAGCAATCTACTCCATCTACCAGCCAACCTGGTAGTTATTATGTGATAAGCCAAGAGTACCCAGAATTATTTTCTCCTTCACATACAGCGTCTTTAAGATCAGAAGAGAGAAATGAAGCATGCTGCTCGAAAAATTTTGACAATTTTTGAATCAATTTATTAAATGTTAATAAACTAGATAAATATTAAATAAAAAAATCTTTTTCTCTAAAAATACTTAATTTTTCAAATATTTACCTTAGACATACTGCTAATTTTTTTTCACTTCCAATGGGCTTTTGTGCATTACACTCTTGACCGGTAATATCTTCTTTAATTATTTTATGGACCTCACTGAACTGTCTTCTGTTTAACCGAAACGACTCTTTAAAGACATTATCTGGAATTTCACTGGATAACTTGAACTCTCCATGACTCTCTCTTTTTCGTAAATACTCATTAGTTTTACTTAACATCTTTCGTCACTTTCAGATTCAGATTCTAAATCGAGCAGAAGTTGCTCGTTTGATGTCATTTTCTGTACTGAACGAAAAATACAAATATTTGACATTGGCGTGGGCTGTGTTCAATATGCGTTTTTATTGAAAACTGTGTACTTGGGGCTTTAGGGTTAAAAATCTACCATAGTGCATTTAAAAAGCAACTCAATTTATTAAATTATGATACATATTGGAAAGATCTTTGATGTCAGTCTTATTATTGATGGAATTTGGATCTTTTTTTATGTGAATCATCTCCAATATGCATCTTTTATATGGCAGCTAATAGGGCTGTTGTGTTTAATGCCTTGGTTTGTATACTATATTTGTGTGCAACCATTCTTCTATGTAGGTATTGGCGTGTTTGTCCAATATATGTTGAATTGCAGTCTTTACAATTTATTTTATAAATACCATTTTATTGATGGTCTTTATTAACTTTAGGTTTAAATTTTGAAAAATATTTTCCAGATGTGTTTGATGATTTATGTCCAACATTAATATTATACTTTGCAAACATTCTTGACAGTTGTTCAGAAAATCCATTAATGTATGGTAAGGATATATAGGATTTGTTGGAGTTAGTGACATTATTATTATTATTGCTAGGTATGGTTTGGGTTTGTTTTGGTATGGTATTGGAATTGGATTGATTTTTGATAATATAATTTCTTTTTTTAAAAACAGGGTTGTAAAATTCTGGTGGATAATTATTTTTTTCTAAAATATCTTTAACTTTTCTCAAATTTGCGGAATGGTACTGTGTACTAGATAGTTTAATTGCTCTGTCAATAAGACTGAACACAACACCTCTTTTATGGGCTATGGGTGCGTTGGTTTTAAAATTTAGATATCTTCCGGACCAAACATCTTTTGTAAACCAGTTAGTTGTTATCATTCGGTTAGTGTTGTTATATTCTAAACTTAAATCAATTACAATTAATAAAATAATATAAAATAAAATAAAAAGTAATATTATATTACAATTAACACTTAGTGATTCAAGCTATAATTTTAAATCTATAGAAACCAACAAAAACCACATAATTAACCAATGCAATAATAATTTCACACAAGCATTTTTTACTAAAGAAAAAATATCATGAAAATATTTTTAACAAAATTAAAACCGTAACCAAAATAAAATTAAACAGCTATTGGAAAAACAAAACCAATTAAAAATAAATTTAAAACCAGAGAATGGTTGGCTAAACAATATACCATCAAATGTAGAATACTTTTTAAGTTTAGGTCCTAACTTTTCTGTATTTTACAAAAATTTCCTACATTTAACATTATTGCTGGCATGGAAAATGGTCTAACATATATTAATAAAATTTCAAATATAAATGAAATTAGAAGCAAAGCAGTCAAAATAATCACAAATTATACTCAAAAGATACAAAAATATGCAGGTCACCAGAAAAGTCAATATAATTATTATTTAAAACAAACTAAAGCATTCCTAGAACAAAATACTAACTTACTAATTTTAACAGCAGAAAAGTGCAACAAAATAGTAATAATGTTAAAATCTGAATATTTAGACAAACTTAAATCATTATTAAATGATAAAGCAGTATACAAAAAAGAAAAAACAAATCTTACAAATAAAATCCAAACTTGTTTCAATTCTCTTATTAACAAATGGTATAGTAAGAAATACACAGACTTAAACTTAAAACATAAATTAATATCTCACAATGGCACATCTTCATATATTTATAGACTTCCAAAAGTACATAAAAACAAAAACAACATTCCTGTTCGCCCAATTATTAGTAATATTTGAAGTCCAACATACAACCTCTCCAAATATTTTGCAGACATTTTGACGTGATCAATCAAAATAGTGCGGAAACAGAGGTGGATATTATAGATGACAAAGATCCAGATTTTGTTGCAATAGCAGAATACTCAAGCTCGGAGAGCAAAGATGAAGCCAGCAGTTTAGTCGAAGAAAAAAGTAATCAAAATGGAAGAATAGACGAGAACAGAAAGCGTACTCAAACAAGCAGAGCCAGAAATGAAAATCAAAAAGCTAGAATACTTGGAAAAGAGTATTTGGGCTTAAAGAAAGATGATGATGGGCATTATAGGTTGATGGTTAATAAAAACAAACGCACTTTAAAACCTGGATGTAACTCTCGGAAATGTCAAACATCAAAGACAATATTTTGTAATGAATTTGTGGAGCAAGGCAAAAAAACAATTTTTGATTCATTTTGGCAATTATCATGGGATATGAAAAAGACATTTTTAAGTTCAATGGTTGAAGTCGTTTCTAGCAAACGTAAAGTAGAAGTATCTCGAAGAAGTAGCACTCTCCATTACAATTTAAAAAATGGAACTAAGAAAAAAAAGGTCTGTAAAAAAATGTTTTTGTCAACATTAAATGTAGATGAATGGATGGTTAAATAACGTGCTAGAAAAGATAGTGGAATGAATGCGAATGAAGTAAACGTTCGGAGAGCAGGTAGAAATAGAAGGAGTACAGATGAATCAAGACACATACTTCAAAAGTTTTTTGTTAGAAATCCTTAAAATGGAGTTCCCTTATTGCCGGGCTAGTATAAATAAGTTGTACTTATAGCCTATATTCCAAAACAAAGCCGAATTTTATAAAGAGTACAAAAACTATTGTCAAAATATAAATACAAATTGTCTTTCTAAAACAATTTTTTTAGAAGAAATGAAAAAATCTAACATAAAAATCTACAAGCCACGAAAAGACCAATGCGATTTGTGTATTTCCCACTAATTGGGAAATATTTCAGATGAAGAGTACATAAAACACTAAGAAAAAAAAAAGAACAAGCAAGACGTTTGAAAATGGAAGATAAAGAGAAAACTATTAGTCACCCCAAAGAAATCGCGGCTTTTTGTATAGATGTACAAGCTGTAAAGTTGTCTCCTGTTTTGCAAGTCAGTGCCATCTAGTATAAGACAAACCTTTGTGTTCATAATTATACTGTATACAATATGCAATATGGCTACTAAAGATGTAATCTGTTACCTCTGGGATGAAGCCCAAGGCGGTCTTGAAGCTAATATTTTCGCCACTCTCCTTACAGTTCCTCCCCACCTTTCAGAAAATAAATCAACAAAAGAATTTATCATATACAGTGATAGTTGTGGGTATCAAAACAAAAATTTAAAACTTTAAAATTCTCTTCTTCAATTTTGTATGGAAAACAACGTTCATATTACTCAGAATTATCTCCACAAGGTTCATACCCAGATGGAAGTCGACTCGGTCCATAGCACAATTGAAAGACGGCTCAAAAATCGTGATATTTATGTACCTTATGATTACATTGCTGTTTGCAAAGAAGCAAGAAGAGCACAGCCTTACAATGTTAAATACATGCACTTTTCTGACTTTAAAGAAATTCAATTTTATTCATCTATAAGACCTGGTCGTACAACTGGAGATCCTGGAGTTAATGATGTTTGTTCTTTTAAGTACTCTTCATTTGGCCAAATATTCTACAAAATTAACTATACAGATAATTATGAATCGTTTCCAAAAAGATCGACATCCAAAACAAAAGTGTTCCTTCATTCCTTCATTATACACGTCACAGCCAAAAATAAAAAAATCAAAAATATGACCACCTTCAAAGCTTAAAAGTTGTTCTTGATAAACAAAATTGGGATTTTTATGACAAATTACCTCAATAATTATGTGGTTGATTTTTATTTAGAATTTTAGTTTGTGACTGTGTTAAGTCACTGTTTAAAGTTTACTGTTCCTAAAATATTGTTATGTTTCTTACACATTTAGGTTTATATTCAGTTGTTTTCAATACCCGAATAAAATTCTGTTCAATATTTTGAGATGTGCTGTTTACTAGTGCCTTAAGAATTAAAGTTGTTTATAGTATGTTTAGTATCCAAATAAATAAAAATTTGGTCCCAATAAGCCTACAGTGAGTTTCCAAAACCTTTTTAGTCAACACTTAGAATCCTTCTGTTAACACAGTGAAATTTTACTTTGAATAATCATTAAATAATCTATGTACAGATACTCGTACCTAAAAACACAAAACTAATTTTTTGTACAATACTTCGCATGAAACATGTTTTTTACAAATTAATACGCAAAACGAAATAAATGTCGAATTAATTTAAGTTTTACTATTATAACTAAATACCGTTCAAAAATTATGGCATAAAAACGTCTAATTTATTTTTATAGGGTTTTTTTTGACCTGGAAAATTTTCATATTTGCACATACGAGGTCTTGCACTTTCACCGACGATATATAGAATCGGAATTACAGATACTAGACAATGAATGGCGGGTACTGCGAAATACCAAAATAAATTTCGATCCTTCCTCCACTATAGAACATTTTTTGTGTCTGTCAGAAACATGCGCTTTAGAAACAACTCCCCAATGTTTCAAGGTTTGTCTTGTTTTGTACTAAATTTATTATGTTTTCCTTCTTCTGCCAATGTTAAACGGATATTCTATCAATTGAATGTGCTAAAAACAAAACAGCACAATAAGTAAGTATCAATAGTATTTTAGGGTTGCTTCACAACCAAGATTTATCTCATGACTAAAAATGGTTACGTTCCCAAGATTAATCCGCTTCCAATCCGATTGCACAGCGCTTAATGCTTGGAATTAACTTCTGGTGTCTGGTGAACGACTGACGTTTGATACTTGTACCTGGTTGCTTTGTTTGTTGTATTATCACAACCAAAATGTGTAATATTTTTGAAGAATTTTTGTTTGGAGACGAAAATCCCCAAAAAAAGTTGCGAATGCCGTGGTGAATTTAGCGGATGCGCCTCAAAATGTTCCAAAAGGGCGAGGTGGTGAAGCGAATACAACCACTGTATTAAAGACTCGTAAACTACCCCTAGTATAAATCATCATGGCAAAGAATAGCGATTCTTTGGAAGTTACTGATCATGGTCATCGAAAACCAAGATTCGGCAGGAGGGGAGATTCAATAAGTTGCAGGGCTCCTCCTGTCGTCAATCTACAAAACCCCTGCAAAATGCATAATACCTCGATCCGTATCGCCACATGGAATGTGAGAACGCCATTTGAAACTGGAAAACAACACAATGCTAGTCAAGAGATGTGTCGGTTACAGATCAGTATTTTAGGACTCAGCGAAGTCAGATGGACAAACACAGGTCAATGCGTCACCCCAAACGGTACCATATATTTTTCAGGACGAAATGACAATCATCATAGTAATGGAGTGGCAATAATGGTCACCAAGGAAATAAGTAAGTCGATTATAAACTTTCTACCAGTGTCAGATAGAGTTATATTTCTACAACTGTCAACCATTCAGGGAAAACTAAATATAGTTCAAATATATGCTCCTACAGCGGAGAGTAGCGAAGAAGACACAGAAGAATTTTATAAAACCATTGAACAAACACTGAAAGTTGTTAAGTCTAGAGACATTAACATAATAATAGGAGATTGTAATGCAAAAATTGGGAAAGGAGAATGTGGCAAATGGGTTGAAAAATATGGTCTCGGCCAAAGAAATTAAAGAGGCGATCGGCTGTTGCAATTTTGCCAGGAAAATAATTTTATAATTAAAAACACATTTTATCAACTACCATAAGACGAGTATACATACGGAAATCTGGAGACACTAAAGACCATATTATACGAAATCAAATAGATTATATAACCATAAACACCAGATATGAAAACACAATCGAATCTGTGAAAACGTATCCAGGAGCAGATATAGGGTCAGACCACAATCCAGTAGTGGCACAATTCCGAATAAAAAAGAGTACAAACACCTAAGCCCAAATAAGTAATAGATATCAATCGTTTAAATGATGAAACAATTAAACATCAGGTAGAAACAAGCATTCAGACAAATCTTGAAAAACTTGAAAAGACAGAGAAGATACCAGAACTAGACATTAATAAACAATGGGCCATTATTAAAAAGAACATGCTGGAGTCCGCTAAAAATATTCTGAAGAGAGAAAAACCAAAGAAACAGAAAGAATGGATGAGTGACGAAATTTTGTTATTGATGAATTCTCGAAGACTATCGAAAGGCAAAAATGAAGAACAGTATAAGCAAATTAACACAGAGAAGAAAAGAAAAATCCGCGATGCTAAAAAACAATGGTTACAAGACAAATGTAAGGAGATTGAAAACTTGGAGGCCAAATATGATTCGTTCTATCTTCACAAGAAATTTAAAGAAATGATCAACAATAGAAACAGGAAGCAGATAGTACTTATAGACCAACAAGGGAACATGATAATGGAAACAGAGGAGAAACTAAAACATTGGCAGACATACATAGAAGAACTGTTTGACGATCAAAGGCAGCCTCCTTTTGATAATTTTCTAGAGGAGATAGGTCCAGAAATAAGCAAAGAAGAAGTAAGGCAAGCGGTGAAGTCATCAAAGAATAGCAAAGCTCCAGGACCAGACGAACTACCAGCGGATATACTAAAGTTGATAGACGAAGATAGTTGACTTATTTAACAGGATTTATGAAAACAGTATAATTCCTGAAGAATGGCTAAGATCAACCTTTGTCCCTCTTCCCAAAAAGGCACATGCTAAGCAGTGCAGTGATCATCGCACGATCAGTCTGATGAGCCATACCTTAAAAATATTCCTCAAAATAATTCACAATAGAATTTACAGAAAATTGAAAGAAGATATCGGAGAAACTCAGTTTGGATTCCGGGAGGGATATGGAACTCGCGAAGAATTATTTGCTTTTAACATCTTGACACAAAGGTGCTTGGATGTGAATCAAGATGTATTTGCTTGTTTCATTGATTACAAAAAGGAGTTTGATAACGTCAAGCATGACCAACTTTTAGAGATCTTGGAAGCTAAACAGTTAGACACTCGCGATATAAGAATAATATCTACTCTATATTATAATCAGAAGGCAGTCGCACGCTTCGAAAATAGCACAACAAATTAAATTCAAATTAAAAAAGCAGTTAGACAATGATGTGTGCTGTCACCGAGAGCTATTTAATCTGTATTCGGAAGAAATTATGAAGAAAGCATTGGAGGAAGAAGAGATTGGGATAAAAGTTAACGGCCAACCAATTAATAATATTAGATACGCAGATGGTACCGTTTTAATTGCTTAGACAGTAGAAGGCCTGCAAGCCATTTTAAACAAGGTAGTCACAGCTAGTGAAGAGGAAGGGTTAAAAATGAACGTCAAGAAGACGAAATTCATGATTATTTCAAAAAAACAAAGATTGAATGCAAACCTGTACATTCACAATAACGAAATCGAACAGGTGCACAAATATAAATACAAGCGTTAATAACAACAATAACATCACAGAAAAAATAAAAACTAGAACTGGAAAGGCTCGAGCTGCTTTTTTTAATATGAAGGACATTCTGGAAAGTCATGACATTAACTTAAACCTGAAAATTAGATTGGTTAGATGCTACATCTTCTCGACATTGCTGTACAGAGTAGAGACGTGGACTTTAAACAAGAGCAATACCTATAAATTAGAGGCCTTCGAAATGTAGACATATAGAAGAATTTTGAAAATACCTTGGACAGACAAAAAAAAAACAAATAGTGTAGTTCTTCGAAGAATGAACAAAGAACGGGAGCTGTTGATCACCATCAAGAGAAGAAAGTTGGAATATCTTGGTCATGTAATGAGAGGAGAAAAGTACCGATTGCTCCAGTTAATTATCCAAGGAAAAATTCAGGGCAAACGAAGCGTGGGGAGACGACGTATATCTTGGCTGCGCAATTTAAGAGACTGGTTCCAGTGCATATCTAACCAATTATTTAGAGCAAGAGCTTCAAAGATACGAATAGCAATGATGTAAACTGATATTTACTGATGTAAACATAGTTAGACCTGGGTCGCTATTCTCGAGATCACTTGCAATTAGCATGTATACGCACATTGCGAAGGTTTGATTTGCCAACGTTTCATAAAAATGGTATTCTTGACCAACATGCGACCGTTCGCATTGTTGATATCTAAATACATTTAGCAGCACTCTTATGTCTAAAACGTCTGTCTTTACTGCTGTAGGAATAGGGATAGATTATTTATAGTTACAGCTTGTTTATATTTGTATTCTGAAAATGGAAATTCCAACAGTTAAAGTAAAATGATCAACCAATGCCTCAGACGAGGAAAAAAATTATTGCTAGAATTCATTAAACGAAATCTCAACTTGCTGGGTGCAAAATTTTTAAACATGTTTACTCAAAATTATGCCCAGAATCAATGACAACATATTGCAAATATACTTAATAGTTGTGGTGATGGGGCCAATAAAAACTGGCGAGCATGGCGAAAGGTAATAAATAAAATATATCTTATAATTGTAAATGTAATGTTAATTTTGTGGTAGACATGGCACGACATAAGAAGCAGGACAAAAGCAAAAAATGTGCAATTAAAAAAACATGCACAAGGTACAGGAGGTGGACCAACCATAGAAAAGGCAAACCCCTTCGAAAAGGAAGTGTTAGAAAACATAACAGTAATATTACTGGCTGGACAACCCAACATTGCTGAATCAGATACAAATTTTGGTTTTAATGAAGTAGATAACTTGCTGACCGATCACCAACTTGAACCAGATGTAGAAGATAAGAGAGAAGAATTAGAACAACAACAACCAACAGTTAGTGCAATAAAATTATAAAGAAGCCAAATTAAACTAAACCAAAAAAAATTCTAAGAAAAAACTTAGAATACACTGCAGAGGCAGCAGAAAATTATAAAATATCTTTAAATGAAAAAAATAAGATAAAGAAAAATTATTATGAAAAAAAAATTTCATTTCAAAATTTCAAAAGATTGGTAGTTGCAAAAGAACGAGGCACAGTTGCAAAAGAAAGAAGCGCAGTTGCCAAAGAACGCATTGTAGCTGTATTAGATGAGGTATCTAATAAACTTGATGAGTTTTTTAAAATGTTTTAAAAGATTTTGTTTGTATTTTTTTATAGTAAGTTTGTTTATTGGAGCAATATTAAAAGTTTGATTGTTTACTTATAGTTTTCTTTTCTTGGAGGGACATAGGTTCATGTTAAAATACAATAAAATCATTATTTGGTGATAACCCTCAATAGGTTTTGATTCAGAATTATGAAAAAATACCACATTTTATCTATACTTAAAAAAATAAAAATTCTATGAAGCTGCAACTTTATATTTAGGTAAATAACGTGTTTTGGAATAAAAATGAGTAGTTGTGGAAAACAAACTTTTATAAAGAATAACTTTTTCGATAAATTGATAAATACTAATTTTTCTTTCTTATGCAGTCCATCTGGAAATACACTGTACTCAGATAAAGGAGATAAGTAAAAACTGAGTATGTATTACTAATGCATTTAATTATTTGTAAAAAAAGTGTTAATTAAATTTTGCCTGAAAAACACCTGAATCGCATTTTCAAGACACCATTACACCTTTCTATTGCATTTCTGTCTGTGGGCTATATTGTAATTATATCCAGGATCGTTTACAGTAGGTTCTCCCTCTAAAGGAGTCAAGAGCCAGGGCCTTAACGGATATCCACTGTCTCCTAATAGATAATAATTATTAAATCCTCTTCTATGTAGGTTTTCTAATATAAGTAAAACATTTGAATTGGCCCAAATATATGAATCGTGTGTGCTTCCTGGGTATCTTGCATTCACATTAATTATTTTAAGATTGCTATCACATATCAGTTGTACATTTATTGAATGATGTCCCTTCCGATTAACATAAATGTATTCAGGATTTTCCTTATCATTAATTTTTGGTTGAAATACAGCAACATGGGTGCAATCGATGCACCATACAACACCAGGAAACTGAAACTTTTCATAAAACTTTGTCCTAGTTTCATTCAATTTCTTGACATTTCTTGGGAAATGCACGCATGTATTAAATATATTGGGTTCGTTAAGTGCCACGCTAACTTCTTCTAGACATCACAACCGGTTGTGAAATTGATACAAATGATCCATTCGCGATGTCTATCTGGTAACTGCTGTTGCGAAAAAACGCAATGCAGCTAAAACCTATAAAACATATAATGTTAATAAGGGCTTTACTACAAGACAAAATGAAAAACTTACTCTGGTCACGCTTAAATCTGTTGCTCGTCTTTGCGGTCTCATGTGCGAGTGAGTATTAATGGCTGTCTTATAAGGATATAGATCAAAAACGTTATAGTAATTATGCCAATATTACATGTCTATGTTTATTAATATGCATAAAATTGCTTTAGCGGACAAAGTAACAACCCACAAATTGGCAAGACAAAAAATCTGTTGAATTGTAATAAATTAGAAATAAACAAAATACTACTTACATTCCGGTACAAGAGTTTTTATATAGTGATTGGTGATACATAGTTCAAACTATCCCGTATTGCTGAAAATGGGTGATTTTCGGTCAATGTTGTAACTGTCTGATAACTTAGGAGGAAGTTTCTTGGGGGGAGGGATGTTAACACATGATATAGGAGTAAGGTATATTTTATTGTTTGTTGAAAGAAAAGTGATGTTTTATATTATTTAAATTGTTAAAGTATGCTTACTAAATTATTATATTATATGATTGTTTAACTCGAGCAGATCCCATTTTGCCACCGAATATGCATCTCATTGGAGATTCAACATATCCCCTACTCATAAATTTAATGAAACGATATCAGAACAATAGACATTTGCTACCAGAACAAGTAAATTATAATAATAAATTAAGTTCTATCCGTTCTGTTGTAGAAGATCATTTGGCAAATTAAAATGTAAATTTAGAAGACTAACATTTTTTGATACATAAACTCTTCAAATGGCAAACCGTACTGTGCTTGCTGCTTGTGTGTTACACAATTTTATAATATTAGAAAGCAATGCTCTGGATGAGTACAACATTGAGGATCATGTATTAAATGAAGGTAATAATGAAGGAATTATTGATATAATGGTTGATCGAGCGGACCAAAAAGAAGAGACAGTGCAACAGTGTTATGTGGAAAATAAATTAATGTTGAACATTATTGTTTATGTTGGATTTAATTTTATTGTAAATATTCTGTTTAATGGTATTTACATATTCTATATAATTTGTCTCCTTTCTGTCTTTTGTAGTTATTAATGCAAAGAAAGATTTGTTTATTTAACCCTTTCTCAGTTATTTACAACCATTAACTCCTGGGCATTTCTTAATCGGTACTCCGGGTAACCGCATTTCCTAAAATTGATGTTGCAAATACGCCTGTTAGCAGACTTTCTATCTGTAAACAAATTTCGAAAATACAGCAATCCTTTTGGAAACGTTGGTCTGTTGACTATTTAAATAACCTACAACATCACCCAAAATGGCTCCTTCCCACCACAGATATGAAAGTAAATGATCTAGTGCTAATCACAAGTGAAAATACACCTCCGTTACGGTGGCCCCTAGCAAGAGTGATATAATCAATTAGCAGCAAAGATGGAAAAGTTAGAATTGTCCGTGTTCGTACTGCTGATGGAGAATATATTCGCCCTATCACTTAGCTGAATCCTCTTCCATTGTCTGAAGCCGATAGCCTTCTGTGGCAGTGTAGTTGTACTTAAGAAGTAAGTTTAGGATATTTCTAGGCTGAAGTTATACTTCACCTAGCCGCGCGCCCCCCAGTATGGATAAATTTCTGTAAGAAATGTATCGAAGTGTTGCTACGCCACTGGTAGCAATTAACTTACACGTCTTAAATTCTACTTAAGTAAATTCTCCAGCAAAAATTCTCATGAAAGTCGATAATGTATTCAAAAGATATTTTTACCCACAGATTAACTTTCTCCGATCACGTCCCAAAATTTCATTGTTTAAAAAAATTCAAAAAGTGTCCTTTAGTGAAAACGCCCTTAGTTGAAATGATCATTATTAGTAACATTTTAATCTGTATCAGTGCTAGTGTAGTGTGTCGCGGACCAGTGTATGGACAGTGATTTGCGGTTTTAATAAAAGAACTTGCGCTAAAACTTTGGCTAGATATTATCTTAGTTGTAGTAACATTTAATTATTAAACTACACATTGTTTAAACTGCCTGTGTTATTAAAAAATATTCCTATAAAGGAGGCTGGACATCAAATTTAAAAAAACACCTTGAGTCAAAAAACCACACTTTTTTAAATAAACATGTTAAACCACTTCAGAGCTTGCCTTCAACTTCAAGAGGAAATGCAGGTACCTATACTATTATTTACTATTTAGTATTATGCTTTAAGAATTAATGTTTTTCTAAATTTTAGGGCCAAATAATCGAGAAATGGAATGACAAGAAGAACAACCACAATCGGCAAGTTCGGAATGTGTCACAGCAATAGCACAAAGCTCAATTGCAAAGAATCTAAAACGTAAGTTTCAAACTACTATAGCTAGCCACCTAATAAATCCGATTACCTTATTAAAAAAGCAGAAAATTAATGATTTAACACTTTGTTCCCCGACGGGACTCTAAGGTCCCACATAATTTAAAACAAGTGGCTAAGTATAATATTTCATATTTATCAATAAATTCGTGACGGTACTCTCGAGTACACATTATTCTTCGACTTAGGCAACCGAAAATACGCGCTATA
Source organism: Diabrotica undecimpunctata (assembly GCF_040954645.1). NCBI lineage: Eukaryota > Metazoa > Arthropoda > Insecta > Coleoptera > Chrysomelidae > Diabrotica > Diabrotica undecimpunctata. Next base: position 68,973,349 of record NC_092811.1, read on the forward strand.
ACACAATGATGACATTTACTTAAATGTTTTCGTTAGTGTGACAGACCAACGACTGCGTCAGCTGTGTTGTGTGTTTTTTTAGTGTTGTTTTCTAAGTAATCAGAGGGTGGAGTATAATTTATTGTGAATTTGTGCTCATTGTTGTTTCAAACACACAAACAAATATTAGTTATTGAATTAGATTGTACAAGGAGACTTTACCAAAGCAATTTATCTACTGGACTTATAAATCTCGTCAGGGATTTGACAGGTATGCTATTGTATATGTATTATTTATTGAAAACAGGGTGTATCTACCTAAAATATGGAAAAGGGATCATAAAAATTGGACGCAAGGACGTTCCTATGAGTACTAAAAACTAAATGAAAATAAATTATTTGACATATAGGTAGGTAAAATTTTTTTATTTTTATTTTTTTTTATAGAAAAATGTATAATTGGCTACATAAAAAGCCACTCAATGAAGATGAACTTTTGGCTGCAGCTGAAGAAGCAGCTTTTGAACTAGCAAATCTGCCAATGGACAACGAAACGATAACAGACGAAGAGCAAAGTGATGAAAAAGATGAATATTTCGAAACCAACAACATGAAAACGGTTTTTCAGGAAATAAATTTAGGCAATGAAAATGCAGATTCTGAACAGCAGGCAAATACTGGAATAGAAAATAATGCTCCTGTTGCATCTCTTGAAGTTTCAGAGCCAAACAAAAACAAAAGAGGAGGAAAAGCAGAGGAGGAACAGAAAAGAAAATGGAAAAAGAGAGAGCTTACTACCAACATTCCGTCATACAGCTTGGATGAGAATGTGATTGAAGAACACTTTCAGCACTGCTCAACTTACACTGATTACTTTCTAACAGTGTTGGGGCCAAATACTATAAGGAACATCGTCTACCAGTCAAACTTGTATGCTACTCAACGTGGAAAGAATATGAATTTTAAAGAATGTGAACTATTGGTTTTCCTAGGACTTAACTTTTTTATGGGCTACCATACACTACTAAGTTGTACACATTACTGGTCATGTGCTGAAGATCTCGGAGTAGCAATTGTAAAAAGAGTAATGCCTAGGGATCGTTCTGAGCAGTTTTTGCAATACCTGCATATAAATGACAATTCCACAATACCCCTCAACAACAAAGAGAAAATATATAAGATAAGACCTTTTGTGACAGCTTTGAACGAACGCTTTGATATTTTAAATAATGGAACGAGGACTCTTACAGTTGACGAATCCATGATAATATTCAAAGGCCGCTCCACATTGAAGCAATACAACCCTAAAAAACCCATCAAAAGAGGGTACAAACTATGGTGCCTGGGAGACCAAAACGGGTATATTAAAAATTCGATGTATACCAAGGAAAAAATGAAGTAGCCGAAAAAAGGTTTCAGGATTTCGGATTGGGCGAAAGAGTTGTTTTGACTTTGACCGAAAATTATTGGGCCACTAGTCGTATAATATATTTCGACAATTACTTCACGTCAGTCTTTTAAAAAACATCGTCTATACTACTACTACTAAGGATTTCCACAGTTTTCACTGTCTTCCTTCACTCAACCGTTTTCTCCAATTTTCCCTGTCATTCCAGTCTCCATCTCGCAGGGTTCTTTTCTCCATAGCCTCGTCGATTTCATCTCTGAATGACCTTCGGGGTCTTCCTCCCTTTCTTCTTCCAATCGGGCTCCATTCTGTGATTTTGTTTATCCAGCGTCCTCTGTCCGCTCTTCTGACGTGGCCGTACCAGGATAGTCTCTTCTCCTCTATATAGTCGATTATGTCTGATTGCACTCCCATTCTCCGCTTAATCTCTGCGTTTTCAATTCTGTCTCTTTTTGTAAGTCTACAGCTTCTCCTCAGGAACTCCATTTCTACTGCTCTTATTCTACCTCTATTTCTCTTGTTTATTGTCCAGTTTTCGGACCCATATGTCAGGATACTTCTTGTCAGGGTGTTATATATTCTCTTTTTTGTCTTTATCGTAATGTTCTTATCCCACAACACTGAGTTTAGTTGTCTTATACAGTTTCTTGTTTGTCTCAGTCTGTTGTTTATATCTTCTTCTGTTGTTCCCTGGTTCGATATTATGGTTCCTAAATACTTGAATTTATCTGTTCCATTTATTTGTCTTCCCTCGTCTATCTCTAGGTTTCTCATATCCTTGTTTTCTGTTGTTAGGTATTCGGTTTTCTCTAAGTTTATTTCCATTCCGTTGTTTTTATATTCTTCTTCTAGTTTTCTGAGCATAAAGCTGAGATCTTCTTCATCTTGTGCGATGACTACTTGATCGTCGGCAAAACTTAAGGTGTATAGGTATTCGTCTCTTACTGGTATGCCCATTCCTTCGCACTTTCTCCTCCATGGTTTGAGTGTCTTTTCCAAGAATATTTTAAACAGAGTAGGGGACGTAGCACAGCCTTGTAGAAGTCCTTTTGTCGTCTTAAATGGATTGTAGGCTTTATTTCCACATTTAATAGCTACTTTGTTTTCTTTGTATAGTGCTTTAACTGCTTTTATTAGTGTTTGTCGGATTCCGAGATCATTCATTGCTTCCCATAATTTGACTCTAGGTATTGAGTCATATGCTTTCTTTAGATCAACAAAGGCCAGATGGACCGGTCTACCTTTTGCCATTTTCTTCTCTATCAGTTGTTCTAATGTGTACGTATGATCTAGGCATGATTTTCCTACTGTGAACCCTGCTTGGTCTTCTCCAATTTTTCCTATTATTTCAGTTTCTAGTTTTTCTTTAATAATTTTCCCGTAAAGTCTACCTACCGACGATATTATACTAATTCCTCTGTAGTTTTCACATTTTTTCCTGTTTCCTTTCTTATGTATGGATGTGATGTATGCTTGTGTCCATTCCGCAGGTATTTCTTCTCCATTTAGTCCTCTTTCGAACATTCTATGTAGCATGCGGAATAACTTTTCCGTTCCGTTTTTAATTAGTTCGTTTGGTATTCCTCCGGGTCCTTTGGCTTTTTTGTTCTTCAATGTCTTGATTGCTCTCTTAACTTCTGCCAGGCTTATTTCTATCTGGTCGTATGCCCCATTTCCTGCATGTTCTATATTCTCTTCCTGAAATTGGGGACGGTTTTCTGTAAGTAGTTCTACGTAGTATTCTTGCCACTCGTTTTCACTAATTTTGCCGATCTGGGTTTTCTCTGTCTTATTTCGTTGAAGTGCTTTTAATATTCGCCATGATTCTGAATTTCTCGTTCCTCCGATATGTCGTTCTATCTCTGTGCATGCTTGTTCCCATCGTTCGTTCTTTTCATTTGTTACTCTTTTCTTTACCTCTCTGTTTTTCGCTCTATATAGGTCTAAGTCTTCCTGTTTTTTGGTGTTTAGGTATTTTATGTGTAGTTTTTTCTTTTCTTTTATGCATTTCAATGTGTCTTCCCTTAATTTGATATTCTGATGGGTGTTCCTTTGGTCGTCTTCTCCAAGAGCTTCTAAGGCCGCTGAAATCAGGCAGGTTTTTATGTGTTCATGCATTTCATCTAACGTGTCATATCTGAATTCTTCTAGTTTTTGGTCTAGTCTTCTTTTGTATAAATCTTTTATTGATTCTTCCTGCAATAGATGTAATTTGAGCCTCTTTTCGTTTATTGTCGTTCCCGTTGTAACAATCGATGTATGTTTTTGTTTTGTCCAGATATAGGGGAATTCCATCCATGCCACCACAAGTTTGTGATCTGTTCCACACTCTGCCCCTCTTTTCACTCTGATGTCTTTCACTTTGATGGAGCTTTTGTGGTTCATGATAATGTAGTCAATAATGGATCTTAGTTTTCTTGTCTCTTGAGTCCATGTGTATTTATGTATATTTTTGTGTTTGTAAAATCCGTTCATAATTTTCAAATCATTTACTTCACATAGTTCTACCAATCTTTCTCCGTTGTCGTTAATTGTGTCTTCTCCAAATGGACCAACTGTTCTGTCATTGTCTTTTCTTCCGACTCTTCCATTTAGATCCCCCACTATTATTATTTCTTGTTTAGGTTTTCTCTTATCCATTTGTTCTTGAAGTTGTTCGATAAATCGTTCTTTCTCATTGGCTGGACTGTCTTCCGTTGGACCGTATGTTGCTAGTATTATAATTTCTCTGCCATACATCTTGATTTTCAGTTTGGCAATTCTCTCGTCTATAAAAAACATAAATACATCGTCTATAAAAAACTTCATCCCGAAGAGCATCTTACGTTATTTGATTTTAGAAGAGGAGTTGCCCTATGACTTATGAATCAAACCAACAATCCTCTCACACAAAATAAGCGACGATCGGCGTCTTCAGTGACACTTCGAAACAGTCTACAAAATTCTTTGGTGTGTGCAAAACGTAGGAAATATAACTACAGTGTTTCTGACGACGTTAGACTGGGCAACCGTGGAGTGCACTGGCCAATTTTTACCCCAAAAAGAGTTAGATGCGAACAATGTTCGTCTGTTGCAATAGAGTCACGACCATATTCAAAATGTTCAAACTGTTCAGTATATCTGTGAGTTAATGATAAGAAAAATTGAAAATATGTAAATACTATTTACATATCCCTTAAATCATATTTGTACTCTTTTTTCCAAAATTTCTACGAAATCTCATTCCGGGGAACAAAGGGTTAATTATAAACATAATTGTAAAAGATTTACCACCCATGTCCATAGTTAACGATACAGGGTGTAAAGAAATAATTATGGACCTAGAGTCTTCCTATTGTATGCCTAGTCGGTTTACCATAACAAATTCCTTCCTACCTCAAAAATATGAACAAAAAAAAAAGGAAAAATTAAAAGCGTTGCTTACGAAAACCAATGCCATGACTCTTACAATTGACTCCTGGACTGCTCAACATTCCCTTACTAGTTACATAGGTTACACAGCTCATTTTATTACTGATGAATGGACTTTATATTCATACCTACTTAGGATTCATCAGTATGATGAAAGTCATACTGCTGAACATTTAAAAGAAGAATTGACTAATGTTAATGAGTGGGAAATTTTTAACAAAGTATTTGCTGTCTTCTCCGATAATGCACCAAAGATAAAGGCAGCAATTAGGTTAACCGACTGGGGACACATAGGCTGTTTTGCTCATACTATTAACTAGGTTGTTCAGAGTGGACTTGCACTCCCAAATATCGCTCCACTAAGAAAAAAAGTAAAAACTATAGTTGAATATTTTCATCGGAGCACAATGGTCAATAATAAATTAACTGATTCGCAAAAACACATTAACACTTTGACTCCTATGCGTATCATATACAGGGTGAGTCATGAGGAACTTTAAATACTTCTACCATATGTAGAGTCCCTCAGGGAGCATATCATGTGGCCACTAAAAAATGTCAACTCCTCTTCTTTATTAATTAACAGGGTGATTTGTGTAATTGACCATTTATTTCATTTTACTATAGTGTTTATACGGCTCATTCGATTTTTTTAATTTTTGCATGATACAGTACACTACTATCAAGCATTCGACTGGTATTAGCTAAACTAAAAAATTCCAGGACTGGCTTTGGAAAAATTAATGTAGGGATTCGTATTAAATATTACACCCTGTATAAATTTTTTTTAAAATGCAATAAGTGATTTTCAAACTACATAAATAGCCAATGAAAACGACATATGCGACAATGTTGTCGCACTTTTATTAAATTTTTAGTGAACGATCAAATCTTACCAAAAATAGAACAACCATAATGAAGTATCAAATTATAAGGTATTAATTTAAACAAATGTTATAAATTTCAAACATTTTAATTAAAATGAGTTCCTACAACATAATCTAATACGTAGAAAATTAACATCTTTACTGTCACTTTGTATTATCTCTACGATAGAATCAATTGTTTTTCAATTTTAAATTTTTACTCATAGATCGTATTGGGGCATTATTTTCGATAAATAATAAATTAAATTGATTAAAAAGTCAAACCTCTTGTATGTGTTAGTTTTCGTTGATTGTAAATGATTAAAATTTTATGTCAAATAATAATACATTGCATCAACTGTACTAAATAAAAATAAATCTAAAAAAGTTTAAAATGAAGGTTGGCGTTGACCGTTTGACGTATTATCAATTGTTATTTATGTGTACAAGAATACATATTTCTTCTGTCATATCTACGTTAAGTACATTGTGTTAGTTTTGGTAGAGCTTTTGTTACTTTCGTTCAAAATGCCACATCAGTTTTCGACCACAGAATATGCAGACATAATATTTGTTTATGGATTCTGTAATGGGAATGGTAGGGCTGCTAGTAGAGAATATCGCAGGAGATTTCCTAATCGTCGAACTCCCAGTCATCCAACATTTGGGTCAGTTTTTAATTATTTGCGAGAAAATGGCACTTTTCCTAGTGGAACAACAGGGCGACATGTAGATGAAGCGCAGGAAGATGACTTTATGGACGCCGTTACTATGAACCCTACAATAAGCACTAGACAAGTAAGTCGAGAACTCAAGGTTACTCAATCAAAAGTAAGTAGAGTCTTACAAAAAAATAATCTATACCCATATCACATTCAAATGGTTCAGCGACTACATGCTGGAGATGAGATCGATAGGTTGGAATTTTGTAGATGGATTAACAATAATCGACCAACGCTATACAGGACACTATTTACAGATGAAGCCCAATTTACCAGAGACGGGATAAATAATTCACGAAATTCACATGTGTGGGCAGAAGAAAATCCCCATGCTATTCGAGAACGTCGTTCTCAGTTAAGGTTTTCGGTTAACGTGTGGATTGGTGTCATAAATAACCAATTAGTAGGTCCTCACTTTTTTGATGGTCCTTTAACAGGGCAGGTCTATTTGAACTTTCTACAAAATATTTTGCCGAATTTGCTTGACAACGCGAACGTTGCTCGTTGTCCGAGGGATGTATTTTCAGCATGATGGGGCACCCCCACACTTTTTACTGGCAGTGAGACAACATCACAATAATGTTTATGGCAACAGGTGGATAGGACGTGCAGGTCCTATTTCGTGGCCTTCAAGATCCCCTGATTTCAATCCCGTTGATTACCATATTTGGGGACGATTGAAGCAACTAGTTTACGCAGTCAATATTAATTACCGACAACAATTAATTGATAGAATTATACATTGTTGTAATACTATTAGAAACGATCCCCAGGGTATCCGTAATTCAATACGTCAATTAACAATTCGGCAACAAAAATGTGTACAGGCTGCAGGGTTCCATTTCGAAAATCTATTTTGAATTATTTTTATTTTGTTACCATTATTGTATCTTTTCCAGTTCTAATTTATGGGTTTATCATAACTATGTACATATTTTTAGTTTTTTTTTTAAATTGTTTTTCGTTATTGTTAGTAGTTACTGTTTTTTGTTGTGCAGTGACTCAGTTTATCATTTCAATTAAAATGTTTGAAATTTATAACATTTGTTTAAATTAATTACCTTATAATTTGATACTTCATTATGGTTGTTCTATTTTTGGTAAGATTTGATCGTTCACTAAAAATTTAATAAAAGTGCGACAACATTGTCGCATATGTCGTTTTAATTGGCTATTTATGTAGTTTGAAAACCACTTATTGCATTTTAAAAAAAATATTTATACAGGGTGTAATATTTAATACGAATCCCTAAATTAATTTTTCCAAAGCCAGTCCTGGAATTTTTTAGTTTAGCTAATACCAGTCGAATGCTTGATAGTAGTGTACTGTATCATGCAAAAATTAAAAAATCAAATGAGCCGTATAAACACTACAGTAAAATGAAATAAATGGTCAATTACACAAATCACCCTGTTAATTAATAAAGAAGAGGAGTTGACATTTTTTAGTGGCCACATGATATGCTCCCTGATTGACTCTACATATGGTAGAAGTATGTAAAGTTCCTCATGACTCACCCTGTATAATACACAACAGGTACTCTCCCTGAGCCTATGTGTACGAATTTGATACACAAGAGTAGAACGCATTCAAGAGACTGTGTATGTGTCGACTCCGAACGCAGTTGTAATGTATTTATACGTGTATTATCATTACTTTAGGCTGTGGTAACCAATTTTCAATGTTAGTTCGGTAATCCTAGCATACTAAAATCGGCAACATTGTAGATCAAATTTTGAGACACAAAATCGTCGAGTGGTATACCAGTAACTGTTAGACCTTTATTGTAGTCAGGTTTGTTTATCTACAATGTCTAAAAATAACAAGAGATACCTTCCTTTACACGAACTTGAGCATCTGGCTGAAAATCTTAGCGAAATAAGTGATTGTGAATTTGATGACTCAGATGTCGATCCATTATACACTTATATTTCCGATAGCAGTGAATATTGTTCAGATTGTGAACCACAAACAAAACGTCAGAAAGTGGAAACACTTAAGGTAAGTTTATAGTTACGTATAAATTTCAAATGTTATATCTAATTTTGAAATATTTTAGGATGATAATGTTACAAGTCAACCTAGAATTCAAGATGAACAGTTAAATTTGCAAATAAGTGAAAGTGAATCTTAAATTGAAGATCTAAATAATATAGATATGGTAAATCCTCATATATGGAATTTACAGGCAAATGTTATATATATATATATATATATATATATATATATGGAACAATGTTGATGGAAATTTGAATACATTCGACGTTATACATGAAAATACTTCTTTTGGTACAGTTGTAGAAAGTAGGGAAAATGATACACCTTTAACATTTTATAGACTACTCCTAACAGACGAGATACTCGATATTTTAGTGCAGGAAACAAATCGATATGCCGAACAAAAAATTATTGATGCTATAAATCGTGAAAACATTAAGGCAAATTCATATCTCACTAACTAGAATGATACTAACAGAGAAGAAATATCAAAATTTTTGGGAATTTTCATATGGATGGGTTTGAATACAAAACCACGACTACGAGATTACTGGAGCACTAATTTTATGCATCATTGCTCAATATACAACACGACAAACATGTCGAGGTGTAGATTTGAGGCTCTTCTTGCTTGCTTCCATTTTTCAGATAATGAAGCTTGTCCTGAAGGAAGCAGATTGTTCAAAGTTGAACCATTGTTGCAGGCATTCAATAGAAGTTGTCAATCTGCTTTGGTACCAGGCAAATACGTTTGTATTGATGAATCGATGATTCCCTTTAGAGGACGTTTGTCATTTTTACAGTACATACCTGGCAAACGTAATAAATATGGAGTAAAAGTTTTCAAACTCTGCGGAAAAGGCAGCTACACATATCACGCAAAAAATTTATGGCGGAAAGCAAAAAAGACCAAAGGAACAATCACTAACATCCCTAGTGGTCATGGAATTAATGCAACCTTTTCTACACTCAGGAAAAACTTTGGTTACAGACAATTTTTACACTAGTGTCAATTTGGCACACGAACTAAATGATAACAATATTCATCTAATTAGAACACTTCGTAAAAATAGAAAATACAATCCTAAGTCAGTGTTTGAAGCAAAGCTAAATATAGGAGATATGATGGCGCTACAGAGCAACACAAAAGTTATTGTAGGAAAATGGATCGACAAAAGAGAGGGAACATTTTTGACTACAAAATCTTGTCCAGAAATGGTCGACGTTCGTACAAAATTAGGAATAAAAAGAAAACCGTCTACAATAGTAGAATATAATTCTGTTAAATCTTACATTGACGTCTCTGATCAAAAAGCTTCCTACAGTAATCCCATCAGATGTTCTATAAAATGGTACCGGAAAGTGGGAGTAGAGTTATTGACAAATACAGCCGTAGTGAATGCTTTAATTCTGTACAACAAAGCTTTGAACAAAAAAATGGATGTAACACAATTTCGCGAAGAATTAGTGACTGCCATTTGCAAACAGTGCAACACTAGGTGTACTGGCACTGAATGTAGAGAAAAAAAATTATTTGTAACATTTGTTTTTTTAAAACACATAATGTACATTAAAAATAATTTGTTTAGATGTTTGCTTATGTTTTTTCGTAATAAAGTTTCATAAATAATGTGTATCAATTTCAATACATATAGGCTATGGGTAATGACATTATGAAAAGTCGTCTAGGTGAACTGCGTGCATCAAAAATAAACACACCCTACAAAGCCCTTTTTAAATAAAAAAAATGTCATTATGTTATTATTATGTCATAACTCATACATATAGAGCATTTTATTAAAGAACATGAAAAAAAAAGTGGTCAGGCTGTGACAACTTATGCGGATAAATAGGCCCAGGAGTTAAAGTGTTAATGTAGGTCAACCTCCTTTAAAATTAAAAAAAAATGACATAACTAGGTGGAATCTGTATTATTTATGTTTGAAAAGTTTTTGAAAATTCAAGAACCTCTTAATGCGACTACGGGAGTTTTACAAATTAAGATAGAACTTCTTACTGAATCGGAGTGGTTACAATTAAAAGAGATTTGTCAAGTTTTGAAACCATTTGAACAGATAACTACCGAAATGAGTGCAGAGGAAAATGTTACTCTATCAAAAGTAATAATTGTTATAAGGAGATTGCAGTCTGCAGTTAATAAAATTAAACAAAATGTTAGCACTAGAAGTGCTACTGAGCTCATAAAACATTATGAACAAGAAATTCTTGCGCGATTTGGTTGTTTTGAATCAAATAGTTTATTGGTAAAGTGCGCTTTATTGGACCCGAGGTTTAATGCAAAGGTTTTTACTTTACAAACAAATCTTGCAGTCGCAAAGGAACGTTTAGAAAATGAGGTAGCCAAGTTAATCAGTATATATCAAGCTGGAAAATTGGTCCATAATGATATTGACATGGAGAAATCCCATTCACAGGTCAAACAAGAGGAAAACTAAATATAGGAAGATTTTGAAAAATTTGTTCAAACACCCAAACAGGCGGATTCAAAAGTCAACGCTATTTTAGAAGTCAAATCATATTTAAGCGAAAACTTAATATTCAGAAAAGAGAATCCTCTGGACTGGTGGAATCAAAAGTTTCATTATACCCATATCTCTCAGAATTGGCTAAGAAATATTTATGTATAATGTCTACATCCGTTCCATCAGAACGAGTGTTTTCTAAAGCCGGGATATTAATATCTGAAAGAAGGAATCGGTTGAAAGGCAAAAATGTGGAAATGACTATGTTTTTACTTTGCAATCAAAGCTATAGTAGTTTTAAATAACATGTTAAAGTACATAATGTATTTATACTGTTTTTTTTACAGTTTTGTATTTATTATTTTGTTTATTGTTTTGTTATTATTATTGTTTGAGTTGACATACTTCTTTATTAATTTTTTTATATTGAGCCGACATTTATTATTTAAATAAAATTTTATTGTATCCAAATAATCCAATTTCAAAAATGTTCCACATAAATATGAAGTTCTAAATATCTCCCGTTAAATATAATTACCCGAATTAATCAGAGTAATCAAAGTAATGAATACTTTATATGATTACTCGATACAAAAGTAACGATTTGTTACGAGTACCTACTCAAAAGTAACCGACTAACAATATTCTCCATCACTAATAATAAAACAAAGAAATGTTAGAATATTAATTACATACTAACATGAAAGAAGATTGATATAATGTAATTTGTGATATAAACTAGATTTTAATTTAAATATCTTTTATGCCTATAGCAGTTAAAAACTTTATAATGTCGTTTAGATGATTATTGTCTCGTTTCCTGGAAAATTTGAAATTCGGTTAAAATATGTTTTACTGTACTGTTGGTTTGACACTGGTTGTAGTATGGGGGGTTGTCTCTTGCGATTCGGTAAAGATGTGTATGGCGGGTGTGACCAAGTCGAAGTCGAGTAAAGATGACTTGTTTTTTTCTAGCTCCCAGTTCCACTAACGTGATTTAAGTGAGAATTTGGTCTTAAGAAATAGTTTTTACTTGAGTCCAATAAGTTTTGTTCCACCAACTAAAAATATAATAAGTATAAATATTTTTGCTAAAGCTCAAGTCAGCTACTATGACTACTATGAAGCAAAAATTTTAACTTGGATCATGTATTGAAATTCATCTGTCATATATTGATATATAAATGAGGTTAAATTTCTTCTGTAGATGTTATGTTAGTTTACGCATTTTTCTATCTAATTTGATTTTTATATTCCTATTTTTTATAAATTCTAATAAAAAAATAGGAGTCTTCTATAGTATAACGTAGTATATAATAGCTTATAGTGTATATACAGTGTACGTAGATGATTTTGTGTTGATAGGATTATTTTTATATTTTTTTTGTTGTATCGTGTATATACAGAATATAGTGTGTGATTTTTGAAAAAATGGATCTGGACGTTATGGATTTTAATGCGGAAGATTTATTTGAAGTGGATAATATTATCGTTAGAATCCCAAGGCACGTCAAATTGACAAGCTATTTTGAAACATACTGAAAAAGATTTTTTTTTGAAAAACAGTGCTTTTGAAGTATTATCTCAAATAGAAAAACAGAACAAATGTAACATTGCATCAATTTAAAGGGCTTAACAATGAAATTTTTGCTTGTTTCAGAAATAAATGTTTAAATTTACCTAAGATCATATGCCACAGGAGGATATATATTAAGCCTAAGTGACATCTTTGGAGCTTCGAAGTCATCTGTTTGTAGAATTGTTCAACGGGTTACCCCCTTAATAGCATCCATGAGACCTCGCTACATTCAATTACCAAATAATATAGAAGTTCGAGATCAACAGAATAAATGATATGAAATAAGATGGTTCCCAAGAGTGGCTGGATGCATTGGTGGCACTCAAAAAATAACATCACCTGGTAAGATTGTGTGTTTAGAAAGTCACTTAACTACTGTATATAACTATAATGTTACTATTTTGTTATACGGGGCAATGATTCAGAAATTTACAGGAACAGAAACAGATACTTTAGTATTAACGTTCAAGCGGTATGCTCAGCTGATGATGTGTTCCAAAATATAACAGCACGATGGCCTGGATCTGCCCACGACCAAACCATTCTAAACAACTCAGTAGTAAAACAAAGATTTATGAGAAGAGACTTTGCAAAGGAGCTTTATTTATTAGGTGAGCAGTTTATATTACAAAAAAACATTGTTGTTATTTCTTTTTTATATTTGTCTACCCATCTTACGTTACGTTACAATATGTATTAGATCCCACTGGTCACATGATCACTGACATTAATATAGTAATGTCTATCTATAATTAATTAGTCACACATTTTCATTGCCTGCAAGTAACTAATAATCAGTATTAAATTACAATAATTTTAGGATATGTCGGCCACACTGTAACGAGTCCGTCACTTCAATAATCCTTAAACATTTCTTAATTAAATTTTAAATTCAAATCCTCTTAATGATTTTCTTAATTCTTAAATTTTAAGTTGGTATTAAACAGCGACACCAAGCGTCCATGTTTGCAATCATAGTTTAGATAACTTAAAACAAGTGCCATTTCCCACTTCTGCTTCGACGTTCGGTACAGACACGGCCTAAAAGGTTTTTTATTTAGAATATTAAAGTTTTTTTAAGAAGAAGTTGCAGGAAGTTTTGGTTTGGTTTTTTTTCTAAGTGTCCTGTTGGTTTATAGCCACTCTGAGCCGGTAAGTGTATAAAATTATCAATAAAATGAAAATATAAAAACCATCAGCCCATTTTTGAGATCCTATAGTATTGTCATTTTTCATTTGATTCGATATATTTATCTGAAATGTTTCCCATCATTTCATTAAGAAATATTCAACATCTACATCGAAAGTGTTATTGATATAAAATCATATGTCGTATACCGTTCTTTATTACTTTAATACCGATTATTATCCATATCATGCTTTTGATCGTTAAAATTGTCGATATAATTAATCCATTTTATCCAATTAATCCGAGAAATCGACTGAGAACAATAACTTTTTAAAAAATGTTTTGTTTTCAGATGAATCTTCATTCACAATCCATAAACGTCATAATCCATCTGTCGTCCGCTATTGGTCTAGGGAAAATAAACATTTGAGTATGGCTGTGAAAACACAATACCCAAATAAATTAAATGTGTGGACTGGCATTTATAACGATAATATAATTGGTCCATTTTTTATTACGGGAAATCTGAATGGACGAAAGTATCTAGATTTATTACGCAATTAGATTATTCCAGCAGTTCGATCCTTGCGGTCAACTTCGATGATGTTTGGTTTCAACAGGATGGTTGCCCAGCACATAATGCAATCGAAGTTACAAATTATTTGGAACAAACATTTCCTGGACGATTAATTTCTACACGAGGAACAATAAAATGACCCCCTAGATCACCAGATTTAGCACCTTTGGATTTTTATTTCTGGGGAATGCTAAAATCAAAATTATATAGGCATGAATTCGAACGAGCCACCAATTTAGCAGAATTGGAAGAAAAAATTGTTCAACTTTGTAGTCGAGTACAACCAAATCAGCTAAATGCAATGAGACTTGCTTTAATTGGTAAATTTGAATTTTGTTTAGCACAAAATGGTGGTTTGTTTGAACATTTAATTGGTTGGAGATTTTTTTAAAAATGCCTTTAATTTTAATTATTTAGAATAATTTTTTTAGTTGGTTTTTTTCTTATAAAAATAATATTTATATTTAGTTAATGTTTGTTAAGTTAATTATTGTTTTATTTCCCCGCTACCACAGCTAAAATCTACAAAAATTACATTTAAAACTCGAATATAAGTGTTCGAGTTTTTCTTAAGGTTTGCCGACGGAAAGTTAGCGACGAAATAATTTTATGCAAAGAACTGCGCTCCCTATCAGTGTCCGATAATTACTGTATGCCGTCCGTGATGTATCGGTGTATGTGTATGCCGCTTCGCACTGTAAAAGAAGGCGTTGCTTAAAATTTTACACCTCTTCAGGGGAATAATGCGTTGTTGCCACACATAAATTACTTAAATCAATGTTCTTTGTTAACTAATTAAGTAATTGATAGAATCGATTAGAAAATAACAATTACGTGGCTACTTTATTTGAATTTTTTTGGGACAATATCAATTTTCATTCTACAATACTAATTCAGTAATTGATAGAATCGATTGAAAATAACAATTACGTGGCTACTTTATTTGAGTTTTTTTTGGGACAATATCAATTTTCGTTCTACAATGAACTGTAGTGGATTTAAATATTATTTTAGACTCATGAATCGGACTAAAATTTTAGAAGGAAAGATGTAACAGAAATATAGCAACACTGTATAAAAGTCATACCTAGTCCATCGAGATGGTGACTGCCTCTCACTTCTATTCAAACAATTAAGTGTTATCAATAAAGTTATCAATCATAAATGTTGCCGAATCGGTAATTATATATATATATATATATATATATATATATATATATAATACCCGTGTATTTCTTCCGTAAGTTAAGAAATCATCAACATATGCCGTTTTATTGTCGCATGTTTATATATATATATATATATATATATATATATATATATATATATATATATATATATATATATATATATATATATATATATATATATATATATATATGACTTTACGATTTGTGCACACAATCATTGTTTTACATTTCATATAATTGTTTCTAAAGCTTAAATGATACCCCTACTTGTTGTAGATCACGTGTATGACCTGAATTTTTGCTTTTTCTGCATATATGTTATTGTTCGAATTCACAGACTTGTGATATTTCTGATAAAGATCATACACGAGTCGATACATATCACGAATTTCGTGTCCTCGTATACGAATCGTGTAGAACTGCATCTAGGAGAATGGTGGATACCCACACTACCTCCCGGTCAAATGGCCGAAAAAGTCCGCTGAGCCAGATATGGGCTATTCCAGCCCTATCAACGCCTCTCGACAACAAGAGGGCAGGAGGAAGGACATGGAACCCCAAAAGGGTGGGTAAACGTAACAAGGAAATCGAAAGGAGCTTCCTGGAGAACGCGAGCGGGCCCCTATACAGCCCACCAGCGGTCATATCTCTCAGCTTTTCACGGATAAAGGTATTTATTTTATTTATTTATTAAAACTTACAAACACCACCTAGGTAGTAATTACATGTAAGAGTGCTCATTACTTGGTATAACAATATACACACAAAAAAATACAAAAAATACAATATGCACACAAGTACAAAATAAAAACACAGAAAATGAACACATTAAAAAAAAGACACAAGTTAATAAAATTTTAAAATTGAGTCCATTACTTATCTATTCATAACATTTTTTAACATCCCTTTAACACTACAGTTAAAGAGGTCTATATCACAGATCTTTATTAACGCATTACACTGATATTGCATATAGTTTATTATTGCACAAGAATTATATGGACTACAAGAAAATAGGTCATTACTGTTTACCCTTAGGTTGACCTTTGGCACATGAAACCTAATAAAGTTGATCAAGCCATATGCCTTATATTTAACATTGTTAATAATATTATGAATAAACAACACAATGCCTATTTCTTCTTTGCTCTAATGACTGCAAGCCAAATATTTGAAGCAACTATTTTGATGGTCTAAGGTGAGTATACATATTGTATTTCTTAAGGTATTGTCGCCAAGGTAACCAATCACGACAAAGATTGCTACTTTGGCCGGCCAACCACAGCACATGTTATTAACTGCGCCGTCATTGGCCTCTCGGCGGAAATGTGCTGCAAATGCTCAAACACGATGTGTATAAAAGAGCAGCACATTTTCCGATCGGGATCCAGTCGTTATTCACTACTAGCCCCGTTAGACCTTGTTGGCTCGGTGTGCTACTACGCTACCTTTGAGTTTTATTATTTAACCAACATCCTGCTATCATCGAAGACGTCGAAATTCAAGAATAATTATCCAAGAATAGTTATCCAACTTAGAAGTTAAATCATCAAGTGTACAAGACCCGGCGTGTCGACTACAGAACGCTTCCTGCAGTAGAACACGACTTTCTGAGATAGAAAAGACATTGGTCTTAGAAATATTTCAAATTGTGTCGAACTGACCACAGCGTTATTTGGGCCTGTCACGGTAAAGAGCGAATGAAAGCCCCGACGGGGACTTGTAATTGCTTTTCCGTTCAGGTTAAGTTGCAATAACACTTCGTCTCCAGAACCTTATGCAAATAGTAACTATAAGAAGTACTGTTAGCGAAAGGTAGCAATACGAAGCGACTGGCAAAAGGAAGAGTCGACATTGCCGGCATTCTTGTACCTCTCTTGAGGAGAAGGAACGCGGCTACACGAAGTGAGAAGGCCGACATCTCTGTGGAATTTGAGGTATACACTACGCATCAGAATTCTAACACAAATTAAGTCATTGTAAGAAATATTGTCTGTAAGAAAGTTCGAACTGTTAGAGAATTCTGATTGCCGGTGGCCCCTCACCTACCACAAAGGCTCGGCGGAACTTCTTGCCCGTAGAGGCCGGTATCTCAATTTAACTCCTTATAACGAAGATTAACTCTCGAAACCTAATATCCTCTTCAAGAACGGCGGCTGTAGATCGTTCAGAAACCCCTGAAAACCAGGAGGACGCTACGACCGTACGACATCCATCTAGAGCCATCCTCATGACATGTTTACCATAAATGTTGAATAAGTCAGGTGACAACACGCATCTTTGTCTAACACCTCTCTCGATCTTAAGTTCGTTTAAGAACTTTTGATCTAATCGTACTGTTGCTATATTGGATTGGTACAGATTTTTAATAAGTGTCACACAAGTAACATTTTCAATGATGTATCTAAATAAGTTTTGCGGCTCGATAAAAAAAACACTGTTTTATGGTTTGAAATACAGTTTATTATTCAGTATAGTCTTTTTGAAAACCAATACACTTATTTCAACGAGATTACAATTTAGGAATTCCATCCTATCCATCCTATCCTTTTTAAACCATTAAAGCGACCCGTTTGTCTTCTAAAATGGACACAAATGGTTTTTTATAACAAAGAATATTTAAATTATATAAAACATTTTTGACCAAACCCTGTAGACTTGTAAAAATCACTTGGAAAGCAGATCTGATTCATTAAACGTCATGTTTGGACCGCCATCTTGTTCAATAAAGAACATCAAGGATATTTGCATAACGAGCTTTCGTTTCGTTTTTGGGTTTTTGTATTGATGATTTTTTACATTAGTGAGCCCAACGGCAATTAACATCGTAGTATGTGGGAATGACCATACGTCCCCGTTTAATATAAACAAAATTGTTTTTTTTTACCTTTTCTATATGATTAATATGAACCTTGGCTTCAGGAGTCCATACCACTGATGCATATTCAAAGTTTCGTATGACAAAAGTGTTATATAGTCTAATGGTTGTGTTTATACTAAAGTGTTTGGAATTTCTTAATACAAATCCCAATATTTTGTAGGCCTTATTAACAATATTTATATAGTGTTAATTAAATTTCATGTTAGCCTGTAGGTATATTCCCAGATCTTTACATTTGGTTTTCCTAGATACTACTCAATTGTCAATTCTATAATTATTTTGAATGTAGTCGATTTTGCGAGTAAAAGTTATGACTCCACACTTCTTAATATTCAAGATCATATTATTGTCCCTAAACCATTCTACAACTGAGGTCAAGTCCTCCTGTAGTAACTGACAATCATTTGGAGTATGTATAGGTGTAAAATCCCAATATTTTGTAGGCCTTATTAATAATATTTATATAGTGTTCATTAAATTTCATGTTAGCCTGTAGGTATATTCCCAGATCTTTACATTTGGTTTTCCTAGATACTACACAATTGTCAATTCTATAATTATTTTGAATGTAGTCGATTTTGCGAGTAAAAGTTATGACTCCTCACTTCTTAATATTCAAGATCATATTATTGTCCCTAAACCATTCTATAACTGAGGTCAAGTCCTCCTGTAGTAACTGACAATCATTTGGAGTATGTATAGTCTTAAAAAGCTTAAACAAAAATTAAGAAAAACAAAGGCCCTAAGTTGCTCCCTTGTGGGACACCAAATGTAGCCTGAAATTTATCTGAAAAACACCTACCAATTTTGACTCGTTGAAACCGTGATTCAACATACGATTTTATAAATGTACAAGCATCATGCGAAAAACCAAACTCATTCAATATCGATAAAAGAATGGAACAGGATCCCTACACACAATTGCAAGAAATTCCTGGCCAATTTCAGTTGTTTGATAAAGGGCCCACGAACCAGAAAACGATATAGAATAAACCAGCAACACTGCTTGTATTCCTTTATTTTTTATTTTTACTTATGAGCACATTTTCTAAGTTTACTGAAACTGAACTTAATCTTTTTTGTCAATCTCAAAGAAATCATCTTCGTGATAGAAGCCCTTTAAATCGACTTTCTATAACCAAAGAAATTTCTCCGATTCTAGAGGATAAAGATAAAATGCCCATTTCAAATAGTGATATTCCCAGCTTGTGCGCTACTCTTTTTGAATACACAACTGATCAAAACCTATCCACTTATTGAATTTTTAGCAGTCCAAAATCCTACCTAAGTTCAAGCATTCGTATTAAACGCAAATATTTAGGTAAATGTAGGTTCAGTGTTATGCTTTGCGCTGCCTGATACGATTGTTGGATTTATTTTGTTTTAACAGTCACAGCTTGTCTTGCAACAATGGCGGGTCGTCAATTCCGTAAGAAATGTAAGTAGATTTTTGTTATTAAAAAATGTCAATAATAAAATGTAAATGCATGTAGATTACTAATACACCTGTATAGAAAACACCTACACATACACATTTAAAAAAATGATATTAACAATCTCAAAATATCCAATTACATTACTACCAACACAATTGTGTGGGTTGGGTTATCATTATTGTCCTTCTCTCTTTTTGCAGATTTTGACTTTAACAAACCAGAAGATATCGAAGAGGCAATGAACATTATTTATGAAGATTCAGAACTAGAAAGTGATGAAAGTGGCTTTAGTGATGACTCAGATTCTGACCCGGTGTGGAGTATTGAGCCCAATAGCCTTCGCAAAAGCCTCGGAGACAGCGAATCCTCGACAATTCCCTAATTCACAACAAAAACCCGTGTTCACAAAATGACGTTGAGGCTCCTGGTCCTTCCGGTGTAACGGCAGCTCCCATATTTGATCAACCACAAACCACTGGAAACCGTAGTTCTAAAATGGAAAAGCCCTTCATTTCGGTGGAGCGAACGTTCATTTCAGGGCCTCGAGAATAAACCAGATAAAAAAGATTTTCTAGGTAATCGAACAGATGTAATTGTTCAGAGTCCAATGCACTATTTTGAGAAGTATTTTCCAGATAGCCATTTCCAGCAGGCAGCTACGTATACGAATATGTATTGTTTGTCTAAGAAAGGTACAGAACTTAATACAACACCATCTGAAATAACGAAACTCTATGGTGCCCATCTTGTTTTTTGATGTATACCATATCCACGTTTGTACTGGTACTGGAATATGGAATTAAGATTACAGAGTTTTGCTGATGTTTTGCCCAGAGATCGTTTTACTTTGCTTAGAACGTGTCTTCACTTTGTTAATACAGAGAAGCCACCAGATGATCACACTAAAAATAAGTTATGGAAAGTTCAACCCGTTATCGAATGTGTGAGAAATGCATGTCTTAAAATTGAAAGATCAGTTAATAACTACAGTATTGATGAGCAAATGATCCCTTTTACCGGCCGTTGTCATTTACGTCAATATGTAAAGGGAAAACCAAGGCCCACAGGCTTGAAAATTTTCTTTGTTGCTTCATCCACTGGAATAGTCTTAGATTTTGAAATATATCAACGACGATTGACTCCTCTGCCAGATATAAAGTATGGACTTGGACCAGCAGTTGTTTTAAAACTATGTTCATCTTTGCCTCAGGGAAGTTTTTTACGTTTTGATAGATATTTTACAACCCTTAATCTAATTTCTCGTCTAAATGAATTAAAGTTTTATGGAACTGGTACTGTCATGAACAACCGAATTTCCAAATTGAACTTCTCACCAGATAAGAAATTTGGAAGAGGAGACAGTGAACAGTTTTATTGCAGTGAACAAACCATGGTTGCTGTTAAATGGCGGGATACCAAATCCGTTACTATGTTGTCAAATGCGTCAGGGATTGAACACAGAACACAGTGTCAGAAGGTGGTGTAAGACAGAAAAACGATTCGTAGACCTCAAATGCCCTGAAATAGTAAGAACTTACAATATTAATATGGGTGGAGTAGACATCTGCGACCAGCAACTTGAATATTATATAACCTGGATAAAAACCAGAAAGTGGGCATTAAAAGTCATACTTCATTTTTTTAGATTTAGCCGTAGTAAATGCTTGGATGGAATACCGCGAAGATTGCCGGTCAAATAATATTCCAAAATCTAAAATACGAGATCTTCTTACATTTAGAATGGAAGTCCGTGAAAGTTTATTAGCGTCACCTAAAAGAAAAAGATCAAATGAAGAAGGGGAAGAACAGGTTGAGGAAGAAGAAACACAAATCAGGCCACAAAATTATCGAGCTTCACAACCAGCTGAAGATAAATGGTTAGATGGTTACGAACATTGGCCAAATATTGACCACTTAACTACAGCAAGATTTTGCAGAAGGTCGGGTTGTAAAAGCAGAACCCGTGTTAGATGTCTTAAATGTGATGTTTACCTATGTCTCACCAAAGACCAAAACTGTTTTAGGAAATTTCATACCAAATAATTTGTGTTCTAATGTATTAATATTTTATACAGTTTTAGTAAAATAAAGCCCAACCTACACAATTGTGTGGGTATCTTATTTCTAAACACCCTGTATAAAAAATTATTTTATTATTTTTCCTGTGCTATTTAAGACATAAGAACATAGAGTACAACGTTTCCAAATATTTGTTGAAAATTTTTTGTTGTCGTGCTGAAAGGGATAAAGTAGTTGTATTCTCTAATATAAATTTCTCCTTGGGTTGTTTATTTCTTAATATAAATATAGTTTAAAAAGTACATATACATGTAATTTATTTACCATTTTAGACACTGGTATAGTTAGTTTGCCAGATTTCCATAAATGTAGTTTATAATAAACTACATTTTCGAAGGTCATTTTTAAGTTCTATTATTGCGCACCATTGGCCGAATAGGTCGGGTAATTGTGCGTGTTACATTATTCTGGCTTTACAACTCTACGTGTGTTCTAGCCTCCTCAAGAATTTCTCTCCAGTCGTTCTTATAAATCGCCTTTCTCCGCCAAGCACGTATTCTCATATTTCTCATGTCTTCATCGATGTTATTAAGGAACCTTGTTCTGGGTGTTCCTCTTCTTCTCTGACCAATGGATCTATCTAGGAGCGTTTTTCTAGCTGGGGCATTTTGTTCCATCCGCATTATATGCCCTATCCACCTTAGACGTTCTTTCTTAATATGGTTTACGATATCTGGTTTCTGGTATATTCTATAAAATTCGAAGTTGTATCGTCTTCTTTAAACGCCATTGTCATTCGATGCTCTATAGATTTAACTTAATACTTTTCTTTCGAAACATCCTAACATTTGTGGTTACGTGCGTATTTTCATATACTTCGTTTTGTTGGTGTTTGTTATTAAACCCATTTTTGTAGCTGATTCTTTTAATGCTACCTGCGCCTCCCGTACAGCGTTTTCCGTTCTCCCAACAATATTGATTATTGATATCATCAGCATAGGCAAGGATTTGCACTGATTTATTATATATTGAACCAGTGGTTGTGATTGGTGACATACGTATTACTTTTTCCAGAGCCAGATTTAACAGTATACAGGAGAGAGGGTCTCCCTGGCGCAGCCCGTTATTTGTTTTAAAAGGTTCACACAGATACCCCTGAATTTGTACTCTACATTCAACTTTTTTAACAGTTAGTTTTGTTAAATTTACCAACATTTGGTATTCCTAGCTCTTTCATTGCTTTGAACATTTCTCTTCTATTCAGAGTCGTAGGCTGCTTTGTAGTCTATAAATATGAGATGAGTATCAATGCCATATGCCAGTGTTTTTTCTAAAATTTGTTTCAAGGTTACAATCGGATGAATTGTCAATTTACCACCTCTAAAACCAGCGTGGTATTTTCCTATTATCCGTTCTGCATATGGTGCCACACGGTGACATAGTACTTTAAACGCGGCATTTAGAAGCGTAATTCCTCTGTGGTTAGAGCATTAAAAGATACCTCCTTTTTTGTGTATTGTGCAAAGTCGATATTATGAAAATATTAAGGGAATATGGATTTAAAAATTTTATTTAAAAGTATCTATAGGAGAGTGCTTGCTTTTATTTTGAATGTTTGAATCATACACACAGTAGCATTTAATGCAGGTTTTAATGACGTTTGTCCTAAATCCTGAGTAGCTCGCATGTGAGCTACTCAGAAGAATAAGTCTGGGTTGGGCTGCATTCGGAAAAATGAGAGACGTATTTAAAACAAATATACCGATCCATTTAAAAAGAAAAGCTTTTAACCAGTGCATTCTACCAGTCCTCACATACGGAGCAGAAACCTTAACTCTCACAAAAACATCAGCCGAAAAATTGAGAACGACACAACGAAAGATGAAGAGATCAATGCTTGGAATAAGCTTAAGAAATAGAATAAGAAACGAGGAAGTTCGTAGACGAACCGGAGTGGAAGACATTATCGAACATATTACAAGGCAAAAATGGAGATTGGCAGGACATGTTGCAAGAATGAAAGACGACAGTTGGACAAAAAAATTGCTTGAGTGGAGACCATGGGCTGACAAGCGAAGCCGAGGAAGACCCCCAACGCGATGGACCGACGACCTCAAAAGAATCGTGACCAATTGGATGGCAGAGGCGCAGAACAGAAGCAGATGGAAAAGTCTAGAGGAGGCCTATGTCCAACAATGGACAACTCAGGGCTGATTGATGATGATGATGTCCTAAATCCTCAAATCCAACAATATTATCATCCGATCTATTAAAAAATAAATGAGCTTTTATGTGCATCGCATTAAACCACAAATCACATTGCTTGTCTCGAGCACTAAAATTTTGAATTTTATTGTATTAAACATATGTATTGTATTGTATTCAAACCTGTATAAAATTTAACATTTTTTATATACCTAACTACTATACTACTACTATACTCGGTGATGGTAAGCAATATAGTCCGAGAGATTAAATCCCAACGTCTTAGATGGGTTGGCCATGTCCATAGACTCCCTAATAACCGCCTTGCCAAATTAATATGGGAGGAAGCCCCCACAGGAAGAAGGCCCTTAGGACGTCCACGAATGCGATAAAGGGACAATATATGGTCAGATCTAAGAACAATGGGGCTGTCCACTGACCCAACTATTATGGACGACCGTTCAAGATGGAAGCAAGTTGTGCAGTCAGCCAAAACATACCCCGGGTTGTAGTGCTACGAGAAGAAGAAGAAGAAGATGGTAAGCAAAATAAATCCATAACTTTTGTTTTATATAAACGAGGAGATGTAAAATACATTATCATCGCTTCATAATGTCAGACTATGACATCGCTTCATAATATCAGAAAATCTTCTATCTTTAGGTTTTTTTATTTATTTAGCGTACCTGAACATTAATCCGTCATTGTTCTCGTGGTGAGCGCAGCGCTCAGTTGGAATTATTTTTAAGGCTACAAAAGTATTCAGAAAATAACCGTCATTCAGACTCATTGTAATCTCTAATGGTAGTATGTAGGAGGCACTTATGTTTAAAAACATTCCCGGCAAGCATAAATACCCCACCACTAAATATTTATTTCTTGTCCGGTCATAACCTGAGCGGCGCGCTTAGTACGCGAACAACCGTGCAAAGAATTTGTTGTGTTTAAGTCGTGCTGTTTTAACGTCACCGCGGAGATATAATTGTACTACTTGCGACTTTTATTATGGATTCAGACCGAGAGAGACAACTTTTGGCGTGGTTGGCGTAGATAAAATTGAAGCAGAGGAGAATGAAATTAAACCTGGTTTACAAGATGAAGAAGACAGTGATATCGACCAGTGTGAAAATTTAGGCCATAATACAGGTTCCTTCATCATGATGATGACATAATTGATGAAGAAACGGGTCAAAACTTTAAGCCGCAGGTTATAACCTTCTACAATACGATAAAGGGAGCAGTGGATGTTGTGGACCAGATGAAATATAATTATTCCGTTTCTGGAATAAGTTGCCGATGGCCACTTACAGTATTTTTTTCATTGATGAATATTGCAGGAATAAATAGTCAGGTAATTTATTATAGCAATACTAATACTAAATTAGAACGCCGTAAATATCTAAGAGAAATTAATACTAGCAAGCATTAATAGTAGCAAGTGCAGAAACTAAAGATAGAGCCAAATGTTTTTACTGTCGTCCTCGAAGTAAAAATAGAAAAACCACTTCAAGGTGTGCAGATTGTTGAAAACCTATTTGTGGTGAACATATAATTACAATATGTCAAATAAAAATTTTTTAAAGAACCAGCAACCGACTAAGTTTCCTTAATTATTGAATATCTGGGAAATTTTGAAGATAACTGCAGATAAGAAGGAGTTCTTGATTTTTCGGATGAAAAACTACGATGATAGGGCTCCATATTTTCATCCTATGATGTTGAATCTAAAACAAAAGTGAAAAGTGTATATGTTACAAATACTATTTGAAGGAATA
Organism: Diabrotica undecimpunctata; assembly: GCF_040954645.1. Taxonomy (NCBI): domain Eukaryota; kingdom Metazoa; phylum Arthropoda; class Insecta; order Coleoptera; family Chrysomelidae; genus Diabrotica; species Diabrotica undecimpunctata. The sequence goes on from NC_092811.1 coordinate 68,999,008, forward strand.
TATTTAGCGACAGTGTACAATGTTTTGATCAATGAGCACTGATTTTTTTACCTATTTCCCAGTTTGGATATATTTATTTATTGATTTACGGGATGTCCCCATATTAAAAATTTCAAATATAAATTAGACTTTCTTGCATATTGATTCAGGGAAGTATTTTGTGAATTGGTTATCCAAGGAAAAATTCTAATCTTTTGATGATATACTTATTGTTAGTGTAGAACATAAATTTGTTAACAACAGCAAAATAGTTTTTTGGTCAAGATATGTTGATATTGTATAGGTCTCATACAGGGAATCCAAGATGATGCTTTACAGATTCTGGATGATCTTAATAACCTCCATCCTAACATCTCTTGTACATTGGAACCAGAATCTGACAATAAGTTGAACTTCTTGGATATGACTATATCTCGTAATCAAGATTTTCTAGAGTACAATATTTACAGAAAACCTACCCAAACAGATCATGTTATACATGAAACATCTAATCATCCTGAAGTATGTTTAAAATTTCTTTAAATTATTCCCCTTAGAAAATTACTTTCACGCCACCTATGTCTATATATTTTGTTAAAAGCCTTAAAAATAACCCAACAGCAACGAGCGATTTGTTACGCTTTCTTTTAACAATGAAATATTTCGCCAAATGTTACCTGCTCTTTTTATCTATCATTTGCTAAATAAAAACCTTTCCTAGTAACAAAGGAATCAGTGACTATTGTGAAGTAGCCTGTCTACCTTCTAGGAAAAGCAGATGAGTTGGTTTTCGGTGAAAGTATAATTCCTGTCGGGAGATAGTGGTTAGGTTACAAAAATGACCACACTAGCCTTGCCATTTAAATATCATTTTTGCGTGGCACTCTTCAGCTAACACTCCCACTCTTTTTTTATCTTTAACTTGGCTAAGATCAGATTTCGAATTCTCTTTTCCAGTTGGTTCCTATGGCAAGCGGTTTGTCTCCATCAAACGGCGACGTCTTCCAATTCAAAGAAACGAAGTCACTTCTGTTTGCCGATCATTCGTCTCTACCTTCATTCGTCTCTACGTTCATTCGTCACTACTGTTCACTGCTACTCTATTACCTGCTGTTTCTCGTTCTTCCGTTTCGTCAGCCTAAATCAATTTGAGAGATTACGGATTGAAGATCGTAATTCGTTACCGTACCCGCAGTCCCAAGTACCTGTTGCGAGAACAACGTGTCAAGTGTTTTATTGAGAGCGTTCTATAAACGAACCTCACTACCTGTGCCTACCGGTTGCCTGTTGTATTGTGAGTACCTATAATTTTTATTGACTAAAGCTCATCTTCGATACCTAAATCGTAAGAAGTTGATTTACAACATTCAGTTTAGTGACTTTGCTATTTATAGTTAACTCTAACCGAATGAACTATCACGAGTATAAACTTACGATATAATATATACGTATAAATTAAGAACTATTTGTTTTATATTAATGTAGGTTATATTTATCATAAATGTTATGCATAGATTGGAGGTGATCACGTTCAAAATTTAGTAGATGTTTACGTATTCTCAAGGCATAATAATAACTTATTTGACGAATATTGACAATTATAATATTCCTTGTTTTTTTTTCTATTCTTGAGAATACTACATTATTCAGAATTATTTTTCAAAAAAGAAATTTTTTGTTGTATTCGATAATAAATTGTGCAATCACTTATCTCGTGCCATTTAAATGTGCAGTAAAAATTGTTATAGTGCATTTTTTTTCGACTACTATACCTCAATATAACTTTGTTGACGAACTATTTGCCTTTTATTTTTTTGTTATGATATAAATTTATATTTTTGTGCATGGTGTATCTCTTTCAGGCATTGTTATTGATTTATATTACTATTTGATTTACCATATAACCAGTGTATATGTATCATATTAAGTGTGTACCGCACAATCATAATACCTTTTCTCTCACGGTTTACTTTATTCTCGCGTGATTATCTTAACTGTACCTTACCTTTCTTGTTATCTTATTCTATTGAGGCTATGAGAGCAAGAGTGGGCTAACCAACATTTTGTTAATAATTGAGTTATAGATTGCAATCACTTCTAACGACCTAACGTTTTAAGGCAAAACCGGTCTAACCAACATTTCCGTATATTATAACATAAATCTCTTCAGTAAGGTTTTTGCATTATAGAAAATAAAAATTTGAAAACACGAATGGGCTAACCCACGATGTTGTGGAATAGACCAAAATTGTTCAATACATAAATACGTAAAAGAATGCAAGAGTGGGCTAACCATCTTGTTTGTACGATAGACCGGTTAGCTGCTAATCAAGGGTACGTATCACACAATCTAACCTTCCAGTGAATAGATGTTTGTGTTAAGGTGGAAATTAGACTGTGTAGTGCAGTCCCTTTCTTTTTAATCGTACCTTCTCTTTGCGCTTGGAGATGCGCTATGGTACACGGTACTTACCTACGTGTTCTGCGTTTGTTATTCTCAGTAACGGGAGACGTATAAAAAAATTATACGAGGCATAAAAGTGAATATAGACGTTATTTTGCACCAGATTTGAGTTTAGGAATACTTTATAACTTTTACAAAGGAGAACATACTAGTAATCCTGTCTCATTCCACATATTTCGAAAAATATGTAATACCCAATTTAATATTGGATTCCATGCACCAATTACGGATTCATGCAAAAAATGAGATGTGTATAACAATAAAATAAAGTTCTCAACAGTTCAAGCAGAAAAACATGAATTTGAAGTAACACTAGAGGTTCACCAACGAAAAGCAGACTAGATGTGGTATGAAACAAGATGCAGAGTATGCAAAGCAAAATCCTGAAGAAATTACAGTGATTGCATTTGACTTGATGCGAACGTTGCCCACACCAGTTATCAGCACTGGAATTTCTTACTATAAACGCCAGCTGTGGACTTACGTCGTAAGAGTCCATAATTTGGCTGCTAATAATGCTCATGTATGTTTGGAAGGAGACACAAGCATCACGAGGAACTCAAGAAATAGGATCCTGTTTACTGCATTATTTTAAAAATTTTGTTACAACAAAAAACATTAAAATGGCTGTCTTTTGCCATTTTATTGTGTCACATCCTGATATTGTGGTGGAAAATATTGATCATAAGTTTTTAGTCAGCGGACATTCTTACCTTGCCTGTGATCAAAATTTCAAAGTAAGAAGTAAGCAAAATAATTGTTTTAAATATATCTACGTATCTGAAGACTGGATAAAGGTAATAGCACATGCACGAAAGAAAGCACATTTTACAGTAATAAAGATGACAGAAAACGATATTTATTCTACTAAGAAGTTAGAAAGAAATATAACAAATCGCAAACTTGATACACAAAAATCAAAAGTCCCATGGTGACAGATTCAATGGTTGCAATACAAGAAAACAAATCCATTTACAATTTACTACAAATACAGTAATAATGCAGATGTTCTATTTTACTCACTAGATGTCAAAAAGAGGACATCCAGAGAAATAATTCAGCTAGATTATCTTTATCCCGATGGACGTCCAATAACCGAAGCAAAAAAAAAAGATCTTTTGGAATTACTTTCATTTATACCTCCAATACATCATGGATTTTACACAAGCACCAGAACAATAAGATCCACTATACAGAAAGAAGAAGAGTTTATTAACGATGAAGATTAAGTATTTTTGTTACGTTGTTATTTAATAAAGCATATTTTAACATTGATATTGTTTAGTTGTATTGTACTCTTGGTCTAATCTACATTCCTATTAAAATTTTTAAGGGCACACTGACGCAAAAGCGGTCTAATCCACAAAAAAAGCCTAAATTTTTATATTTTTGTTAAAGATACTGCAATATCTTCGAGTTTTTTGTTATTAGTTGTTAATGATTTGTAAACAATGACTACTTTTTGGCATCATATCTTAATTTTATAAAATTTCAAAAAAACACATATATTCTTGGTTCATGTAAATCCATTATTCAATATTTGGGGTTAGCCCACTCTTGCTCTTATAGCCTCATATGTCTTAGGGTTTCCCTGTTCCTCTAAAAATAGGATGGTGCCCAAATATTTCCCTTCTCTTATCTTCTAACTTCTCTTCTCTTTATCTTCTAACTTCTCTTCCCTGTATCTTCAGTACTTCTCTAACTGATTCTTTATGTTTAAGCTGTAATAAGAGCTCCGACCAAGATACCTCTACCAGACTGAACAGAAACAGAACTGTTTGTTCTCCCCTCCTCAACATATTTCATTAGAGACTATAAAGTGTAAACGCATGCCAAAAATAGATCACTTGAGAAAGGCAATCAGCCGAAACAGCTGTAGTGATAAGAGTTTAAAATAAATTTTATGGAAGTTTTAAAAACAAAGTTTTCAGTGTTTTATTGTTACATAAAATGAATTTCCATCAAGTAACGGTTGAATCCATCAATTATTTAAAAGAAGTCAGTACAGGACTTTTGACCATATTGTTTTCAAGATTACATTTGAAACGTAGACTGTCGACACAAAACATCTGGTTTTTAAATATGTGTTTTCAAAATAAAGTGTTCCCGAAATATATTCAGTTAAAAACCAAGATCCATAGCCGCACAAAAAGGCATGCATCACGGCCAGGCCAGATGGCTGAAAGACGACAGAAAATACCAATACAAGAAGAGAGATATCATAGCTGTTTATCTTAAGGTATGTCATTCAGAATTAAATTATAGATTAAATAATATAGAATTTGACATTCTAGATTCTAACGTGAGAATTAATATAGATAATATAATAGATAAAAAATTCAATACATAGTGTAAAAAACTAAATAATCTAATTTGCAATAGTAAAAAACACAATACTCATTATACAAGAAAGTTTTCGAACCATAATTTTTTCAACAGATTTATAAATTTAACAGATACTAAATTTAGTAATAGCGAGATACAACTTGTAGAGAAAGGATTTAAACACAACTTGCCCCAACATAATAATCAGAAAACTTTAGAATATTTAGGTGTAGAATGTGAAGTAGCATTAAACAAAACTGCTAACAATATCGAAAAAAGTATAATTGCAAAATCTATTACAGATGTGTGTAGTGAAACCAAAAATTCCTGTTACAAAGAGAATAAAACAGCCATTTCAATTAAAAATAAATCAATAGAAAATAATATAGTGTTTACAACAGCAGACAAAGGTAACACTACTATTGCTATAGATAAAATAGAATATAATAACAAAACAACAGAATTTTTAAATAATCAAGATCCGACAGAAAAGTATCAAAAACAAATTAAGCTAGCGTTAGAAAATTCAAAATCAATAGTAAATCCAATAGAACAAAAATACCTCAATATCATGAACCCACAGCCTCCTAAATCATACTCTTTCATTAAACTACACAAACCAGATCACCCAATAAGACCTGTAGTTTCTTTTTATACAGCTCCGTCATATAAACTTTCAAAAAAACTGTTAGAGATTATTTTAGAACACCCTAAATTTTCACATAAATTTACCATAAAAAATACAATAGAACTAGTTAATAAAATACAACATTTTCAATTACGTAACAACTCCAGATTAATTTCATTTGGCGTAAAAAATCATTTTCCTAGTATCCCACCTACAGAAACTTTTATTCTAGTAAAAAACATTTTAGACCAAAATATTACAAATCCAATCATTACATCTGAAATTTTACATCTTCTTGAAGTTTGCATAAATCAGGACTGCTTTGAATTTACTAATGAAATGTATACAAATAACAGTGCAGGACTTATAATGGGCAATCCTCTAAGTCCATTGCTATCAGATATTTTTATGGATCATTTAGAGACAAAGATTTCAAAACATCCCATATTCAAACAGTTTTTATATTAGTGGAGATACGTAGACGACGTACTGGTATGTTACTGTTCTGTACAACCTAGGCAAATATATTAAAAACAACAAGAGCCAAAATAAAAAACACTTACACAGTGGTGTGTACAAACTTAAATGTGGCGACTGCCCAAAAACTTACATCGGTCAAACTGGTACCAATTTTAATAAACGACTAGCAGAACATAAAAGGGATTTAAATAATAGAAAAACAGATTCTACATACGCACTTCAGTTAGAATCTATGGAAATCAACAAATTAAAAGACACAGATATAATTCTGAATGGCCAACTTGAGACAAACAGTTCTCCCCTCCTCAACCTAGTTCATTAGAGACTATAAAGTATAAACGCATGCCAAAAATAGATCACTTGAGAAAGACAATCAGCCGAAACAGATGTAGTGATAAAAGTTTAAAATAAATTTTGTGGAAGTTTTGAAAACAAAGTTTTCAGTGTTTTATTTTTAAAAACTTTATTGCAGCTTCACCTCGTGGGGCACCAGCTCGGCTGTTTAGACTTCTGCACTGAGTATACCCATTAAGAATTTATTAATTTCATACTTTGATCAACATTACTATTTTATTTTTCAATAATTTACAAAACTAGCTTGCTCAGGTTCAATTGATCTATAGCTGGCGTTAATTACACTCTCCATACCTCTGCGTAATTTAGATATACCATCTCCACAGTTGTATATTTCAACATCTCCCACTGTTGGTCAGTTGGTCTTGAGTAACGCTTTTACATATTAATTTTATAGTTCTCCCATTGACTGTGGGTTTAAGTGAATTACTTGGATTATACCCCATTTACACACTGCTTTCAATTTTGAATTTTAATTTTTAGTATTTTAATTTCATAGTCAGATTTCTTTTTTTCTGCAGTATTGATAGTGCCTGGTAGACCCTTTTATTGTAGTCAACCACGCACTGTCTAATAGATTGTTTAGCCTATTTCTTGCATTCATACTTTACGTCCACTTCAGTTGTTCTCAAACTAACACCCTAATTATTATAGAGAAGTTTGAGTGTGAGATCTGGATTATGCAATCTACTTAACACTTTGGCAACCACACCAAATCAGTGCAGAGTTCCGTTGGGCCACGACTTTTTTTTCTTCGAACTATTTCTAAATTACGTAATTAAAATAATAAACACCATTTTTGACAAAAAATATTAGTGCGCATGTGTGTTTGGTGTGTGTGCTAAAAGTATACACGCGGCCCAGATAATGGAAAATGCATCTGTGCGCCACGTGTATATTTTTATATACACATTTAAGAGGGGAGTTAACACGTCTAGACTTGACGAAAACATTGATGATGAAACAGTAAGCTGGAGAAGGTCAGTTGTAAAGAAATATTCGCAAGGTGCTTTACGTTAATTATTGCGTATATTGTCTTACGAGAAAGAACAACGGAGATTGCAGAGTTTATGGGATGAAAATATAAGCGATGATACCGAGGATCCATATCACAATGACTCTGATAATGATCCTGTGTACAAACAAGATAGCTCGAGTGCTGGCAGTAGTGTATGGACTTCCAGTGAACCCAGGGTAAACAGACGTAGGATTGAGTAGCTGGACCTTGAAGGTTAGTAATTTTTTTCCTTTAGTAGTTTCTTTTGCATATTGTATAAAATTTGAGATTTTATTTACTGAGTTAAATCATCACCCAGGGAATTTTATTATTTAACAAAGTTAGTACACCAAAACGAAACTCAAGATTGTTTTTCAATAGGTAATAAAAATTTAGTGTCAAAAAGTAAAAAAATCTTATAATTATTTTAGTATGAATGAATCGTCAAAGATTTCCGCAATTTTTTCTGACTAACAATAACACTAGGAATATCAACTAACCTTTTCCTAAACTTTCTTAACCATTTTTTTTTGTTTCAGAATTTGAGGATTCCGAAACAAATGGTTCTTCAAATATTGAGCAAGATGTTGTGTCGGATTGGGTGTAGTTGTTGGAGATCCCAAAGACTTCGATTTTCATCGGGACATTGGTTTGGTCAAAGAAGTACAAGATATGAAAGGTGAAGATATATTTGCTTACTATAAATTATCTCTTGCTGAGAAGCTATAATATAACATAATACTATAGTAACCGAAACCAATTTGTATGCAGAACAAACCATAATAAAAGCCATTACGGAAGAGACCCTCATGCCCTCTTCTAGGCTAAGTAAATGGACCGAAGTGACTCGAGAAGAAATGTATTGTTTTTTGGGTTTTCCGCTATGGATGGGTTTAGACAAAAAACCGAAAATCACAGATTATTGGAAACATTCTGAAATTTATTGGTCTAAAGCGGAAAATCGAATGTCTCGAAATCGCTTTGAAAATATTCTAAGAATGTGGCGTTTCGCTAACAATGAAAAATCAGAAGAAGGAGACCGACTCAGCAAAATTCTATTCCTGGTTGACCCCATAAACAAGAAGTTCAAGCAAGTTATCCTTCCTGACGAAAATGTCTGTATAGACGAAACAATGGTACCCTTCCGAGGACGCTTAACTTTTCGACAATATGTCAAAGGAAAACGGCATAAATTCGGAATTAAGCTCTTCAAACTATGTCTCCCTGGAGAATATACCTACCATTCTAAAATATATTGCAGAACAGAAAAATCAAATGATATGCTGGTGGCCACTAAGATTGTTTTTGAACTTATGAGTGAGTGTCTTGATAAAGGCATGACTCTGTATACCGATAACTGGTATACCAGCACAGAATTAGCACAAAAATTACTTGAAGGAAAAACCCATCTTGTCGGCACATTCAGAAAATAGGAAAGGTAATCCAAAAGAAATTTTGTCGACAAAATTGAAAAAAGGCGAAATTATCGGCAGGGAGAAAGATGGCATAGTTATATTCAAATGGAAAGATAAAAGGGACGTGTTGATGTTCACAACAAAACATGATGAAACGCTAGTTGAAGCTCCAGGCAGAATAAATAAATTTAAACCCAAGGCAGTTGTTGATTATAACAAAGCAAAAGTATTTATTGATTTATATGTCCAGATGTCATCATATTCAACTTCTGTAAGACGAAGTCTTAAATGGTACCGTAAAGTTGGAGTAGAATTGCTTACTAGAACTTGTGTCGTAAATGCTTGTTATTTATTCAATAAAAACAATGACAAAGTAGATCAAAAACGAATAACAGAATTCCGAGAAGCTCTATATTTAAAAATGCTTGCTTTCGGAAAAAAAGAAAATCCTTTAGACTTCCAACTGTAACGTCCACTAAAACACATATTGATCCCAACTGAAAAAAAGGACGTTGTGTTTTATGCTACAAAAAATATAAGGATGCCAATGGGCGCGCATACGTAACAAAAAATTCAAGGCAAATTAAAACCAAATGTGAAACTTATGAGGAACATTTTTTGTGTCTGGAATGCTTTTTGACAACCATATTTTTTATAATAAAAAATAATTTTTCTAATACAAGTTTTTTTATTTTTTTTTCTTTTATCATATAAAATTTTTTGTTAACTTTTTTACTTGTACGTACATAAAACTTTTGTAATAAATAGTTGATTTTTATTTATTATTTGCTATTTGAATAATCAAGGTTGCCGTATTACTATGTGTGATTAATAGTATAAAACGTTATAGCTAATAAAATCGTAATAAAAAATGCAAACTTTATAATTTCCAACTGCTAAATATATTTTTATGCAGCCTCCGGCCACGTCAGTTACTTACCCATATGAAATACATTGGTGTTGTGCTCTTTGAATGTACACATGGCTCCAACCAAAACGTTACATGTGTATTTAAAAGTATACACGCAGCGATTTTGACCCTCACGTGTGTACACTTTTGGATACACATGGCGGTCAAAGTGTTAAAATATTTTATATAATTTCATATTTCATCAGTTGATTTCCTATAGTAGTGTCAGTTGGACCTTTGGTCAATGCTTAGTTACATAGAATTTTGAAATGTGCAGATCACATCTCCTTGATTGTGACTGCCCATGCAAGCTGTCATATGTCACATGTCACCTTAACATCTCCGTTCAACCGGGAGCCATTCTCTCTCCTGTTGCCGACCATAATATAGCTTCTGCTATATTAAATAATTTTAAACTGTTTGTCCTTGTGTAGTGTAGTGTTATGTCCAATTTTATGTTTATGACATTCTGTGATTGTTGGATAGGCCAAAATTGACGAAGTAAGTCTAAAACGTTAATCACATAATAACTTTTATCAACCATTAACTCGATCAACATAAACGATGATAACATCGTTTTTCATCGATGTCAATTAATTTCTTCAGTTAAAAAAATGTTTCTTGGCTTATTTGATATGCCCCTGAATATGCTCTAGAAAGCGAAAGTACTTGGGCAATATTGAATTAATAAAACTGTGCTCGATATCTGCCTTTCATTTGATCAAAGTTCATTTATTGATATCAGTTTATATATTTATTATATCGTAAATTTGAGACGTGATGTTTCACCTTATTTAAAGGGCCACCACCCATTTATTGTTTTGGACAATATGATCGTCAATTCGCGGAAAATATATAATATAGCAAATGATGATAAAATGTCGCAAATCGACTTTAGATCTTACTTAGCTTTGCGACTTTTGAAATTCGAAAATACCAGATAAAATCAAGCGATTCCAGTGAATGTACTAAATGAACTTCGCACAGATCATATGGATCACGTTATTTTTAAGCAAGAAAAGCGTAGACGTTGCAGAGTATGTCATAATCATACAGTTTATACGTGCCAAAAGGACAAAGAACATTTACTCGCCAATTGTTTTTCGCAACACCATTCTTAATAGATTAGCCAGTATACGCACCAGTGTTTTTCTCTTAAGTTATGTAAACGAAAAATGTTTTTGTTATATTTTTTCCTTAATTAGGCTTTACTTTAATGAATAAAACTTTTTTTTTTAAATTATATTAATTTTTGTTACCCTTGGTAAAATAAGGATTAATTCAATGAAATTCATTTCATATTAATATGCTGGTTATAAGTAAAGAATCACCAGCTGGATATGCGCTTGTCTATGTTCAGCTTAAATAAAGAACAAATAACCAAAACTTTTATGGTCTACTTGAAACACTTCAGAATGCATGAGCTACTCGTAATTATACAACCAAGTGGACAGGTTAATTAGAGAAAAGGAACCCTTTCAATAAATATTTATCATAAATCATCACAACCAAGGTATCTATAACAAATTTTTATGTAATTTACTAGACAGTATCTTTTCTTTTTTTTTTATTAATTCAATGTTTCAGCTCTTCAAATCATATCGAAAATAAAGAAACAGTTTCCAGTATGATTAATAAGTATGATTCTTATAGTCCTACAAAAAGGTCAGTTTGTATCGAATTTGTTTGTTAATTTTACCAATAAACTCTTTGTCGTTAGAAGTGACCAATCACGACGCAGATTGTCACTCTGGCCAGCCAATCACAAACAGTTTTATTAACTGCGTTGTCATTTGCCTCCCGGCGGAAGATCGCTGCTAAATTGCAAACACAAAGTGTATAAAAAGGCAGCACATCTTTCGATTGGGATCTAGTTGTCTACATCACTAGCCTCTGATAGACCTTGTTGGCGGAGTGCCTTTACTACGATTCTGCGTTTTATTATTATCTGAGCGAACATTTCTTCGATCTAAGAAGATGTTGAGGCGAAGACGATTCCAAAGCTCTTCAGTGCTTGAATAAATACGAAGCCTTGTGGCCTTCGATATCATTCGAACCACAAGGGTTACAAATCGGATAAGAAAGATACTAAACCACCACTACCTGCTGTACTCCCTCCCGGCAAGCATGGCTCCTTAAACTCTCCCAAACGTGTGACGAATTGGTAAGCAAACCTACTGCCATGGCGGCTTTCCAAAAGAATCAAACTGTACAAGAAATTAACATTAATGTATATGTAGGAAATGGTATAAAAATATTGACCGGGTACAAAATGCATTGAACTCTACCTATCAACGAAGTATAGGTACTACACCTTTCGAAGTATTGGTTGACGTAAAAATGAAAAATAAAGAAGACATTCGAATCAGAGAACTCATTGAGGAAGAGGTGATTAAAATATATGATGTGTACACATTAATAAAACTCCTGAATCTATCAATTATAAGACAGACACCAATCATTTAAGTAATATCTACTGCAACATACTAAACAATATATAATATGATAGATCTTAACCTTTAAACACAAACTTAGTAATTCTCTAGTAACTGTACCTATAATTTTATTACATTCCTAAATATCAGTATTGCAGTAACTGACTACATACCATCAATTACATTTTATAGATCAATTTATCGTGTTCCTGATTCTTTCTCAATTCTATTAATTCCATCTTTCCACTTTATAAAATGAATAATACTGTAATAGTAATTGTTTATTTTAACCTACTCGCTGAAAATTGTACAACGGGAATTCACTCTATAAAATATTGCGGTTACCATATCTCCTAAATTAAATCAAACAAATATCTCATTTATTTAGATATGCCAAAAAAATTTAAATTTTCATTCTTATAGTTGTAAGTATTAAAATATTCATTTTGTTTACATATAATCATTAATTATTCTAATAAATTTACAGTTTTCTCCTGAAGAAGTCACAAAATCGTGACGAAATATTGAGACTGAACAAATAGAGTTTTATTTCCTGACCGATTGCTGATACTATAAATCTATATATATATATATATATATATATATATATATATATATATATATATATATATATATATATATATATATATATATATATATATATATATATATATATATATGTTATATGCATTGTACCAACCAATGTTCCTTACCACGACGATTCCCAGGGTATCAGGTTTTCACTTCTAACTACCAGAGCCGATAAGGATCCGTGCAGATGTAGAGTGAACGGAACCCAAGGTTTTTACACGTTCCCACTAACTCAGCAGTTACTAATATTATAAAAGTACTTTATTTTCGTTCATTATATTTTAGTCCTAAGTTCAGTATAATTCAAATTGTAACACGTAACTTTGCTCATTGTATTTTTGAAATAAATTTATTTTTTAAAAAGTCAAAAAGGTGATTCGTGATATAAAAAGTGGCGCAAAAGTCAGTAGGATCTGGAACGTTGGTAGATCAAGGAAGAACCTAACTGACAACGGTGGATTCCAATCCTTCAATCACAAAAAGAACCAGTAATCTCCAAAAAGCAGTGGCGTCCTAACTTTGCAGAAATTTACGGAAGCAACACCAAGTGAAGCCCCTGGTAGAACAGCTGTCCAGAACAAGACGACTTGATGTTTTTGGAACTAATGTAAGTCTAACATTGAATCATCTCGCATATAATTTTTATTTTATACCTTTTATTATCATATACTGTTCGATATTCCAATATTAATTATTCTTTCAATTAATAAGTTTATGCCGAATTTGAATATTTTTGATAATTGCTTCAATAATTATACACTTTTGGCGATTATTCTGCAAATCGTAAATTTTTTATTTTCATTTTATTAAGCGATTATTGATTTATTATTTTGATATTTATATTTTAATTTATTATTTGATATTTCTATTTGATTAATTATTTAGTTAATCAATCCTTAATCTTATATTTTTATTTCGTTTATTGATTTATTGATCACCATGAATGATAACGGCAACACTCCTCGTCCCGTTTCTCACATTGAGAACCAGCCTGAAATAGAACCTTATAAATTATCTGAAATATTTTCTATCGTACCCGAATTTGAAGGCAGATATTTTTACACACATTTTTAAATGCTTGTGATTATGCCGATAATATGTCTACACGTGATCAAAAACAACTATTGGGTTTGTTGTACCTATTCGTAAAAAATTAATTGGAGTTAATACATTGAGGCCTAACTTTTTAAGTTCAGATTCGATGAAAGTGCGAGGAATACTAGGACAAACATTAGAGATCAGTAATCTTTCATTTGGTGTAATCAAGCGTCGAGCATAAATTATTTGTTGATTGATAGTTATTCTTCCGTTGTCAACATTCATAAGAGTTTCTACTAATTCTTCACTAGGTAGGTGAATACAAATACGGTGATTTGAAATTCGTGATGAAAAAATAATATATCTTCTATAATTTTTCCCAGTGCAAGTAGATCCAAGTTTGGCGTTTTCCAGAGCATTATATCTGTGGCTTGGAGCTAAAAGGGCCAATGTCAACATTTTGCTATTTTGAGTACACCATGCCATTCGATTTTCTTTTCTTACAACTTTCATATGTTAAAACGGCCAATGTCAATTTCAACCAATACCCGATCCATAAGTTTAATGGGTCAAAGTAAACTTTGGCCCTTTTAGTAATATTATTAAGATGAATGAATTCACATAACGTTAAGCTAAAAGGGCCAAAGTAAACTTTGGCCCTTTTAGTATTATTATTTTGTGAAATAAACAGTTGGCGATTGAATGAATGTTAATCTACGGACAAGAAAGATTTTAAAAATGTGTAACACTGACGATTACAGTAATGGTAAGTGATAAGATAAATTTAAAACATTACACTAAAATGTAATACTCGCGATTTTGAGGTTACATTTTGTGGCGTGGCTAATAATACGACCGGTGTTAATTTTACTTAAGTAATTTGTTGTACCAAAATTACATTTGAATATTACTTATATTACTAACCTTCATCGTTTTCTTAGAGTCGACCTCAGTCAAAGATAATGAAATCATAGGAAATATAGATTTAAGTGATCCAGAACCGTTTGAAGATAGTGGTGATGAATATGTACCAACAGATTCTGATGACACTGACGAAAACCAAGTAGGGCAGTTTGAATATGTTAACAAAATAACTGTAGTAGATAACAATCCACAATTGAGTGGTCCTGCTGAAAATCAATCACGCAGAGGAAGAAAGAAAGAAATACTAGATGAAGCTACAAGAAAACGAAAGCGGAATCCTTCAAAGTGGATAAGAAATGTAAGAAAATCGTTGAAAACTCAAGGTAGAGCGTACACGTCAGTCTGTGGAAACAAAACAATACCTGCTAAGCAGCTGAAGGCAGCCTGCATATGCAAAAAAAAGTGCAGTGAAAAATTTACCCAGGAGGAACGACAAAGACTTTTCACTGGATTTTATCAGTTGTGTAGCTCTGGACAAAACCAGTTAATAGCAAATTCCATAGAAGAAGAGGAAAAGAAGCTCCAACGATTAAGACGTAATGATGGTAATCAAAGTAGGCGAAAGTTTACTAGAAAATATTTTTAATCACAAAACAGTGGTAAGAAAATTGAAGTGTGTCAAAACATGTTTTTAAATACATTTGACATGTTTGAAGAAAGCGCGAGTAATTGTTGAAAAGAAACGGTCTACCGGAGGTTGATGTCCGGAAGATGGACGTGGAAAACATGGAAAGCAATATAAGGTTCCAGAAAATGATAAACTCTTGATAAGAGAACACATAAACCAATTCCCGGCTTACCAAAGTCACTACTCGCGCTCCCATACGCACAAGAAGTACTTGTCATCCGACCTATCTATTGCTGAAATGTACCGACTGTATGTCAATTATTGTAAAGACAGAAATATTCAACCGCAAAATGCCTGGATGTATAGAAAAGTATTTGTTGAGGAATTCAACCTCTCTTTTCATAAGCCTAAAAATGATACGTGTGCAAAATGCGACAAGTTTGAGATGCAGTTAAAATGTTGTAACAGTGAGACAATACGAACGTCAATCGAAGAAGAAAAAACAGTCCATTTACAGTTAGCTGAGTCCGCCTACGAGTCAAAACGAAGAGATAAAGAAGAATGCAATAATCCAGGTTAAGTTACCATTTCCTTCGATTTACAAAAATGCTTGCCTACTCCCTACCTCAGAAGTGGTTTGAGTTTTTATAAACGCCAACTGTGGACTTTTAACCTCACTATCTATCAAACCATGGGAAAACAATTATCTTCCATATGTTACGTTTGGAATGAAACAGTGGCTGGCAGAGGTGGACAAGAAATTGGTTCCTGTATTTACCATTACCTGCATAAACTCACAGAAGAAAATAATAATATTCATACAGTAACTATGTACAGCGATTCTTGCGGAGGACAAAACCGCAATATATTTTTCTCTACAATGTTACTGCAAACTGTTTCTGAATTGAAAGCTAAAGGTAAAAACTTGACTATTAACCACAAATTTCTTGAGAGTGGTCATACTCATATGGAGGCAGACAGCATTCATGCCGCAATAGAAAAAAAAAACGTACTACTGCGGATATTGAATTGCCTCGAGATTGGGCAAACTTGATACGTTTGGTGCCAAGAAAACCACATATACAAGTAATAGAATTGGAGCAAAAGGAGTTTTTAAATTTTAAATCATGTTTAAATACTCATGATGTGCATCGTAAAAAGAACAATCTAAACGAACCAATTCAGTGGTTGCAAATTAAATGGATGCAATATTCAACCGACACCCTAGCTATCTTGTATAAACACTCATTTGATGGTGAGTTCAAAACGTTGGATATATCCAGAAGTCACACGAAAACAAGGCAGTGTGATCATCTTCCTACACTTCTACCAATTAACAACGAACCACTTCGTTTAAGCAGAGAAAAACTATGGGACTTAAAGGCACTTTTACCGTACATAACTAATACAAATCGAACATATTACAATCATTTCATTGAACAAATAACTGCAGATGACAATAAAATAGTGGAATACCTTCCAGATGAACCTCAAGAAGAGGAGAATGTATCAGAATAATGGAAGTAGTATTGCCGATATTTTTTGATAACAAAAATTATATTTTTTTTATTTTTGGATACAATTTTAGTTTCTTACTACTAGTTTTAATTTTCTTACATTGAATTACAATGAACTTTGTAACTCCATAATAAATTATTAAAATTATGCTGTTATTCTTATTGTTAATTTTTTTGTTGGGATGGCCAATGTCATACACAATGAAACAAATACGTCATACATTTATGCAATAAGGGCCAAAGTCATTTTTTTTGCTAAGACTTTTGAATTTAGAAAAAAATAAAAAACACTATCATATTCTGCTCAAAAATATTATACATTGAGTCAAATCTGGTACATAAAGGTTGTTCGCCGGTTAAGCTGTAATTAAAAATATTTTTCACCAAAACTTCAATTGCGATTTTCTGAAATATGAACATTTTGATATTGGCCCTTTTAGCTCCAAGCCACAGATATAAAATAGCTTGTTTCTTGGATGGGAATTTTTGAGTTGAATTTATCAACGCTGCAGAATATGAAGAAGTTTTATATGATGTCAATAACGTTTGGGGCCTCGATGCCCCTAGACTATTAACATCATCCATTTTCGTTGTTTAATGATATCAGGTAATATAAATAATATGAACTTGTTTTGAAGTAAGTATCTAATTAGATTAAAATTATTTACAGATTTTCTCCGATAAGTTCACTAATTTTTATTATAATAACATAACATTTTAATTATTAAGTGGATATAAATAAAAGCACAAAAACTAGGTGCGATTAGACTGGTAATTAAATACGTCCAACCTCGCTAAAGGTTCGAATCGTTCTCAAGCTATAAAATGTTTATTTAATAGAAATCATTTAACCTTTCAGAGTTAACGTGCGGACTGTGAGTCCGCTTGTCGAATTGTTTCTCGATTTCTGACAATTAATTACGATCTCGGTCGTGGCGTGCTCGCTAGCTTCAAGTGAGGTGATACTCTATTCAGTACAGTTGTGAGAGTTGTGTAGTGCATTTAGCTCCGCTGTTATATTGAACTGCGAAACGTGAGTCCGCACGTTATACAAGTTGTCACAAATCTTCAGGTAAGATTCAATTTTAAAATATTTTATTTCTAGGGTAATAAAAAATATTTGTGTAATTTACAAATTGGAAGTGATTTACTGGTAATGTTTTCTATGTAATTGATTGATATAAACTTATTTTTTTACAGATTTTTCTAATAATGAGTTTTGAAAAGCAACGCGCTTATCTTGAAAAGCTTCATGCGGAATTTCTCTCTGATTCTGAATCAGAAGTTGGACCTGACGATGACGATGCTAGTTTGGAAGGAGATTTCGAAGAGATTGACGGGACAAGAAATTGACGAGCCAACCTCAGAAGTCTTGGATGTTCCACAAAGAATGCCGCATTTCTTTGGTAAGGATGGAACAACTAAATGGAAGAAACATGTAGAAAACCGCCGAATATGAACTCGCAGTGAAGTGACAATTTAATTAAGGTAAAAATTTCTGAAGTAACTAGGGAAGTACGAGATATGAAAAGCGCATCAAAGATTTGGAGTTGTTTTTTACTGAAGAGATTTTGCAAACCATTGTGGACAACACGAATATCTTTATTAAACTGTGTTCTTACAATCTCAGTAATAAATCTTCAAAGAAAACAGATATTTTAGAACGTAGGTCACTACTGGATCTTTTATATAGAGCTGGGGTAACCAAAAATAACCACAGAAATGCAGATTTCTTTAGGACAAACGGCTCACCGCCAGAGATTTTTAGATTGACAATGTTCCTTGCACGGTTCAAGTTTTTGTTTAGACACATCCGTTTTGATGATAAACGAACACTATTTTAGAGAGGCAAAAATATGACAAATTGGCAGCTGTAAGAGAATTCTTCGATTCGTTTAATTCAAATTTACCTAAACATTTTTCATTATCAGCATATACAACGGTAGATGAAAAACTGAAAGCTTTTCGTGGCAGGTGTGGCTTTAGGATATATATGCCCAATACACCTAATAAATACGGCATAAAAATATACGCATTAGTAGACGCAAAGTTTCTTTATACCGCAAATCTTTAGATGTACGTTGGACAACAGCCACCCGACCCATATAAAGTTTATATGAGCAATATTTCTCTCGTTCCTCGCCTCTTCAGTCCTATATCTGGTTCTCACAGAAATGTAACAATGGCCATTTTTTTTTATGAGCCTCAGCTTGGCCGATCTTCTTTTGAACGAACATCATCTGACTATGATAGGCACTATAAAAAAAACAAAAGAGAACTTCCACTTCAATTTACTGATCCTATGAGACCAGAAAAAACAAGTGTTTGGTTTTAGAGAAAAATATACGATTGTGTCATATGTACCCAGAAAAAAGAAAAACGTTATTTCCTCTTAACGATGCACCACGACGATTTGCTAGACGAATTAACGGGCAAGCCAGAAATCATTATTGACTATAATAAATCCAAAGGAGTAGTAGATTTAGTTGATAAAATGTGTGCCGCCTGCAATTGCGCGCGATCTACTCGCCGATGGCCTATGATCATTTTTTATTCTGCAATGAATATAGCTGGTATTAATTCATTTGTAATAAACAAATATAAATCTAATGAGATAGATAAAATGCATAGAAGACATTTTCTAGAACCTCTTGGTATGGAACTAGTAAACGTTCATCTACAACGTCGATGTTTGAATAAACGTATTCCTAGATCAGTTAGGTCAAGAATAAAAGAAATTTGCAATTTGAAGATGAAATTGTCCCAGCTCCAAATCCACAACCTACTCGTCGAGGTCGTTGTTTTTACTATAGTAGACCAAAAGATAGGCCAACCAGATATATTTGTCAAAAATGCCAAAAATTTGTATGCTTAGAACACGCAAAATGCATCTGCTCCGACTGCCTACAAAATGGTATTTCCGAAGACAGCAGCGAAGATTGACTTATTCTCAAGTTATAAATTCATTCATGTATCTACTTTACGCAGCTCAAACATTGGTTTTTTATTTAATCTTTGTTTAATTTCTTAGAAATAAATGTTTATTATTTGTTTAATTAGAGTTTTTGTGTTTTATAGTACTCAAAATGCGAAAAAGATATATCTTATATATATCTGATATATATGATATATAAAGATATATCAAATTATAATAAATTTATGTGTAAATGTTTTTTTTTTGTCTATTTTAATTATATAGTCCGTCTAGAAAGTATCCGGAATTTTATATTTTTCCTAATTTTAATAGATTTCCTTTTTGTAACATTTTAAGACAAAAGTAATGCATCAAGTAGGTTGTGTCGATAGTAGGTTATCGACAAAATCGCAAAACAACACCATCTGTCAAATATTGTTGTTTGTAAACAGACTTAAGATTTGTGAAATAACGTCGCGAGTAGAAAAAAGAAAAGTGGTAGAATATTTGTATAGAAAGAGTATCCGAAACGTTAAAAAATTAGCGCAATTTACTGAACTCGGAAAAAGTGCAGTGCATGAGACAATAAAGAGGATAAAAAATGGCATAGATATGAGACATAGACCAGTTTCGGGTAGACCGAGTAAGAATCGCGGAAACAATTTAAATGCTTTAGTGGCTTTATCACGACGAAATCCGCGCCTAGGATTTCGAGAATTAGCGAACAGATTTAAAAATCAACGAAGAAACTGTCCGCATGTCACTGAAAAAGTAAGGCTACATATCAAGGAATCCAAAAAAAAATCCCTCTGCCAAGGCAACGAAGAATAGATTTTTGTCAACGTTTCCGAGAAGATAATTTTAATAATGTCTTTATATCTGATGAAAGTTGTTTCCAGCTTGGTAGAAATCGTCTAAAAGTCCTATCAAGAGACAATGTTACCGTTCAAATTTCCCACTAAAATAATGGTTTGGGGAGCAATATCTCAGCGTGGTGCTGCACCTCTCTGTATAGTTAATTGTACTGTTGATAGTGCGAAATATTGTGACATTCTAAATGGTTTTCTTCTTGAAACGGCTCATGTTTTATATCCAGAGGGGTGGCGTTTTCAGCGAGATAATGCAAGATGTCATACTTCTGCTTATACTCAAGCTTGGATACAAGAACACGAATTGGCATCAGTTCCGTGGCCAGCAGCATCTTCAGACCTTAGCCCCATTGAAAACATATGGGGACTGATGAAGATTGAAGTGGAACGAGCAGCGCCACGAGATAAAGAAGGTTTGATTTGGTCAGTATTACAGGCCTGGAACACCATTAGCGATAATTATGGTCTTGACCTAGTTTCGGGTGTACCTGGACGTTTAGTTAAGTGTCTAGATTTAAATGGAGGTTGTATAAGTCAATGAGATGAATTATTTGTTGAAATTTTATATTTCAAGTGATAGGAATAAATACCGTAAAATTATAATTCTGCTTTCTTTTTTCCGTATACTTTCTAGACGGACTATATATTTAAGGAATCGATCAGTTCTCAGACCGTTTTTTGAAAAATATTTGTTTTTTGGGCCTTTTCTAGATTTGCGGACTGCTAGTCCGACGTGGAAAGAAACAGTTCACCAGTGGCGACTTGAAAATTATGAAAATCCAATTCTGAAAAGAAAAAGACTTTTGTCCTTTGTTAAAGCAAGTTTTAAATGAAAGAATTACAGGGAGTGTTGTGAAAAATGGATTTAGAAAATGCGGCTTGGCACCTTGGAACCCAGAAGCTATTGATTTTTCCATAAGCACACTAAAAGATGAAAATAATTATAATGAAAAAAATAATGGGAGTGAAAAGACTCTAGCAGAACTGCATATTGGTCTGAAATTTCTCAACAAATATTTGGAACCCAAAATACTAGAAGCTTTTAAAGCCACTAAAGAAATGTGGTCTGGAAATCAGGAAGATGCCTCCTTATATGAATTTTATAAGGAAATTAATACGAAAATCCTTAATCTGCAGGATAAAGATAAAAACTCTCCAAACCGATCTTCCAAGAGGCGCAGTCAACAAAAAACTAAAAAAATGAGAATAGAACAACCTCAAGAACAACTCGATCATGGACAAGACCAAAGTTTATTGAGTGCAGCTAATCAAGAGGATTGCGCATGTGTAAACAAAAAGAATTACTAAGAATAATCAAAGAGAGGAAAATGTAATACTTGGGTCATGTGCTGAGAGGCAAAAGATATGAATTACTTCAAGTTATACTGGAAGGAAAAGTACAGGGCAAAAGATCAGTAGGAAGACGCCAGAACTCGTGGCTGAAAGACCTGAGGAGATGGTTCGACCGCTCATCCGCAGAGATCTTTCTCGCAGCAGTTTCCAAAACTACAATTGCCATTTGGATCGCCAACCTTCGAAAGGAGACGGCGCAATGAGAAGAAGAAGAATCAAGAGGAGTGTTCAAAATATTTAAGAGAAAATCCGTCCACAGTAGAAAGGAAACCTAAAGAACATGAAAATGAAGTCAGACAAGAAATAGTTGTACAAGAATATAGACAAGTATTAGATGTGACTAATCAAGGAGAGCGTTCAAACCGCATACGAGTAGAGTACACATCGAAAAATACAACCAAAGAACAGGAAGCTGAAAATCACAGTGATTTTGAACGTGTGATTCGCCACGTGACTCCTTTGAATAACGTGCATAATGAAGAACATATATTTTCTGACAGAAATGCTGATTCTGTCAAAATGCAGAAGGTTAAAAATATAAAGAAAAAACTTTTTATTGATGGACAAGTAATCCCAACGCCATTTAAAAAGGCATTATTTTGGCCAAAGCCGGAAGTAAAAACTAATAAGAGAAAAAAGAAAGAAAAAGTGCCATTTGTAGCTACCTCAGAACAGTGGCAAGCATATCATAAAAAAAAGGAAGAGACAAAGTTAGAACAAGAGAAACAAAAAAAATTAGGGCTGAGGAAAGAATTAAAAAAAGAGAAGAGAAAATGAAAATTAAAGAACTCAATAAAGAAAAAAGTAAATTAAAGGAAAAGGCAAATAAAAAAAGGAGAAAAGAGAGCAGTTCATCTGATTCAGAAGATGAAGAATGGATTGAATCAGGTAGCAGTGGAGATGATGTCAGTGATTTTGGCATCATCAATATTGAAGAGTGTTACCGAAAAGGGGAGTTTCTACTGGTGCAGTTCCCTGGCAAAAAAAGAATGCACCACTATGTCTGTTTAGTTCAAGATGTTTTTCATAATGAGCAAATAGAAGTCATGGCATTAAACTACTGCAATGAAACAAAAACAATGTTCAGACTTAATGAAAGAGACATAAGCTTAATAAATGTAAGTCAAATTGCCAAAAAAATACCTCAACCTGCAATAAATAGCTCAGGTGATGGGGTCAAATATGAGTTTAATACAACAATAAATGTATATGGCTAAAATGATTGTAAAATAAAAAATATATCCATCTAATACTAACTTACCTATCTTATTCAATATGTCAAAGACCGATTTTTGTTTTTTTTTTTAAGTGTCAACTATTGATTTTTTTATTACTTTTAAATTATTTTAAATAAAAAATTTCTATTTAACATTTAAGATGGTTTTATTTACAGATATTGTTTCTTAATGTCTAACAACATTCAAAATAAGTTTTTGAGCATATTACTATAAATAAACCTAAAATTGAAATTTTATGTTGTAACACTCCTTAACAGTGTCAACTACTGATTATTTACCTTTAAAGACGCGTCCACACTGGAGCAACATTTTCCAACATAATACAACAAAAACTTGTTACAACATAAAATGTTTATATTTGTTGGAATATGTTGTGTTGCGTTGCATAAAGTTGGTGTTGCGATTCAACACAAGTTGTAGTATGTTGTATAAATCCGTTTCTAGCGGTAAAGATCAAAGGATAATATGAAACAAAGTGAAACATTTGTCAACATTGCTTCGATGTGGACGGATTGTTGCGAGTTGAGACCTGTTGCAAATTGAGTGACTAGACAGTAGACAGACAAATAATGCATGGAATGCAGTTTGTTCAGCTGTAGGGTGCTCATCTCAGGAAGAGGCAAAAAGAAAAATCCGTAATTTGGTGGTTCAGTTTTATAGAGAGCAAAAAAAATATCGCAGCATGAAAAAATCTGGAGCAGGCGCTCAGTTTCATTCCAAGTGGTTTGCCTACGATGCATTAGTATTTCTTCGAGACAAAAACAAAGTCCGCCCATGCAAGGAAAGTGAAGCTGAGAACGTGGTAAGTAAACACACAATGTTTTTAGATATTAACTTTTCTGTTATTAATTATTCAAACAAATAAATAGGCAATGTCAATTTATACATGAATTATAATTCAATAATTATTCTGCTACGGCACCATCCCCAAAGGTGTAACGAAAAAATCTGCAAACTCTTGCCTAATATCTTTTGCTTCAGTTGATGCATTTCGTGCAACTTTCTTGTATGAAGTAAATGTATTACTCTGAGTTTCTCTTCTCCACGATCCTTCTAAAACACGTCCTGTATCTTTATCTTCACCGTCATATGTACCTGGGGGATTGTAGGAATTTTTAGATCTTGAACTATTCCTTAAAAAATTATGCAAGTAAATGCAAGCCATAACAACAACTTCTGCAGTTTCTGGTTCTAAAAGTAAGGGTTTTCTAAATATTCTAAAAATCGAAGATAACATTCCAAAAACATTTTCTGATATTCTTCTCGCTCTACTGAGACGGTAATTAAATATCCTTTTGGGAGACCCTTTGTCCTGCGCCCCAGGGTAGGGTTTCAGTAAATTTGGTGATAATGGGAAGGCATCATCCCCTAAAAATACGTGAGGGACTAATTTCTCACGTCCTGGTAAAGAGCTATATTCTGGAAGGTTGAGTTTGCAGCGAGTTAATAGTTTTTTGAATAATGTATTTTCGAAAACTCCTCCATCAGATATTCTCCCTTGGGAGCCTACATGAAAATACAAAAATCGGTAATTAGCATCCATTACGCCGAACAGAACAATGCTAAAAAACGTTTTGTAATTGAAGAAATCACTTCCACTGTTTTTTGGTGCTTGTATTGCAATGTGCTTGCCATCCATGACGCCTACACATTTTGGAAAATTCCAAAGAACACTGAAACCATTAGTAATTGTTTTCCATTCTAGAGCAGTTTTAGGCATCTGAAATACAAAGATATGATAAAAATGTAGATCACTGTAATATTAGGCGTTTTCCTACTTTGCAGTGTTTACATTTTATACAATGTATTTTTCTTTTCAGGATGACCTTAATGACTCTTCCTCCGAAACGGATTTAGATGATTCACAAGTAACAGATTGTGATGAAGGTGGAAATGAGACCCAAGAATTTCAAGATGCAGAAAATGGCAACGAAGGCATGAAAGACTTGTATAACGATGGTTCTCAAAACCCATCAACCTCTAACGCTGCTTGTGAGAAGACTTCGGCATCTAACAAATCCTCTCAAGAGCCTCGTAAAAAAACCGTGGAAAATTCGAACAGCACAAATCTTGATGAATTTAAACACTCTAATAAAACTAGACGTGTCACACAAACACTTACATGAAAAATCGATGATAACGCTCGAAAAGAAGAGGCATATAAAATAATTCAAGACATACAAAATAAACGACAGCGAGACAAATTCGATGTATTTGGAGAACATATGGCGTGTAAAATTAGGGATTTGAATACCACCTGCGCACTGCGCACAAAATATTGTAGAACATCTTATAGGTAATATTTTGTTCGATGCAAGTATGGGTAAATATGATTATGGAATGCCACAATCAACTAACACATATGAGCCAATTTTATCAATGCAACCTTCCACGAGACCACAATCACATTCATCGTATTGCAGCACACCAGCTATATCACCAGCGGAGACATACATACAAAACTCTTCAGACTCCTCTACTGCTTTTGGTTCCTCAAACATTCTCGCAGAGGCATTTCAATTAAGTAACATGTAAAACTTCTAAAGTTATCAATAAAAAAGTACAATAAAGTTTACTTACCTTAACTTGGTCTTTAATTGCATTTACTAGTGCAGCACATACTTCTGGTACTATCTTTGAGATAGCTTGTTTCGAAATCTTAAATAAATACATCAAGCTGCTGTAGGAATCTCCAGTTGCCAGAAAGCGCAATGTTACAGCTAATCGTTCTTGTGGAGATATAGCCTTTCTACAGTTAGTATCTGCTTGTGCAATTTTTTGCAGCAAAAATTCCATATCTGAACTACTAATGCGCAAAAAATTTTTGAAGCACCCATCGGTTCGAAGTTCTAATAAAACGTCATCTTTCTTTAAATCCGATAATATTTCCTTTCCACCATATTTTTCCCTTTTCTTCAAACTTGGACGGACCCAACATTTACGCTTCCGTTTTCGTGAATCACCACACAAAATTAGAAAGCACGCGGTAGCAGTTACTAAGTCTTCCTCCATCATGTCACAAAACTACAGCAGTATGGACAGAATGTTGTACTCAACTGAATTTGTGATTCAACAAGTTCAAACATTCATTAACATTGTTGCACTAGTGAGGACAGTTTGATTTATGTCAAAAGTTTAATAAATTAAACATTTAGCAACTTGTTGCAACATAAAATTGCTACAAGTTGCCAAATGTTGCTCCAGTGTGGACGCGCCTTTATGTTTGTTTAAAAGTTGGAGTACGTTCTTCAAAGTTTATTTGTTTGTGATTCGAGTTTATACATAAGGTAATTGACTCCCAAATCTGAATAAAAATAAAATTAAATGTTTATTTTTTTACAGTATGTCTGAAACACGGAAAGTAAAATTTACTTTATCTCAATTATTTATGTGGTTGCAAGGTCGGCAGAGATCTTTGCGATCTTTGGTTTAGGGGTGAGGCAGTTTTTGGAGCTGGCCACGTTATATTTGTAAATTAAAAAAGCAAGATGCCCTGGAAGTAGTTGTATTATGTGTGCAAACCTCTTATAAAAGAAATTTATCAAGAGGAGAGGCTGGTCACGAAGAAAAAATATTGTTCAAATATCTCCAATCTTAATATCAGTAGAAAAAACTTCAAGATTTTGGGTGAATGTAAGTTTTACAAATGTCTATTTTAAACTCGATGTCTAATTTACATACTTTTTTATTATTAGATTGCAAATTTAATTCCCCACTATATCAAATTAAAAATGGGAGAAAGAAGGATGATTTTTTCAGATACGACTTAATAAAAAACAATTCAATGTGCAGTCAATCAATAATCAGAGGTAACGTAGATGAATGCACCTTCTTCTTCTTCTTAACATGCCATACACCAAAGTGCGCAGGCGACTATCTCATTACTAGAATTCTGTTCTTGGCGGCGTGACACAGCTCGCCTGTATTGTGTATTCCTGTCCATTCTTTAATATTCCTTAACCAGGATAATTGTTTGCGGCCGGCTCCTCTCCTACCTTCGATCTTCCTTTGTAGGATTAACTGTGGTATTTCATATTTTGCTCCTCTCAATATGTGCCCAAGGTAACCAATCTTGCGTTTTTTAATTAATTTAAAGAGTTCTCTTTCCACGCCGGCTCTCTTAAGGACGTCATCGTTTCGAACTCTATCCACCCAAGGTATGCGCATCATTCTTCTTAATGACCACATTTCAAATGCTTCAAGTTTGTTGATAGATGTTTTTTTCAAAGTCCACGTTTCCATGCCATGCACCATGCACCATGAATGCACCAGTACCTTTTATTTAAATAAGTTTGTATTAAATATTGAAGAGGCCGAAGAATAGTACTTTGCTACTTTAAGCCAAAGTAGTAGCAAATGGTTAGAAGAAAGAAGATGCAGAATAACTGGATCAATTTGCTACCAAATAAAGATGTATGTATTTAATAGTAACCCTAACTGGGAGCAAAAAATAAAATCAGTATTTTATTCCACATTTAGGGGAATCGGGTTTAGTCCTGATGATTTGTTAGAGAAAGATGACAAACTCATACGGTTAATTGAAATCAAGTGCCCTATATTGGGGAAATCAAAAACTGTTCTAAGCATTTTAAGGCAATTAACCTATGTAAAAATTATCAATGGACAATTGCAATTAAATAAAAATCATCAACATTATGCGCAGATACAATTAGAAATGGCCATTTTGGGAATATCAGATTGTGATTTATTTATTTATTGGTCATATGACAAATTATTGTTTACTCTATCTATAAAATTTGATAAAGAATTTGTAACAAGCACGTTGAACATTTTAAAAGATGTTTAGTTTGAAAAAATTGTGAAGTATTTAGATATAAATAGTTATTAATATTAATATTTGTTTTTGTTTAAAATAGGATTAGTTATGTTTACAATTGCACAAATTATTTTTAATATATCATCCCAAAATGGTAAAAGGTAAGTAGTTATTTAATTTTTCATAATTTTAAAACTTTCTATTCTCTGAATTGCTCGTTCCACGTGCACACCAGCTCTTGCAATGGCAGCTGTCTGCAGAGCTTTTTTTCTATAAAGTTGTTTTCTCTTCTTTAAAAAGGGCGGTTTTCTCTTCTTATCCATTTCACGAAATGTTGTTGACATTCCTTCTTCTTCTTCTTCATGTGCCATCTCCTCTAAGAAGGTTGGCAACCATCATGGCAATTCGCACTTTCGATAGCGCTGCTCTAAAGAGGTCAGCAGAAGTGCAGCTACACTAAGCTCTCAAATTGTTTAACTAGGAGATGCGTCTTCTTCCGCGACTCCTTCTACCCTGTATTCTTCATTGCATTATTATTTGCAACAAGTTATAACGCTCGCCCCTCATGACATGTCCCAGATATTGCAGTTTTCTGACTTTAATTGTATTTAAAACCTCTTTTCCCATTCTTATAAACACCTCGACATTCGTGACTCTATCCACCCAACTTATTCTTAATATCATTCTGTAGGCCCATAATTCGAAGGCTTCTAATCTGTCCGAAACATCTTTCATTAATGTCCAAGCCTCCAATCCATAAAATAATACGGAGAACACGTAGCATCTTGACATTCCTCCTCAATTCAAAACCCTTTGTCCACTATTATTGCATCGCAAAGTTCTACTTTTATGATAACTTTGTAATTTGCAAATATATGCTTATCCGATGTCTTACTTCAATAGCAAGAACTCAAGTAAGAAATTAATCCCAAGGGAGTTATATCTGTTATAGGGTTTTTTATAGTGTTACACTTTTTAAAATGCAAGTATGTTTTTATCCAATATTCCAATAATTTAGATACAATTGAAGGGTCAGGTGCAAAAAGGATACAGCTCCATTTTTAGACCTTTATCGATCGGTGTAAAAACGAGGCAGATACGTTGATTTATTTGGATGTTATACGGAGTGTATTTAGGCCTCTTTTATCAATCCGGTGCAAGAACAAGGCAGCTACGAAGTTTCGGTGATTCGGATTCGGAGATTCGGTGCGAAAAGGGCAGCCCCCTTTTTGCACCGAATCAAGTTCACGTTTCCCCCGCTTCGATGCAGCACCTGTGGAATGCAGTGTATAGCGAGCGTGATTTACGTAAAATTACGCGTCGTAATTTTAGTTCGTTCTGTAATTTCAACGAAGGTACGTGCATTTTTAAGTACTACATAGTTTTACGTTTTTACTTTTGAGTGTTTTTTACTGTTAATGTTTAGTTCAATAGTTGTTTTTGTTTATTGGCATTTTATATTCTGACATTTATTATAATGGATGCATTTTTGGGTTTAAATAAAAGCAAAAGAAAAGGTCAAGCTAAGTACTTAATTATCATGATAATTGTTAATCAATACATATATGTTATTATTATATTGTAGAGCCTAACAAAAAATCGAAAGAAAATACTGAAGAATACTAAAGTGGGAAAATTTAGCATCAATTTTTCAAGGTCGCATACATACAGGAATAATTATTAATTTAATTCATAAAGATGTAAAAAAATTCTTCGAAGATGATTTTCTTATTTTTAAACAAAAAATGATACAATTTGTAATAAATTTAAATTCTACCAAAGTCAACTCAACATTTTGTGCCGAATTTATTTTAAAAAAACAGGACGAAGAAGTATCATCACTTAAATATTTTCATACACGCACTGAAGTAATCGATAGGAGTACTGACTCTGCCAAAAGACATCACAGAGACCAGATATTTTTGTATGTTGTAACACATACCCACATTGAGATTTTGAAACATAATTTTATGGAGAAAGGACATTCGTACATGGAGGTAGATTCAATGCACAGTGCCATTGAGTCTGCCAAGAAAAATGTTGCCATTTTTACCATGAATGATCTGTTGAATATCTTCAAGTTAGCCCGTTCTACAAGACGCAATAAAAAGAGCAGTGCCTACAGAGTTGAAGAATTACGGTATTCAGACTTTTTCGATCTTAAATCCTTAGCACAGGTGTTCTTCAAAAATAGAGTCAAAGATGAAAATGGAGACAAAGTATCATGGTTAAAATTAAAAGTAATGCGTTATGAGAAAAGTCGACCTGGCTGTATTCTTTATAAGTATAATTATAGTGATCCTAATTATAAGACTCTTAGAGTAAGTGGCAAGGGAAGACCAGCTGTTATTACAAAGAACATTCCAATGTTATACAATGAGCTATTGTCTATACCAGAGAAAAAGAAAAACAGCCTCCTTCAATTGTGCAGAAACAAGATTATTCCGCCAGAGTTCCATGAGTGGTATAAATCGATTCCAGTCGACAAGAAAAAAAGGTTCTAATACCGGAACCAGCTTCTTCCGAAAGCGAGGACACAGAAACTGATTAGACTTTAATTTTATTTTATGTACTGACCATAGTTAATAAATAAATGTCATTTCCTAATAAGATGTTGATTATATTTTTTGAATTTGACTAAGTCAAATTTCTAATTTTTTTACAACAAAAAGTGACTATGTACATTTTTTTTATAACTATTAAAAGTCTCCAATGTTTAAATATGGTGGTTAGAAACTAACGTTTTTAATACACAGGATATCAAAATTGCAGTCATATAAAGCTAATATCCGATTTTATATAAAACTTTCAACTGAAACTTCATTTTCCCGAAAACAGTAATTTTTGACTTGGTCAGTTTTTGCAGTATGCCGTCGATTTTTACGAGTAAGATAGGATTACCGCTGGAGCAGAGTCTAATATTCAAATGTTTTGTTGTGATATTGGATGTGATTAGGAACAAATGGAAAAGGAATATATGCATATAATAAAAAATATTTATTTCATTTATTTAAAAATTGAGTTATTTACTTTATACTTTATATATTTTTTTACTTGTAAAAGATTAATTGTAAAAAAATAACCTGCGATTGTAATTTCTTTAATGCAGATCTTACACGCCCCAAGGTATCTAGTTTTGTTTTTAAAAGATGTTTTCCAATTTCCAGATGTTAAAGTTGATAAATAATAAATCAGATATATTTTCTATGCCTTAAAACGTATTTTTTTGTATGTGTAGATACCCATCTCTGAATGAAATCATACGTATCGCTGATGATGTAGCAGCTCCGAAAAAAAAAAAAATCTAATCATTGTGAGCAAAATGTTCCATTGAAGAAAAATGTGCTAAAATAAAATATTCATTAACTGAGAGATACATAACAAAGTAAACATTTTGAATAAAGTAGCATTGTCATAAGTTTATCAAAGCATAAAAACATACCATTTAAATTACTCAGAGTCTGAGGAGCTATATGTGCTGCTGTCTTCGTCTGGATTTATTACCATGGGTTCGATATGATTCTCTATTATATTGTCCAACTTCCACATTTTGGACTCGACTTTTTGTTGAACGTGTTGCACACATTTCTGCCACGTAGTTGGACTAATATTATTTATTGCATCATAAAAAATATTTTTCATATCTGCAAATTTAAAAGTCGTGTTTTTGGCTGCTACATAATTTTTTACTTCTGCCCAGATGAGCTCAATTGGATTGAGCTCACAATGGTATGGGGGCAGCCTTAATACTACTTTGTTTTGGCTTTTTGCCATCTCATCAATAATATATTTATTATATTGTCCCTTATGTTCCTTAACGATAGCCAGCAGTTGCACTTTTAACATGGAGTCCTCAAACTCTATATTTTTTCATTTCAGCAAGGCTTGGATGTCAGCTTTTCTAGAAGCAGTAGTTGGAATTTTTTCCAATTTTCTGGAATGATAAGATGCGTTGTCCAATACGATGATGGAGTTGTCTTCTAATCGGGGCAATATATTTCTGAACCAATTTTCGAAAGATTTCCCGTCCATCTCTTCATGGTAGTCCCCACTTTTTTTTTATTTAAACACCCACAGTCCTTCTGGAACAAACCTATCTTCATTGCCAATGTGACAGATTATTAGTCTTTTTCCTTTTCCTGAAAATTTTATTATTTTAAAAATTACTTGGAGTAAAAAAGCACATAAAGATTTACCTGCATGATTTTTTAACCCCGTAGAAAGTCTATCTAAAAACGCTTGTTTATAAGACGTTACCGAATTGTCGACCCATACTTTAGATTTGGTGTGACCAGCGTTTAGTCAAGTCTCGTCTAAGTAGTAAATTTTGCGGTTTTCATTTCTGTAGGACTTAATTTTTATCAGAAATTCTCGTCTCCACAAGACAATTTCGTCTCTGTCCATAAAAATGCTGTTTCGCTGACGACGTTGAAACTTAAAATTTATTTCTTTCAATAATTAAAAAAAAACGTTGTTCTTTTGAAGTTCGGTAAAACCGGTTTTTCATTAACAGCCCTCAGAACTTTGTCTATTGTGGGTATTTCATTTCGAAAAAAGAATTGATGGATTATTCTTCTTATTGCTTCTCTGTCAAATTCATCCAGCGAGTTAACAATACTTCATGATGTGCCAAAAATGAATGATTTAAAAGCAAAGCGATTTACACCTTCTATTTTACATTTTACTATTTCAAAAACTGAATTCATAAATTCAAATTTAAAAAAGTCGCACTATCTCCAGTACTAATCAACGAATTTTTTTTTAATTTGGGTACTTCGTAGCATAGATTACAAAAATGTAATAGTAAGTTAATTTGTGAATTATTTTTACTCAGTAATTTGTTTAAACAATTTAAAATGAATATTTGTTTTATGAAATTTTACTTTTTTCTTAATATTATTTGTAGAAAAGATTACGAAATAATAGGTTCCTTAAATATTTTTGTATTTTATATTGTATTGCAGTCATAAATAATAAATTTTAACAAAAAATTTTACAAAAAAATTAATTTTTGTTTGAATATCAAATTTATACATGTTGGATATAACAATTTTTATTTTGTGAATATACTTTATCATTGCCAACATTACTATCTATGTCTAATTCTTAAATTGTACTCAATTGCCATGTTCTTGTAATTTTCACCAGCACATTTGACACACAATTTAGACTAGTAAAATCCGAGTCTTTTGCAACTGCAAGTCATTATTTTACACCCAGTTTTGCATGAACAGGTTGTTAAGTACGGACCTGCTAGCGCACATCGTAGTTTAAACTCTACTAACTGCGTCGCGATCCACTCCGATCAAACTGAACGAGCTCCATCGACAGAGGGATGCTTATATTACTTATGCCAAAATAAACGAGGAATGACGACACCCCCGCTTCGATGAAGATACATTTAAATTATATTTAAGTTATTATTATTTAGTTATAGTTTGTTGTTTATATTGTATGTTTAATAAAATTTCCTGAAATTCTCAAAATTTTGAGATCAAAATTTTGAAATCATATTTGCCGGCTAACAACCCCACGAGGCTGCAACACAGTATATTGCTTAAAAAGAATATATATTCTGTTTAAGCAATATGCTGTGGCTGCATTTTACACTAAAACTGGATAAAACAAGGTCAGTCCATTCCTTTTATCACTTTCAAAACATTTACAGTCTCTATTTGATTTATTTTACATGGTTTTCAAACCAAATTAATACATTTTATTATTTTGAATAGTGACATTAAATAACTTACCTACTCTCGTATTCATTGTGAATGTGCTAAACCGATTTTATTATACCATATTTTAATTGATACAATCGTTAATACAAACATAATATTTTGAATAACTAAAACATTTATCACTCTTGTCTTTACTTGAATGAAACATATTTTTTATTTATTTTTACAATCATAGTTCATCACTATTTTATAGAAGCTTACCTTAATATTTATTTCTTAAACAACAAACACATTTTCGTAATTTAAACCTGTATAATATAAGTACATTACATACATTACAATTCATCCCTTATAATAACAAATATACATATATTTTTTATTATTTTACATCTTCACATTTAATCATACTATTAAAACATGTCTGATTTGAATAAAACTAAGGGAATCGCCGCTAAAGATGCTCTTACACGCTTCACAACATACATTAGAAACATAGAACATAATAAAACTATCGACCTCATAAACTTAGAAAATCGGTTATCCAAAGCCGATTAGCTTTTAGAGGTTTTTCATGAGGCTCAACTGCTTATTGAAACTAATGAGCCTGACTGAGAAAAACTATGATACAGTACATGCCATTGAAAAAGAGTCTTTTGAAGACAGATATTTTAAAAACTTATCTCATCTAGACAACCTACTGAATCGTCTGATTCACGCAGTGTCAATGGTTCAATAGCAGCTGGTCCTACAAATACAAGCAATATTAAATTAGCTCCGTTAAATTTACCTACCATTTGATGGAACGTTTGATCAATGGCTTTTCTTTCGCGACAGTTTTAATTCCATTATTAATGATAACACTTCACTTTCAAATGTTCAAAAGTTTCATTACTTACGTCTTTCTTTACGCGGCATTGCTGCCGACACTATTAAATCTTTACAAGTATGTGATGCTAATTATGATATTGCTTGGGCTTTACTAATTGAAAAATTCGAAAACAAACAATTACTTGTAAATAATCATATTAAAGCCATCTTTAATTTACCGGTTATTACAAAAGAATCAAATGAAGGTATCAGACAACTTCTAGAAAATACTTAAAAACATTTACGCACATTCGAAGTTTTGCAACGCCCTACACAACACTGGGTTGATTTGATTATTTACTTATAAACAACAAAATTTGATGCTCTTGGGAATCACAAAATTGTACAGACAACGTACCAATTTTCCTTGGCAAAGGCCATCCTACTAAGGATTGTCGTTCTGCTGGTTGTAGAAAATGTGGAAAAATCCACCACACTATGTTACACTTTGAAAATCAACAATCTTTAAATTCTCTCATCACAGAAAATAACTCTTCGCCTCAAACTTCATTATCTTCCAATATTCCAAACAATAGTATACTGTCTAATGAATCTTCTTCTACCTCGACCTTTTCTTTAACTCATCATATCAGTTCAACTATCTACACTTTCAACTGCTGTTGTCAACGTATTTGACAAGTTTGGCATCTCATAAATACACTCTACATAAATGTAGAGTGCTATTGAACAACTGTCAATAAAATTTTGTAACTGAGAAACTTTATAATATTTTACAACTTTCAAAGGAAAAAATTAACACTTCGATCTCGGGATTTAATCAATTAACTCACAATATTAATCTCCGAATTACACTAACATTTAAACCACATATTAACATTTTTTCGAGAAAGAAATTATGTCTAGTTGTGTCCAACAGAACAGGAAATTTACCACTATACATACGTCAATCGTTCTCAGCTTATTATTCCAACAAATTTACTTCTAGCTGACCATAATTTAGAAAAACATGGTCCAGTAGACCTTCTTATTAGTGCTGACACATTCTGGGATATTTTAAACGTAGCACAAATTAAACTTAATCCTGGGTTACCTATCATTCAAGAAACCACTCTTGGTTGGATAATCTCTGGTCCCATTCCAACAAAGATTCAACATCACTCCCAACAAACTACTTACACATTTACTTTCACCATTACTTTTATTCCACAAGTCAATTAGATGTACAGCTCACAAAGAATTGGGTACTAGAGGAATGTCCTAAAACCAAGTTTGTTTCCGAAGAAGACTCCTATTACTGTGAAAGTGACTTTGGGCAACACATTTCTCGCCATTGTGAGGGTCGTTGTATCACTACTCTTCCTCTAAACGAATCTCCATCAATCTTAGAGGATTCTCAAACTTCTGCTAAAACACGTTTTCTGAACTTAGAGAGAAAACTTGAAAATAACATTCAATTAAAACTAGAATATCATAACTTTATACTTGAGTACATTAAACTTGGCCACAAAGGACACTGACGATAATTGAGGATTCTTCTTGCCTTATGATTGTGTTTTCAAGCAATCATCAACCAGTACAAAATTAAGAGTTGTATTTGACGGTAGTGCAAAAACTGCCACGGGCTACTCATTAAATGACATCATGTATATTGGCCGTCACTTACAAGATAACTTATTTTACATTTTACTTAGATTTTGACAACATAAATTGATACTAGGTGCAGATATCAATAAAATATATAGTCAAGTTTTCATAACGCTAGAACAACGTTTTCTTGAAAAGATCCTTTGGAGATTAATTACCAATGATGAGATTTCTTTCTACACACTAAACACTGTTACATATGGCACTATATCAGCAGCATATCTTGCCATTAGTTCTCTTCATGAAATTGCCTATAGACATTTCTCCGAACTTCCAAAGGTTGCTTCCATCATTTAACATAACTTTTATGTAGACGACTTACTAACTGGCTGAAGAACTCCGAGAAATCAAGGAAACTATTTCAGACTTATTATCTTCTATCCCATTCTAATTGACCTAGACTCCAAAATCATACTCAGAAATAAGCCTCCAGTCCTAACCAATAATCAAACAAATTGGAAAATATTCCGAAGCGCACTAGCAGAACAAATACCAACGAACTTGCCACTTAAAACAGAATTACAAATTGAAAATGCGGTACAACAACTTACTACCTCCATACAAAAGGCAGGTTGGATTTCTACTCCTGAACAAACAACATGGAAGGAAAGCATAAACTGTTCGCAAAGTGCAAAAAACCTGATCGATGAGAAAAGAAAACTTAGGAAAAAGTGGCAAAACACACACGCTCCTATTGACAAACAAAATTTAAACAGAATTAACAGAAGACTTAAAAATCTATTAAAAGAAGAGAAAAACAGGGGGATCCAAACTTACTTAGAAAATTTGACTCCGTCCAAAGACACCAATTATTCTCTATGGAAGGCGACGAGAAAGATAAAAGGTCCACAAGACGCCATACCTCCTCTAAAAAATGTCAAAGGTAAATGGGCAAGAACAGACACAGAAAAATCTGAGACATTCGCTGAACATCTTTCTACAGTATTTAGTCCATTTAACAGAGTAGTGCCATTAGAACAAGAAGAACCATTTAATTCTTTTCTTGAGGCTCCATATCAAATGGATCTACCAATCACCAAGTTTAATATTAAAGAAGTAAAACAGATAATAAAGAATGAGATACAACCCAATAAGGCTCCGGGATTCGACCTCATAACGGGTAAGATCCTCCAGGAACTAACCAATGACTGTTACAGAATAATCACTATGATCTTCAATGCTATGCTTAGTCTGCATTACTTCCCTCTGCAATGGAAAGTGGCACAGATTATACTCATTCAAAAACCTGGTAAAGATCCAAAAGATGTCAACTCATACCGACCGATTAGTCTACTCCCAGTCATCTCTAAGGTCTTCGAAAAACTTCTACTACGAAAAATCAAACCAATCTTGGACGAAAAGTGTCTCATACCTGACCATCAATTCGGTTTTCGTAACCAACATGGTACAATAGAACAAGTTCACAGACTATACACAACAATAAGAAGTAGTCTCGAGAACAAGCAATATTGTACTGCAGCCTTTTTAGACGCCTCTCAAGCTTTTGACAAGGTGTGGCATACAGGACTTCTGTACAAATTAAAGAAAAATTTACCTTACCCTTACTTTAAACTACTTCAATCATACCTTACAGAAAGGAGATATCTGGTAAAATATAATGAAGCCTATACAAAACTCTACCCCATCCTATCTGGTGTACCTCAGGGTAGTGTGCTCGGATCGATCCTGTACCTGATATACACGGCTGACTTGCCAATAAGCAATAACCTAACGCTTGCAACATTCGCAGATGATACTGCTTTCTTGGCCTCTCACAGCAACCCAATAATAGCATCAGAGAGACTGCAACTACATCTGAACAAAACAAATGAATGGCTTAAACTCTGGAGAATTAGAGTAAACCCCTCAAAATCTACACAAATTACATTCACTCTAAGAAGAGGTACATGTCCACAAGTTAACCTCAATGGACATCCTTTGCCCCAAAAGCATGACGTAAAATACTTAGGTATTCACCTTGACAAACGTCTAACTTGGACCAAACATATATGGACGAAAAGGCTTCAATTGGGAATTTTATACAGAAAACTTTACTGGATGTTGGGAAAAAACTCTCACCTATCGATTGACAACAAGCTGCTGATATACAATACAATAATAAAACCCATTTGGACATATGGCTCACAGCTCTGGGGTTCAGCTAGCAAATCTAATATTATGATAATACAAAGATTCCAATCCAAAACTCTGAGAACAATCGCTAATGCACCTTGGTATATCCAGAATGATGCAATACATAGAGATCTTCAGGTACTAACAGTCTCTGAAGAGTGCAAAAAAACTTCTGAACAATATCAAAACAGGTTGCGGGTGCATCCTAATACCCTGGCACACAATCTTCTCAACAACCAACAAGCGAAGAGATTGAAGCGACATGACCCCTTGGACCTACCTCACCTATCCTGACAGAGCCTACAGCAGTGGGAGTTACGCCTTCAACAGCACCCAGCCATTGTGATCAGTGCCGCTTTTAGTGCTCGCGTATCAGTGTATGTGCGCATCCTACCGGTAAAAAGCCAATTTGTGTCGTGATGATTTGGTCACTGGACCTTACATCTCTCTGTCATGAAAAGACAAAAAATTTTACTTATTGTTTTCACTGCAAAACAGATTGTAAAAATCTTAAATGTTAATAAAAAAAAAAAAAAAAAAAAAAAAAAAATTATCTTCTTATGGTTTTCCTCTAAGAAAATGGACTACTAATGATTCGTCTTTACAAATTCATTCTGATCCTGAATTCCTATCTATTGGTTTTGACGAACACCACAAAATACTAGGATTACTCTGGAATCTGTCTTCTGATTCCCTACAATATTCTATAAATCTCTCCAAAACAAACTCAAAGTTAGCAAAAGACAAATTTTGTCTGGTACTGCACAAATATTTGATCCTTTAGGGCTACTTTCACCCGTAATAGTTAAATCCAAAATTATTCTCAAAGAGCTCTGGAAACTCAAGATAAGTTGGGATGAGTCTGTTCCTGAAAGTATTTACACACTTTGACGAAATACTACTTCAAACTAATAAAATTAAATACTTTAAAAATACCTAGACATGTACTTTCTTCTAACCCAGTTTCTGTTCAACTTCATAGATTCTCTAACACCTCCGAGGCAGCTTACGGTGCATGTATTTACATATACTGCACGGAAACATTTGGAAATTACACTTCAAATCTTTATTGTGTTAAAACTAGAGTTTCTCCTATGAAATTATTAACTATTCCAAGACTCAAACTCTGTGGGGCATCACTACTTTCTGAACTTGTTGAGAAAGTCACTTCGGCTTCAAGCGTTTGCTTTAAAAATATCACGTACTGGATTGATTCTAAAATTGTTATTTAATGGATTAACACCTCTGCCCATTTAGTAGCACAAATACAGAAGCTGACTAATCTAGAACTTTGGAAGTATGTTAAAACTTATGACAATCCAGCAGATCTCTTGTGACAAGGTATAAATCCTTCATTACTCATTAATTCCAATTTATGATTTCATGGCCCTTTTTGGCTCACTTTGCCCAAGAAAAATATTAATATACAAAACATCAAGAAGTTTGTATAACTTCTGAACTACCTGAACGACGTAATAAAACTGTTGTGTATCATCACAATGACAATGAATTTATCCTTTATAACAAATATTCTTCTTTAAATATGCTAACACACGTTTTTGCTGATGGATTGAGATTTAAAGACAATCTGTCGAATCCTAGACATCTACGAATTACAGGTCCCCTGTCAACACTCGAACTCAGTTCTTCTCTTTTAATAATAATTAGGTTTGTACAATTTCAATCATTTCCATATGATTATGATGCACTTTCAAATTCCAATCAAATTGACAGAAGAAGTAAACTTCTCCGCCTTAATCCATTCTTTGATACTACAACAAAATTAATACGTGTTGGAGGTCGTTTACACCATTCATCATTTGATTTTAATAAACAACACCCCATAATGCTACCTTCAAAACATCATACTCACTGCTCGTCACGAGCACTTAAAACTTTTACATACTGGTCCTCAAGCACTTCTTGCTTAAGGATTGTTCGTGTGAGAATTGTTCGTGATTGTGTCCGATGTTTTAGATTCAACAATAAACCCGAACAGTATCTTATGGGCAATCTTCCGAAGTCGAGAGTCACACCCTCACGGCCTTTCACGTTTTCTGGAGTCGATTATGCTGGTCCCGTTCTCTTACGAGATAGAAAGGGTCTTAATTACAAACCTTCTAAGGCTTATATTGCTCTTTTCATCTGCTTCGCCAGTAAGGCTGTACATTTAGAAGTTGTCAGTGACCTCGAGACAATGTGCATGATTGAATCAGCATATTATAGAACCAAAAAAATATAATTTTCGCATCCCATATATCAAACGGTAGAATATGCATATATCTATCATCCAAAAACCTAGTAGATAAATTCATAGCAGAAACAAAAAAGATAATAGTAAATGGAAATATACTAGAAGCGAGAAGATTAATAACTCTATCAGTCCGCTTAATTCTGTCCAATGCATGTCCAAACATACCTTCTAACTTAATAATGGACGAATTAATAAAACTAGGTTTAAATCCTCTCTCAGACATATCATATCTACGGATATCCGCAGCAACCAATCCTGCCTTTAGTCATATTCTAAGCTTCGGAAGACAAATTTTCGTTTCACATTTTCCAGAAAACTTTGTACTACCTGAATCTTTTATTATCGAGTTGGAACAAACATCATACCGCATATTTATAGCCCAAAACGAAACATGTTTCAAATGCAAATTAACTGGACACCAGGCAGCTAATTGTCCAAATATTTCACCTTCTAATCATCCTCACAATGATAGTGCAATACAAACAGAAATCAGACAAAATTCATCAATAAATCATACTCAACAAGATAATCTACAAAATACTCCCGCAATCTCAAATACCACTCCCTCCACACTTACTACGTCTTCTCAAACCACATTACAAACAGTAGCAATCCCAAATTTATTAATAAACCAAACCCAACAGTGCTCACTACAAAATACATCTATACATTTGACCACTTCTTCAGTTAACACTACAATCGCAACACCTACATCGTCTGAGTCATCCTCTAATACCCAAAAACATAAATCAACCTTACCCGAAACAAGTCAACACTTACCTCCAAATAAAAATACACATTTGAATTCTCACGAACCCCAAATAACTTCGAACAAAGCAACCGAAAAAAGAACCCTAGAAGATGCAATCACGCCACCCTCCGAAGAAAACTTTGAAAAACCTAAGCTTCAATTAAAGAAAATAACCAAAACTGATGACAAAAACTTAAGAGATAATATACCAAATCTCCAAACATTACTAGAACCAGTTAGAGAATATGTAGAAAGGGAAAAGCAATTGTTAAGCTTCGATCAAGTAATGGATCTATTCGAAAATATATAAGGATCAAAAGACATAATCAGCGTAACAAAATTGTACTCGGAAGACTCTCATGCACTTATAAAGTTTCTATCGGAATTACATCCATACTACATCGACAAAAGAATGAAAACCAAAAGCACCAAATTAATACGAAAACTTGGCAAACACATAGGTTTTCTCCCTGAAGTGAAAACTTCATTGTCGGAAGAAGATTCCGACTTATCGATAAATAATTCCTCTAAAGAATAATTACATTCACTTTTCTGCTTCAATGGAACTTAAATGGGTTTTACACCCATTTTGAAAAACTAAAACATATTATCTCTGAAACACACCCATCTATTATCTGTCTACAGGAAACAAATTTCAAAAATTCAAACCATGTATATAACTTTCGTAATTATTCATGTTTTTATAATAACAGATTAAACAAAAACATTGCCAGTGGAGGAGTAGCAATTTACGTGGATGAAAAATTCTTGAGCACACAGTTACCAGTGACTTCAAATAATATTGAATTAATAACTATTGCGTCAGAAACCAAATACATTATATCATGATAAACCAGAGATACCGAAATAGCATACAAAGCGCAAAAATTTACCCCGGTGCAGATGTCCCTTCCGACCACACCTTGCTCGTCGCCAAATTCAAAAACACGTTGAAAAGCATAAAAAGAAAGAGGAGAGAACAGAAATCAGACATGAGCTTACTCAAGGATATAGAAACGAGACAGAAGATATCACAAGAACTTAACCACGAATGTCGAGAACCTAAAAACAGACAGAAGGAAAATGATGTACCAGAAAAATCCGACGACTTAACACAAATATGGAAAGAACTTAAGACTGTATTTCTAAAAGCTGAAGACCACCTTAAATACACGGATCAAAGAGGCAAGAAACCATGGATAACTAATGAAATATTAGAAATGATGAATGTGAGACGACAACACAAGAACAATGACTGGAATAAATATAAAGAAATACAAAGACCAATAAGAAAAAAGATAGTGGAAGCAAAAGCACAGTGGCTTGTAGAAACTTGCGAAGAGATAGAAGACCTACAGAATAAACATGATGATAGACTTCTCCATAAGAAAATTAAAGAAATGTGTGGGATCAGAAACTCTAGGCAGTGTGGCACAATAAGCACGGATGATAGAGTCCTGACCACAATAGAAAAAATAAGCGTTCGTTAAATGGCGAACATACATACAAAACCTATTCTCAGACGATAGAACAATAAATATTGATAAACAAACAAACATCGAAAATAACGACTTGCCCATCTTAACATCGGAAATAAAATACGCCTTAAAAAATATGAAAACCGGAAAAGCCTCTGGACCTGACTACGTTCATAGTGAAATTATACAACTTTTGGAAGAATACAATTTAGAACTATTATCAAGACTCTTCAACAGTATATACAAGACTGGTATAATTCCACAAGATTGGTTAACGTCTACGTTTGTGCCTATACCCAAATCAAGCTACGCAAAAAAATGTAACGACTTTCGATTAATAAGTCTCATGCCCCATATTCTGTAGCTATTTCTAAAAATTATCCATAACAGAATTTTTACAAAAAATGCGAAGAAGATATGGGTCTGGAATAATTAGGCTTTCGAAACGGTATGGGAACTCGAGAAGCTTTGTTCAGTTTCATTGTTCTCATGCAAAAGTGTCGGGATCAACAAAAAGATGTCTACTTGTGCTTTATAGATTATGAAAAGGCTTTTGACAAAGTCAAACACGATCAGCTAATAGAATGCTTGCAAAAAAAGAACCTGGATCCAAACGACCTTAATACAATACGTGGACTCTACTGAAACCAAAACGCCTCTGTCAGAACTGAAATGGGTGATACTGAAATCATAAACATCCAAAGAGAAGTTAGACAAGGTTGTATACTATCACCATTATTATTCAACTTGTACTCAGAGAACATCTTTGCACATGCTCTAGATGAAGCACAAGAAGGAATAAAAGTCAATGGAAAAATCGTGAACAATATCAGGTATGCCGATGATACAGTACTGATTGCTGGCAGTGAAGAAGAACTACAAATTCTGTTAACCAAAGCAGTGCGAGAAGGAGAACTATACGGCCTTAAGGTGAATGTAAAAAAAACCAAAACAATGGTAATTTCAAAAAAACACACACCAGTTATAAATATACTAGTCAACAACAATCTAGTTGAACAAGTGAAAAAGTTTAAGTATCTAGGCTGTTGGATACATGAAACCTTAGACCAAGAACAAGAGGTTAAATGTAGAATAGAACAGGCAAGAAACACCTTCTTAAAGATGCGACAGTTACTCACTACCCGTAATCTTGATTTGTCCCTACGATACCGCATGATAAAGTGTTATGTATCTAGTGTACTATTACATGGCGTGGAAGCTTGGACGTTAACAGTCAGCTCGTTACGACGTTTAGAGAGCTATGAGATGTGGTTATTTCGTCGTATGCTGAAAATTCCATGGACCGACCGCGTTAGAAATGAAGAAGTTTTAAGGCATATGCATAAAGAACGTGAACTCGCAGAAATTGTCAAGAAGCTTAAAACGTCTTATCTTGGACACATATTTAGACACGACAGGTATAACTTCCTTTAGCTTATTATAGAAGAGAAAATAGAAGGCAGACGCGGCCCGGGTAGACGACAAATGACCTGGCTGCGCAACATCAAAGATTGGACAGGATTAGACTTTCAAAGTTTAATAAGGAAAGCCCAAAATAGGGAAGATTTTGCAGAGGTTATCGCCAACCTTCGCTAAGAAGACGGCACCTAAAGAAGAATAACTATTGCAATAAATATACCTCAAAAGATTTATATATGTAATATGTCTTCTTCTTAAAGTTCCATTTTCTATCGGAGGTTGGATATCATAACGGCTATGGTCACTTTGTTGGCTGCTGCTCCGAAAAGTTGTAGTGAACTACAGTTAAACCATTCTCTAAGGTTCTTCAGCCAGGAGATGCGTCTTCTTCCTATGTTTCTTCTTCCTTGGATCCTTCCTTGCATAATAATTCTCAGCAGCTCATATTTTTCTCCTCTGGTTATGTGACCCAAATATTCTAGTTTTCTTCTTTTTATGCTGTTCATAATTTCTAACTCCTTATGTAGACGTCGTAGTACCTCAGCATTGGTAATCCTTTGAACTCACTGAATTTTTGATATTCTTCTGTAACACCACATTTCGAACGCTTCTATTTTTCTTATGTGTTGTTTCTTCAATGTCCAAGCTTCCATTCCGTATAGTAAGATAG
This sequence comes from Diabrotica undecimpunctata, assembly GCF_040954645.1. Lineage (NCBI taxonomy): Eukaryota > Metazoa > Arthropoda > Insecta > Coleoptera > Chrysomelidae > Diabrotica > Diabrotica undecimpunctata. Next base: position 69,043,639 of record NC_092811.1, read on the forward strand.
AAAATATGTAACATCTTAGAGCCCTCAATCTGAGATGCAACTGAAGGTCTCTGTTGGTAAGCATTGTCTTCATTTTCACAAATGCTTGCAGTTTCAATTCGGACTTTGATTTCTCTGCTTTGGTCATTTTTGTCATAAACCCAGGTTCCCAGATATTTATATGTCTATACTTTTTCTATTTGGGTTTGCTCTATCATTAATCTTTCATTTCCATGTTGCGTTTTTGAGACAATCATAAATTTAGTTTTTCTCTTATTTATTTTTAGTCCGTATCTAATGCAATAATCGTTAATTCTATTTACCAATTCTTATAGCGATTCCAGGGTGTCTGCCATTATAACGGTGTCATCAGCGAATCTTATGTTATTTACTATTCTTCCGTTTACAGAGATTCCATCACCCAGATCCGCTATCGCTTCCTGGAATATGGCTTCACTGTACACGTTAAACAGTAATGGTGACAGAACACAGCCCTGTCTTACTCATCTCTTTATATCTATATTTTCGGACTTTTGTTCTTCTATCTTTATATTGGCCTTTTGATTCCAATACAGATTGATAATGATTCGTAAGTCTCGTCTGTCTATATCTTTTTTTCTCAGTACTTCTATTAGTTTTTCATGTCGGACCCTGTCGAATGCCTTCTCGAAGTCGATGAAACAGGAATAAATATCTAGGTTCATATATAAGCATCTTTGAGAGAGGACATTAGAAGCAAACAATGCCTCTCTCGTTCCCAGTCCCTTGCGGAACCCAAACTGAGTATCATCCATATCATCTTCTAGTTTTCTATATAATCTTCCATGAATCACCTTTAGAAATATTTTGAAGGTATGGCTTATTAGTGATATTGTCCTATAGTCTGAACAATCTTTGGCATATACTGTTTTTGGTATTGCTACAAAGGTGGACACCAACCATTCCTGTGGGATTTTTCCAGTTTTATATACTTCATTAAATAGGTCCAGAAGTACAGGTAGAGGATATACATGTAATATGTATATCCCATCAAATCAAACTATATCCCAAGAAGATTTAACAGCTATTTTGGAACAAATTCCTTTACTTAGAATTATCGTTGAAGATCTTAACTGCCACAATCCGATGTGGGGTTCCATAAAACTCAACCTGAAAGGGTTGAGTTTTATGGAACGAACTATAGAAGATATTATAACATCCCAAAATCTGAATCTACTTAACGACGGAAGACCAATTAGATTTAACATACACAATGGCACATCATCGGCAATTGATATTTCTCTGTGTGACCCAGTTCTGTCCACTACGTTAACGTAGGACGTTCTACCCTACTTATGGTAGTGACCACTAACCCATTATAATTTCGTTAACGCATCAAAATACCACAAATATCGAATCGCCTATCTCAAAATGCAATATTAAAAATGTTGATTGGACTAATTTTACCAAACAGATCGAACAGGACATTAACCAAACCAACTATACATCATCAAACGATATTGACAAGTTTTTAAGTACATTTTTTACAAACCATCACAGCAGCCGCAGAGACGTATGTAAGAAAAACAAAAATTTTAAAGAAACATAAACCTCTTCCGTGGTGGACATCTGAATGCAGCCAAGCTACAAGAGCGTATAAGAAATCTTTCAATAGACTAAAGCATCATAAAACAGACGAAAACATAACGGACTACAAAAAACGAAGAGCTGAGGCAAGATACATTCTAAAAAAAGAATAGAAAAGAATCCTGGATAAAATTTAGCTCATCTCTAAATACCTCTTCAAGCATAAATACAGTTTGTAGAAACTTAAGGAAAATCTCTGGCAAAAGCCAACCATATAAGATTCCTTTTCTAGTAAAAAATAACAAAATAATTAGTGATACAAAAGAAATTGTAGATATGTTAGCAGACCAATACGAATTAAATTCCAGTGACGAAAATTACACTAATAATTTTAAAATACATAAAAACAACCTAGAAAAAAAAGGTATTGGGATTCGACGGACATGAGATTCACAACCTTAACGTTCCTTTTTCCTTCATAGAACTTGCTAAAGCCTTAAACTCTTCCAAAGATTCAAGCCCAGGTCCAGACGGTATCCCCTTAGCATTTCTACTACATCTACCAGACAATAGGAAAAATTTATTACTAGACCTTTATAATTTTATCTGGAGTAACCAGGTTTTCCCATCAACTTGGTCCGAAGCAGTAATACAACCACTTCTTAAACCTGAGAAATCCCGGACATCACCTGAGTCATATTGACCAATATCTTTAACCAATATTATATGAAAATGGCAAATAAAAGGCTGAGATGGTATTTAGAATAACAAAAACTCCTTATTCCACAACAAAGCGGATTTAGGCAATATAGATCCACTATAAACTAAGAGTCAGGAATACATGAAGCATTTGCAAATAAGCAAGAATGTATCGCAGTTTTTTTTGATATTAATAAAGCTTATGATACTGTCTGGCGATACAATATCATATCAAAATTGCATAATTGGAATATCAGAGGCAATACGTTAAAATTTATTTCCAATTTTCTTCATTCTCGCAGCTTCATAGTTCGATCAGACAACGTTAACTCAGATAAAAAAGTTCAAGAGAACGGAGTACCACAAGGATCAGTTATAAGCTCAACCCTTTTTCTAATAGCCATAAACGACATACTTCAACAATGCTCACCGATTGTTAAAGGAAGATTATACGCTGATGACTTAGTTTTATTTGCCAATGGGAAAAACTCTATAAAACTCTATATCTATTTTACATCTACTCAAAAACATTTACAACACACAATCAATCAGTTAGAATCATGGTCTAGGACTATCGGATTACAATTTTCACCGACAAAAACTAAATGTATTTTATTCACATGAAAACATAACACTCTAACTTCACATGTGAAGCTATATAATCAAACCCTTAGATTCACAAATAATATCAGATTGTTAGGTATGGTTTTCGACCAAAAGCTCTCCTGGAAAAAACATACAGAAGAACTTAAAAAATCATGCCAAGCAGGACTAAATTTTATGAAAACTTTTCCAGCAAAAACTATATAAATCTTTAGTTAGATCCAAACTCGACTATGGTGCGATAGTTTATTCATCAAGCAAAGTATCAGTATTTAAAACATTAGAAACTGTTCAAAACATAGCTCTACGAATAGCTACAGGTGCGTTTCGAACGACACCAGTTGAAAGTTTACAATGCTTAACAGGAGAACCACCACTAAGTTTACGATGCAAATACCTTTCTCTCTCATATGCTTCTAAAATAGCTAGTAATAAAGAACATCCTACTTATACCAATACGTTCACAAATCGATTTCAAGACACTTTCTCTACAACAAGACTAGATCCACTATTTTACGAAAGAGTTAGAAGAAACCTTCATGACCTACATCTTAAATTTCCTGAAATTCTCCCAACAAATTTCTTAACTTCTCCACCTTGGTTAATATCAATTCCCAAGATTAATACTAACCTTAGTATATATAAAAAAACGTGAGACTATAACAGACCTGATCAAACAATCATTCTTAACAGAAATGGAAACTTATAAAAATCACTATAAGATATACACTGACGCATCCAAATCTTCAGACGGTGTTGGTGCAGCCATACTTACACCCAATACATCCATAAAATTTAAATTCAATCCCATTACTTCGCCATACACTGCGGAGTTGTTTGCAATATTACAAGCACTTATCCACATAAAAGAGTCGAAACAGTTTCTGTCTCTCATAATAACCGATTCACTTAGCTCACTTCACACTATCAAACGTTTATTTACCAATAATCCAATTGCCTCACATATCAAATCAGAAATAGAGATTCTAAATAATAATAAGATCACTGTTGACTTCATGTTTGTTCCATCACATTCAGGTATACAAGGAAATGAAGAAGCAGATGAACTAGCTCGCTTAGCATCCTTCAGCCAGGACTCCATTCTTATTAATGAGGTTTCTTCAGATGACTTTAATACAGAAATAAAACATAAAGTGTTAAGTGCGTGGCAAAATAAGTGGAGTGCATCACAAAATAAAATCAAGGAAATCAAACAATTACTGAAACCGTGGCTCCAACCCACAGTGAATAGACACGACCAAGTGAGAATAACACGTTTGCGACTAGGACACAGTAACTTTATACATAAACATCTCTTTACGCGAACTGTGCCGCCAATGTGTGAAAATTGTCAAGTAACAGTCTCCGTGAAGCATATACTAACATATGAAGCAGCAAGAAAGAAGCACACTATCCTAAATAATATAAAGGAAGCTCCAGGAGAAAACATGAACATTAAAAACACAATAAGTTATCTTAAAGACTCAGGACTGTATCAATTATTGTAATTTTTTCTAAATTCACCTGTTATATATTTTTTAGGTCGCTAATAACCCTGGTGGTTACAGCGTAAATAAAAAAAAATTTTAATATATGAAGAATTTAATACAGTTGTATATCAAATAAAGACTTGTCTCAAGTCCAGACCACTCTATCCTCTTTCTAATGACCAAAAGGACAATAATCTTCTTACTCCTGCACACTTGTTAATTTGATCTTCATTGACGAGTATACCACAACAGAACTTAATCGACATGAATGAAAATCGTCTTTCAAGATTTTAAAGGGTGCAACAGTTATTACAACACTTTTGGACAAGATTGTCCAAAGAATACGTATCCCACCTCCAGCGGCATGTCAAGTGGAAGGAGAATTGCCAACAGCTGATCAAGCCTGGACGTATGGTTCTGATTAAGGATGATAGACTTTCTCCCTTAAAGTGGCAGCTGGGTAGAAGTTCGAAAACTTATACCGAAAGTGACAATATTGTGAGGTCGGTTGCGATAAAAACAAACACTGTTGACATTAAACGACCGGTTGTGAAAATTTATGTTTTTCCAAACCAAGATCAATAAATTCTTTACCACTATAAGTACTATGATGTTAGACATTTTCATTAAAAAAGACTTTTTAATTTAATATTGAAACCCGGTCTTTCGGGTTTAAAGGTGGAGGAGTATATGTTAAGTACGGACCTGCTCGCGCACATCATAGTTTAAACCCTACTAAAATGCCACAAGAAAACAGCTTCAGAACAATATAAACCCTACTAATTGTGCGCCTGCGTCGCGATCCACCCCGATCGAACCGAACGCGCTTCATCGACAGAGGGATGCTTACGCCAAGATAACATACGCCCAGATACATTTAAATCAGATTTAGCCATACGGCTCACACTCCCTCTAAGGGGAAAATTCACTCATCCCAGATACCTACGGTATCAAAAGGATTGAAGCTCTGGTGGGACTCTTCCGTGATATCGAGCCCTAGGTGACTTGGTATGTTGAAGTATTCCCCAAAAATTTTCGTACACATCTGGACGTCGAGAGGAATACAGCTTTCTGCATGGTCTTATAGAGATGTTCATTTAGCCCCAGCTATTTTATGTTCTCTAGGAGGTTTTTGGAAATAACACCAGTAGTAGATAAAATAATAGGTACTGTCTGGGTACTTTTCATTCTCCATTATCTCCTGATTTGTATTTCTAAATCTCTGTACTTGGCGATCTTTTCGTTGTATTTAACACGTCAATTATTGGTGTTGGGTATCGTCACATCCATAACTGTTGTTTGCCTAGTAATTTTATTAACTAGTATGAGATCTGGTCTATTATGCGCCACTGGTTGGTCTGTAAGCACAGTGCGGTCCCAGTATAGCTTGTAGTTGTTATTTTCAAGCATTCTGTCAGGGGTATTGATAATAAGGAAGATGGTCGGTTTGGAGAAGTCCCAGTTTGTCAGCTAGTTCTTGGTGGATAATCTTTCCTACTGACTCATGGCGTTCTTTATAATCAGTACCGACAAATGCCTGGCCGCCACCGGTAAGGTGTTGGATGGTTTCTTGGGCTTGGCATCCATATCGGCATTTGTCATTTTGGACTTGAGGATCTTTAACAATATATTTCAGATAATTTTTAGTTGGTATAACCTTATCCTGAATGGCAAGTAGGAAACCCTCAGTCTCGGGAAACATCTTTTCTCATGTCAACCAATAGTTCGACGCTGTATTGTCGACATATTCTTGGCTGATCTCATTGAGATGTCGCCCATGCAGACGTTTACTCTTCCAGGTGCGCATTTTTTCTTGCTGAGTCAGGTGGTTCATGCGGATTTCTTGTTCCCTACTACTATTTGCTACTGCGCAAATTTCTCGATGTAAAGTAGATGTCTCAGCCTGTACCTGAAAATAAGTTCTTAAATTAGCAATTAGTTTATCCAATTGCTCACCTATATCCATAAGTCCTCTTCCCCCTTGATACTGCGGTAATGTTGTTCTCTCTACTGCCCTGCGTGGATGATGTTTTTGCGCGTTTGTGAGAAGTACACAAGTCATATTTAAATTATATTTAAGTTCTTATTATACAGTTATAGTTTGTTGTTGACAGTGTTTGTTTAATAAAATTACGTGAAATTCTCAAAATCCTTCACCACAAGCTCTTCCACAGATAATTTGTAACAACTCTGGTACCATAGGATCTAATGAAAATCTTAACGATTTTTATTGAAAATCTAGGCACAAAATGAAAAAAATAATTCTTTAAACAAGGAACACATTGTTACTAGCTTGATAGAAATATAGAAAGTATGTAACTGTGTCTTAGTCTTCGAAATTTTAGGCACAAATAGCTCGTTGAATAATTTGACTTGAGCAGATGTTTGCTTATAAGAGATCCCCTCTCTAACATTTCACCCTCTACTTTACAATCAATCAGTTCACATTTTTAAAATGTTACTCGGATTTATTGGGACTTAATAAATATTTTTATGATTTTTATTATCTGTATATATAATTAACATATTAAGAAATCTATGTGTACTTATCTAATAAATATTCGGCACCAAAGATGCCATTTCTTGATTTTTGACAATCATTCATCGAAGTTTTGTTGCCAGATGACGACATTAAAAACGGGAAACAAACCATGCTAATGGAGAAGAAGATCCAGAGCTACACCTTCTATCGAAGTTTCAAACGGGTGAAAATGAAAGGTGTTTTGGGGCAGTAGTCTACTGTGATAGCGATCTCTATTTTTCTTTCGTTTTTTCAGTTTACGTTTTAACATTGGACATTTTTTTCATTGTGCTATAAAGGAATATTTTTTTTTTTATTTTTGATGACTTGTAAGTAATTTTTTTATGATTTTTATAATATACTACTGGAATTTTTACATATAATATACATAGTTAGGACGATTTTGTTAAATTTTCAATCCTAAAGACAGAGGTGCGTCAGTTGGGACTGATGTCTACACACTCATAGAAAGTGCTTATAATGCACCATATTATGTGTCATAGTTAATATTGCAAAAAATGGACATATTACCATTCCTCAGCACAATATCATCCAAGGTCTATTAATAGGGTCAAATTTTGAAATTAGTAAATGTGGAAATCACTTTGCGGAATAAAATTGTTTTGGTCCCCATTTTAGAAAATAATAAAAAACACTGGTATACGTCTACTTTTAAATTGAAATTTACGCTTTTAAACATAAATTTAAATTTATGTTTATTATACTTTATTTTTAATGAAATACCCTGTATATTTCCATGGTTTTAGATGCGACTTAACAACCTCATCTCAAAAAATTATATTTTTATAGGGTTTATGAATATTTATATATAGTTTTCGTCAAGCTGTTAAATACATAAAATTTTGAAATTAATAATTTATTGCACTTTAAATAATGGATATTTTAATTTGACAAATACAGAGATAATTTTTTTAAACTAAGCATCAATATATTGGGATTTTGAATTGAAATTCTTGACGAAAATTATACATAATTTCAAAATTTCACCTTGTATTATACGTAATAGACCACAGATAATATAAGTTGTTCAAATCAGGTTAATTCAAGTATATTTCAAAAACAAAAATATACAGGGTATTCTATTAAAAATAAAAATTATGGACTATGATATACTTGCATGAATGACCCTGCACATTTAAATTTATATTTAAAAGGCGCACATTTGAATTTAAAAGCGTTGAAGTTAAAAGCGTATTTTATTATTTTCAAAAATAACGACACAAACAATGATATTCGGTTTTTACACTGTGTAATTGAAAAATTTCATCATTTAATATTCATAATAGGCCCTACATGATATATATATATATGATGAGCTTAATGTGAAACAATGACAAGCCACACATGAGTTCAAAAAGAGTTAGTGCTATGATCGGTTAAAGTAATAGTATAACAAGCCACTAAAAATTTATTTCAGCCCGTCGTTAATAGATGACGCGACAAACCTATGGTAACAGTGTTGCATAGATCTAGTTTGTCTTAGTATCTACTCGACATAATGACAAGCCACATCAAAATGGCGAACATGGGCGAAAGCGATTCAGATATTTCTGTGAGTTCTGACGATTCTAGTAAGACAAATACTGAAGTTCAGTCGACATTCGATGACAGTGACCGTGATCCTGACTATGTACCATCTAGAAGTGACTCAAGTGATGAAAGTACAGCGGTACGTAATTTTTTTGTTAAATGAGGCTTGTCACATTATTACCATTAAAGATTAAAGTATGATTGTTGTGGCTTGTGACATGGCTTGTTATATTATTGCATTTTGTTGTAGGATAATGAACAAGGTCCGTCAAGAAAAAGGACAAAACCAAACACACCCGAGAAAACTCCAACAAGTCGATGGAGACAAAGCAATGAACACTGTTATTCAAGATCAAAAAGAAAAATTCGACGAAATTTAGGGCAACCATATGTAAGCGACAAAACGAAAAAAAATGTGCCTGGTCGAGAATTGGGACCGCCTTGCAGTTGCACTAAGAAGTGTAGGGAAAAGCTTCAGGGCCACGAGAGCAATATTTTTAACGAATTCTGGAACCTCGGTTCATGGGAGTTACAAAATAGCTACTTATTCGGATGTATAGATATTGTTAAGAAGAAAAGGTCCTACCGAAAGAAGAAAAAACATCAAGAATCGCATAGAAAGAGCAATGCAGTCTACTCCATTAATGTTAATGGTGAAACTACACGTGTCTGTAAAACAGAATTTTTAAATATCCACGGACTTCAAGCTTCTAAGGGCAGAGTAAATAACATTGTTCACAAGAAGATAGAAGGAAATCTAGTGCCAGAAAGAGACAACAGAGGAAAGCATACAAACCGTGTGAACAAAATATCTGATTCTGAAATACTAAGTGTTAAAAACCACATACATTCGATTCCAAAGTATCAAAGTCACTACAGTCGACACAAGAACATGAATAAAGTTTATCTGGATCATACCATGTCCCTTGGTGTACAGAAATGAGAATTGAACCAGTCAAGGAGCATACTTACCGTAAAATATTTTGTACCGAGTATAATATTGGATTCAAGCTGCCAAAATCAGATACTTGCAAGACATGCGACGAAATTAATATCCAAATAGTCAGCAAAATCAGAAAAAAATAATTATAGCGAATTAACAACAAGACTTAACTTGCACAAGTGTAAGGCTCAGGCAATGCAACAACTACTGAAGAGCGAAACAGCCCAGTCCAAAATTGATAACAGGACATGTGTTATATCGTTTGACTTGCAGCAAGCGTTACCGATTCCCAAATTAACCACTGGTCCTGCATTTTGTTGCAGGAAAATCTGGATGTATAATCTAGGAATCCATGATTGTACGGAAGACGCTGGTCATATGTTTGTCTGGACGGAAAACATTGCAAAAAGAGGAAGTGATGAAATTGCATCAATACTCATAAAATTTCTAAGCTCAAAAATAGGTGAAGTAGAGCATCTCGTTTTCTTCACGGATAATTGTCCCGGACAAAACAAAAACTGGCTTTTAATGTCTTTATGGTTCCAGCTAGTGAAGGAACAAAAGTTTAAGTCTATTACACACCATTTTTTAGTCAGCGGACACACTCACCTTCCCTCCGACAGAGATTTTGCTCTTATAGAAAAACGACATAGAAAGTATGCTCCGCTTGTGTACTCTCCTGAGGAATGGCAAAAAATTATAAAAGAATCTAATAAAAAGAAGCCCTTCAACTTAACTGTTATGAAGCAGGAAGATTTCCTCAATGTACAACTAGTGATGGGTGTCCAATATCAAATCTTCAGAATTCATATCCGAAATTGGACAGTATAATTTTATCACCCAGTAGACCGAATGAATCTATTTGTTATTAAATACACACACGTAGTTAATTAGGTTACATACACATTTGGTCAATTATAAATAATAATTTGGACATCAGTCAAAAGTACTGACAAAGTTAAACAATTTACATAAATTAAATACACATATCACGCTAGGTACGCGAAAAATATTGACCCAAATAGAATTTATATAAAACTAATATCTCTTGACTAGAGAAGCATTCAATCAATATTCACTCAACGAACTTCAACGAATAGTCTTCAACGATCAACTTCATCAGTCTCTACTCAAAGTAATCCCGGGTCTACACCCATAGTGTACGTCTCAACAATAAACTCTGCTACTATTATTTGGTGTTTCCATTACAACAGAACGAACATCTTCACTGAGCCAACGAAGGGGAATTTGTTCATGGTCCTATCGAGAAACAGAATACTTCAAGGAAGTTTGAGAGAGCCTATACAGTCCACGCCAGCAACACCCTCAGTAGCAGAGAGAGACCACTAGACCCGGGAGAACGAGAGCAGTACCAAAGACAAGAGCCATACTAGAGCCGAGAGCAGTACCAGAGCCGAGAGCAGTACCAAAGCCGAGAGCCATACTAGAGCCGAGAGCGGTACTAGAGCCGAGAGCGGTACCAAAGCCGAGAGCCATACTAGAGCCGAGAGCGGTACCAAAGCCAAGAGCCATACTAGAGCCGAGAGCAGTACCAGAGCCGAGAGCAGTACCAAAGCCGAGAGCCATACTAGAGCCGAGAGCGGTACCAGAGCCGAGAGCAGTACCAAAGCCGAGAGCCATACTAGAGCCGAGAGCAGTACCAAAGCCGAGAGCCATACTAGAGCCGAGAGCAGTACCAAAGCCGAGAGCCATACTAGAGCCGAGAGCAGTACCAAAGCCGAGAGCCATACTAGAGCCGAGAGCAGTACCAAAGCCGAGAGCCATATTAGAGCCGAGAGCAGTACCAAAGCCGAGAGCCATACTAGAGCCGCAGAGCAGCCAAAGGACAGGACCGATTGCAGAACCCACCAGAAGCGAGGGATCCTCAACGTCTAAGAACACAAAAAACCGTAAGTTTTTGAATAATTACAAAATCTTCCAACTTTTACAATCTTACAATTTAACAAGTTTTTTTTTTATTACAATTTAACAATTTAGAACAACAATCTCCACTCTATCAATCGTATAATAATGTACTTTAGAATGCATACCATTTAAATAATACAGAGAATTGATAAAACAAAAATAAACGTCATTCACAACTATAATTAACTAAACAGTAATTTTGTATGACAATTTGAAAAAAGAAACGTTCATACATATAGCTTGCTTTTAATTACAATTAAATATTTTATTTCGAAAAATTAAAATAATTACGTAGCAAATAATTTCATTTATTTTGATAACAATATATATATATATATATATATATATATATATATATATATATATATATATATATATATATATATATATATATATATATATATATATATATATATATATATGTATATATATCATTATAAGAGTGTGTGGATTACATCTTGACCTACCTCAATGCAAAGAATAGCACAGCAGGCAAGGTCAAACTCATATTTCGCTAAATTGCACATTCCGATAGAAAAGAAAGTGTTATAATACAGGTATACTTATTTAATACATAACGTACATTTAGTATTGTCTAATATATTTACCGCTGAATGTAAAAATTTTTAAAATAATCATGGAGAGTCTATACGTTAAGCAAGCAGAAATAGGAACAGAAATAGTGAAACTCGTTTCAAATACAAAAAAGGATTCCCAATCTCGGAAAAATCAACAATACATCCGGGATAGACAGGAAAAATTAGAAGAATATTGTGCAAAATTTTTAAATAACCACGAAAAGCTGCTAGAAGGGGGTATAACGAAAGAAAAATATTTTGAAACAAAATACTATGATCAGGTATTTAAGACATACATTGAGGGGAAAACCCTGTTGGAAGAATATGGAAGGGTGCTGAAAAGAGGAAAAGCACCGAAAGTAAAGGAGATACAGATAAGAAAACAAAGAATCGAGGAATTATTACGGCCAGAAAATGAACAAGACTTGCAGGAGGATGAAGAATTGCAGTCAGAGTTAAGAGAATACATGGAAAAGGTGAATACACTAATGATTAAAGCAGCAGTAAATGAGGAACTGGACGCTACAGATATTGGAGAAGTAGAGAGAATAAATCATCTAAAGAGGAAAGTCAGGGAAGTTTTAAAGAAAATAAGGCCAGGAATGCAACGGCCAGAAAGCACACAGAGGAGGGACGGTGTGACATTGCCGCAGGTAAAAATCCCTGTGTATGAAGGCAGATATGAAACGTGGAGAACTTTCCACGATCTGTTTACTAAAGTAATACATGAAAACGACCAGTTATCAAACGCAGAAAAAATGCAGTACCTAAAAACTCAAGTAAGAGGGGAAGCCAACAGAATGATACAACACTTAAACATATCCGAGGCCAACTACGAAGTGGCCTGGAACATGCTAAAAGATAGGTATGAGAACCCAAGGATGATATTGTTTAAATTAATAGACAGGATGCTACTAGCGCAGGAAGTAAAGGAATCTTCTGCTAGAGCATTGAAATCACTACATGACACCTTCCACGAAAGTCTGGAAGCCATAGGAGGGTTAGGAACAGACACGGAAGCGTGGAGCCCATTGATAGCCCGAATTATCATAACGAAATAGGACAATGAAACTAGGAGGCTGTACGAAAACCACATTGGAGACAGTAGAGAGATACCGACGTACAAATCGACACAAACATTCTTACAGCGAAGATTTCAGACACTGGAACTGCTGGAGTCAGAAAAAAGACAAGAGAAGCAAGGAGGATCTCTTAGGAAACCAAGAACACATTGCGTGATATGCAACGGAGATCACGGAGATCACGGAGTACCGAACTGCAGAGAATTTCAGGAACTCAATGTAAGAGACCGGAACAGGATGATAAAAGAAAAAGGATTGTGTACAAACTGCCTAGCACATAAAAAAGAAAAACAATGTTATTCACAATATAGGTGCAGACACTGTGGCGGAGACCACCACCATATGTTGCATTATGAAAAAGGAAACACAAGCAACAAAAGAAACTCCAATGAAACGAAACGAGAACAAACACAAGAAAGAAATGGAAGAGATTCAAACAATAGAAGAAACGGGTACCAAGCTGATAGGTACAGAGGAGGAAATAATAATCCATACAACGCCAGAGAACAAAATAACGGAAGGCGAGAAAATACACAAGATACCAATGGGCCTAGGAATAGCAACGACCAGCAAAGAGGGCAGAATTCAGTAAACTGTGCAAGCCATAAGGAAGGTGAAGCATTACTAGCGACAGCTGTGGTACGCATAAGAGATGCGAAAGGAGATTCACACATAATGAGAGCACTAATCGACCAAGGGTCACAATGCGCATTTATAACGGAACAAGCTGCGACGACGCTAGGAACAACAAGGAAGCCCATACAGGCGACCATATCCGGGATAGGCTCGTCAGGAGAAAAAACAGCCAACTGGAGTATGAAACTTTTAATCGAAACTCATTACGAAAGTGACTTCGAGATGGAAATAGAAGCACTAGTACTACCGAAGATAACAAGGAATTTACCGGAAAAGGATATAATTCTACCGGACTATAACGAGAAAAATGCAATACTGGCAGATCCAAGATATTACAAGGTAGGGAAGATAGACTTACTACTAGGAGTAAAAGAATACAGTTACATATTGACAGAAGGGATGCACAGAATAAGTAATGGACTCCTGAGTCAAAACACCAAACTAGGATGGATAGTTTCGGGAATAGCACGAGAAAGGGAGAATATAAAAGCAGAAGTAAGCTGTATGATATCAAGACAAGAAATGGACGTACAAATAAAGAACTTCTGGGAATTAGAAGAAGTAAATCAGGATACAAGTTTCTCAGTGGAAGAACAAGAATGTGAAGAACTGTATCGACAGACTGTAAAAAGGAATGAAGAAGGGAGATACGAAGTAAAAATTCCGTTTAGGGAAGACGTCGCAAAGTAAGGAGAATCTAAACAGCAAGCATTCGCCAGATTGATGCAACTAGAAAGGAAGTTTGCAAAAGACAAACAGTTAGAAGCGAATTACAGACAATTCATGGAAGACTATGAAAACCAAGGTCATATGGTAATAGCAGAAAACCAGGGAGATGGGTACTACTTACCTCATCATCCAGTGAGAAAAGAGGACAGTACTACAACGAAAATAAGAGCCGTGTTTGATGCATCAAGCAAAAGCTCATCGGCAGTAAGCCTGAATGATATTATGCACACAGGGCCGAAATTACAACAAGACTTGACAAAGATACTATTACGATGGAGATCCAATAAGGTAGCATACTCAGCGGATCTGGAAAAAATGTTTAGACAAATCAGAATGGCAGAAGAAGACCAAAAATATCAAAAAATTTTGTGGAGAAAGGACACAAAGGACCACATACAAGAGTATAACTTAACGACGGTGACATACGGCACGGCCGCAGCACCCTTTTTAGCGTTAAGAACAATACAACAATTACAAGAAGACGAAGGAGCGAGGTTCCCGTTGGCATCGAAAATTGTAAAAGAAAACATGTATGTAGACGATATACTAGGAGGAGCTGAGACAGTGCAGGAAGCAGAAACAGCCCAAAAGGAATTAATACAACTGTTCAGAAAAGGAGGTTTCACTCTTAGAAAATGGTTGAGCAACGAAGAAAAAATAATGGAGAACGTACCGGAGGATATGAGGAACGTAGACTCGAAGGCATTCAAACAAGAAGAAGTACGGAAAACGTTAGGAATACACTGGTCACCTAAAGAGGATATAATCACATTCAAAATAGGGATAACGACGGCAAAGAAAATAACGAAAAGACACGTACTGTCAGAAGTAGCAAAACTATACGACTTACTGGGATGGATAGCACCTGTAGTAATTCAGGCGAAAATGTTCATACAGGAATTATGGGAGCAAAAGACCAGTTGGGATAAAGAATTAACTAGCAACCAACAAAGCAGGTGGAATACATACCAGGCGCAATTAGTAAATCTGGAGAAAATAACATTGCCCAGGTGGAACAACTTAAGCAAGATAAACAGAGTAGAACTGCATGGATTTGCAGATGCGTCTATGAAAGGATATGGAGCGGTAATCTACTCAAGGGTATTAGGCCCAGAAATTAAAACGAATCTAATGGTAGCAAAATCGAAAGTCGCACCAATGAAAGGGAAAACGACGTTACCGAGGCTCGAGCTGTGTGCCGCGGTACTACTAGCAAATTTAATGAAGAAAACCCTACAAGCATTGAACAGGGAAAACATTGAGGTATATGCATGGTCGGACTCAACGATAACCCTGGCTTGGATAAGGGGATCATCAAAAAGGTGGAAAATGTTCGTCGCCAACAGAGTAGAGGAAATAAGACGCGTTATAGGACCGAAAAATTGGCATAAGGTAGATACAAAGGAAAATCCAGCGGACATCCTCTCACGTGAAAGTACCGCATCAGAATTATTAGAAGCAGAGCTATGGTGGAAGGGACCAACTTGGCTGACTAGTAACAAAACTTTAACTCAGGAATCAGAAGAAATACCAGAGACAAATGAGGAGGAAGTCAAAACGAAAATAACGGTGCACACGACAACGATAAAGGAAGACATATGCGAGAGATTCTCAAATTTAGAAAGAATGAGAAGAGTACTTTCATATTGTAGGAGATTTGCAGACAAATGCAGAAAAAAGAAGGACAATGGACAAAGTCAGATTACAGTCCAAGAATTAGAGGAAACGCTATTAAAGGTGATAAAGCACACACAGCACGCCTACTTCAAACAAGAAATAAATAAGCTGGAGAAGAAACAGCAATTAGACAAGAAAAATAAATTAGCGTCATTGGTACCATTGACATTATCCGATAATTTTGCCAAAGGATAGTGCATTAACAAAGTTACTTATAACAGATAGTCACGCAAGAAATCTACATAGCGGATTACAACAAACACTACAGTACATAAAAAGGAAATACTGGATAATCAACGGCAGAAGAACCGTGAAAGATCATCTAGCAAAATGTTTAAGGTGCAGGAGGTATAAAAGCCAAGCAGCACAACAATTAATGGGAGATCTACCGAAAGACAGAGTGAACCCGAGTCATCCCTTTACTAACACAGGGATAGATTATGCCGGGCCAATAAAAATAAGTACCACGAGAGGCAGAGGACAGAGGAGCTATAAGGGCTACATCTCAGTATTTGTGTGTCTGTCAACGAAGGCAGTACACCTTGAGGTAGTAAGCGATATGTCTACGGATGCTTTCATCGCAGCGTTCAAGAGATTTACGGCACGCAGAGGACAGTGCAACAACGTATACAGCGATAACGGAACCACATTCGTAGGAACAGCAAATTTGTTGAAAAAAGAAAATCAAAAAATAGATGACGAGATAAAACAAGGATTACTGGCACTAGGTACCCAGTGGCATGTCATACCTGCATATGCACCACATTTCGGAGGATTATGGGAGAGCGCAGTGCGAATAATGAAATATCACTTGAAAAGAATCATCGGGGAAACAGTTCTAACATATGAAGAATTGAGTACGGTGCTGGCACAAATAGAAGCATGTATGAACTCGAGACCATTATGTGGGTCATCAGAAGACCCTGAAGGGAAAATAGCCCTGACACCAGCTCACTTCCTTATAGGGAGAGAAATTATATCACCAAATCGGGAAGAAGAGCTTACGACTTATTTGAAGATGCCGACGAGGTGGAGATTAGTGGAGAAAATAAAAAGAGACTTCTGGAAAATTTGGAAACAGGAATACCTGCACCAATTACAACAGAGAAATAGATGGCATAAGGCGCACCCTAACATAAAAGAAGAAGAAATAGTTATAATTAAAGAAGAGGATACACCTCCAGGCAGATGGCCATTAGCGAGGGTAACAGAAACACACCCTGGAGCGGAGGGATTAACCAGAGTAGTAACAGTGAGAAAGGCAAACGGGAAACTGACTAAAAGACCCATACATAAGCTAATACGACTGGAAGAAGAGAAACAGGAAAAGCCGAAAAAGGCAGCAGCACTAAGATGGAAGAAAATACTAGTAGCTATAATGTTTTTAACGATGTTAAAACCCATAAAGGCAGAACCGTATAAAATATATAATCCGGTACCAGGATTTTTCACAGAAGACCTTGGAGAGGTCGTCATAGACCGGGGAACATTTCGAATAAAGGTGTTACTCGAAAAAGGAAGAATTCGAACAGAGCACCAACTAATAGGAAATATGATACAAGGCGTACGAGAACTGTGTCATGAGATAAAAATCGTGAATTGTAAGGATATAATAGAGAAGGACAAAGAAAGGCGGAGTCAGTAAGCCAGGGGCTGACAGTAGAAATAAAAGGAAGGGAAAGAAGAGGAATATTAGCAACAATATTAACCTCAGTATTTGGAGTCAATGACGAAGCCTACAGTAACATTGAAGCATTAGATAATAACCAAAAGAAGCTAATAAAGGGATCACAGCACCAGGCGAAGATAATGTTAGAAACAATAACATCAATCAATCACACAGAGAACAGGATAAACGAGCAAATGAACAAGTTTAACAAAGCACTAATCACAGGTCTACAAGAAATATCTAAAGGACTTAACGAAGTAGAAGACAAAGCACAAAAACTAGAAACCGAATATAGCACGTTACGAATACAAACGATAGCATTACAAGTTATGGACTTCATAAACGAATATACTCAATTTTACGAGGGAATATTAAACCTTCACTATAACCACGGACACTTCATTGATATAGTGAAACCGGGTGAAATAACCAAATTAATAGGGAAAGCAGGGCAGATACTGCCTCAAGGGGTCGAAATACGACGACAACCCATTATAGAAACAGAAGTCAGTCATGACGACAGATATATAACAGTCATCGGCTACTTCATAGTGACAGGGAAAAATAAGTACAGCATGCTCAAAGTCACGACCATACCACTTAACGTTGAGGGGTCGGTGTTGCGCACATTTGTCGCCCCAAGGAATCTACTGGTCGTAGATTATAACACACTGCACTACTTCGAATTGACCACGGAAGATAGAGAAAGGTGCTTACTGTTGACAGACAAGGCGCAGATAGCGTGCTCACCAACGGCTATAAGAAACATGGATACCCAACCAAACTGCATACTAGAAGAAATTTATGAGCGATCTAAGAATAGCACATGTCCAGTGGTAGCCAGGACAATACAGACAGCTCAATGGAGTAAGATGGGTACTCCCAACCTCTGGCTAGTTATCACGCCAGTCACGATACACATATCCATTATTTGCGATGGAAATCGGAGCGAAAGAGTACTGGAACGAGTCACATTCCTGAAGCTTTCACCCAAATGTATCGCCCAAACGAAAAATATTACATTACTCCCCACTAGCAGTGGGGTGGACAGAGCAGTGACGAGTTACCTGAAGTCGCCAATCACTCCCGTGGCCCAGCTGGTGGAGAGGACACCCCGCAAGTTTAACACGCCTCTAAACACCTACCTTGACATACCAGGAGGAGAGCTACGTCATGTGTTACTTGAGGAGGAGAGTCTGGAACAAGAAATGACGCATACGCAGTGGCGATCGATTCACGAATCTAATTGGCATTATTTTGTGGCCACCGGGATCATTACTATAATGGTAATAATTGGGATACTCACGTTATGGAAGTACCGTCCTGTTGCACGACTATGTCGTTCAGGGAATCCACAAACTCAGACTAACGAACAGGAAGTACCTGTATTAGTTAGTAATCGGCACAACAATGTACGGTCGACTTCCCAAGTTGACATCCCACTTTCCACATTTTCATCCAATTGCCCTAATTTTAATCTAGAGATAGAGTCGGACATTGATAGCTAGGGTACGGTTGGAAGATTTTGATTATTCTTAAACTATTTATAATTTATCATGTTTGAATTTTACTATGTTATGTAATACTTATATGTAAACTTTGAGTATTGACACTTGGGCCAGATTGCCCGATTCCGCAGTATGTCCAATATCAAATCTTCAGAATTCATATCCGAAATTGGACAGTATAATTTTATCACCCAGTAGACCGAATGAATCTATTTGTTATTAAATACACACACGTAGTTAATTAGGTTACATACACATTTGGTCAATTATAAATAATAATTTGGACATCAGTCAAAAGTACTGACAAAGTTAAACAATTTACATAAATTAAATACACATATCACGCTAGGTACGCGAAAAACATTGACCCAAATAGAATTTATATAAAACTAATATCTCTTGACTAGAGAAGCATTCAATCAATATTCACTCAACGAACATACAGTCTTCAACGATCAACTTCATCAGTCTCTACTCAAAGTAATCCCGGGTCTACACCCATAGTGTACGTCTCAACAATAAACTCTGCTACTATTATTTGGTGTTTCCATTACAACAGAACGAACATCTTCACTGAGCCAACGAAGGGAATTTGTTCAATGGGAATATTCGGATGATTTTAATACTCGGATAGTAACGATTCGAGTATTTTAATCCTCGGATGATGATCCGAATAACCGAGGATTTATTTCGCATGCGCGGGCAGAATGATAACAAGAGAACGATCTGAATTACGAATTACTTCGAAGTATCGAAGTAGTCAAATCGATGTGTGAGTGATTCGATTCACATCTCACGGAATAAATTCTAACTTACAGAGTGACAGAAGTCTGTTGTTTATGAAAATCGTTTATTGTTTATTCTATAATTTGTTATATTTCTTGCATAAAATTGGTACATATTCACGAAAATATGCGACCACGTGTAAAGAAATCAGTTGTGTGGCGTTATTTTGTAAAAATGCGGACAAAACTGTCAGTTGTAATATGTGTAAAAAACAATTAAAATATTTCGGAGGTACATCCAACTTAAAACAACATTTAGAAAGAGTTCATCCTATTTCGTATTTACAAAATGAAATAATACCTTCAAGTGATATTAGTAGTGCTGACGTGATAGAGGTGAGTAAAGAAAATACTGAATCTCAGCCATGTACTTCCCAGGCTATTGTTAAAGACACCATGATTAATAGTAAAAATGTTGAGGTAATTCCTACTAAACAGTTAAAACTGTTTGGAAGTAAACAGCATAGTAACTTGTCAGAGAAGAAAGTTAGTGAAATAGATAATGCTCTAATTAAAATGATAACGAAGGATTATCAGCCCTTATCTTTAGTAGAAAATGCAGGATTTCTAGAATATTCTAAAGCTCTACAACCTTTACTCCGCCAAGCCGCAAAAAATTAACTTACGATTTACTACCGAAACAATATGAAGAAGCGACTTCAACTTTAATAAAAATTATTAGTGATGTAAAATATATTTCCGTTACTACAGATATTTGGACATCTGATAGTAATAAAGCCTATATAACAGTAACGGGCCATTTTATTTTTAAGAGTGTCCTACGCGCACATGTTTTATCCACGAGGGAACTACCAGGTTCACATACGGGTGAAAATATATCATTAATGTTGGGTGATATTTTTAAGCATTGGAAAATTGAAAATAAAATTATAGCGGTTGTTTCCGATAACGGGTCGAATATTAAAAGTGCTATTTCGAATTATTTACAAATTTTTCATTTACCATGTGTTGCTCATACATTGAATTTAATAGTGACAAAGAGTTTGACGGATGTTGCAGAATTAAATGACATATTAAAGAAATGTAGGGCGCTTGTGAACCATTTTAAACATAGTAGTCTGGCATGTGATAAACTTAGATCCGTTCAAGAACAGATGGGATTACCTAATTTAAAGGTGAAACAGGAGGTTGTTACAAGATGGAATTCTTGTTTCCATATGCTACAAAGACTTTTGGAAATAAAGAACCCATTGTGTGTTGCAGTAGCAAACTTGTCAAAACCACCTGAATTTCTTAATGCAGATGACTGGGAAGTTATTAATGATTGTATAAAAGTGTTAAAACAAGCAGATGATATAACAAGACTATTATCTAGTGAAAATTACCCTACAGTGTCTTTGTTAATACCAATAATTCGAGGAATACAGTTTGCGCTACAAAATACCACGGTTGTAACAAATGTTGGAGATTCTCTTAAATTAAAATTGTTACAAACAATCCACCAACGTTTGGGTAGTTTTGAGTCAAGTAAAACTATTGCCAAAGCTACATTTCTTGACCCAAGATTTAAAAAAGATGGATTCGGCAATGAAGAGAACGCTAATAATGCAGAAAAGTGGGTGACCGACGAAATTAAATTAATTCTAAGTAAAAAAACAGAGTCAACTGCTTCGCCTCAGTTGAAAACTAACTCAGATCAGACAAATCAACCCTCTACAGAAATCCTAAATATATGGACTCATTTTGACAGAAAGGTATCAGAAAAACGACATTTTTCAAATTCCACTACCACTGCCATCATTATGATTAGGCAGTATTTAGAATTGCCATTACAAGAAAGGAACAAAAACCCTTTAGAATTTTGGACAAAACATCAAATACTTTTACCAGAATTGTATGAGTTGGCAGTGAAATATTTGTGTATTCCTGGAACTTCTGTACCGTCTGAAAGAGTCTTTTCAAAAGCAGGACAATTATCAAACTTGAGAAGTAGACTTTCCCCTAAAAATTTGGATCAAATAATTTTTTTAAATTCTAACTGTTAATTAATTTTTATATTGTTCGTCTCGATTCCACCGAAATACTTTTTTTTTTAATTTGACAGTATGAAAATTATTGTTGTGTTTACTATTATTTTGTGTATGAAGTTTAATTTATTTTATAATATATTATTTTATTAGTTTTTTTTTCGAATCTCATAACACCAATCACCTCAATATGTATCCTTAACCTGAAATAATTCATTTATTATAAACTCGTTTCAATGAATGGTCAAACGACACAAAAAAAAAAAAAAAAAAAAAAAAAAAAAAAAAAAAAAAAAAAAAAAAAAAAAAAAAAAAAAAAAAAAAAAAAAAAAAAAAAAAAAAAAAAAAAAAAAAAAAAAAAAAAAAAAAAAAAAAAAAAAAAAAAAAAAAAAAAAAAAAAAAAAAAAAAAAAAAAAAAAAAAAAAAAAAAAAAAAAAAAAAAAAAAAAAAAAAAAAAAAAAAAAAAAAAAAAAAAAAAAAAAAAAAAAAAAAAAAAAAAAAAAAAAAAAAAAAAAAAAAAAAAAAAAAAAAAAAAAAAAAAAAAAAAAAAAAAAAAAAAAAAAAAAAAATAACTCGAATGTTATAATCGGATTATTCCGAGTATTTCAATAACCGGATAACCGAGGATTTTTAATCCGAATTATCCCATCACTATGTACAACCACTCTTAGAGAACATTAAAAAGAGTACTCGCACTGATGACCAGCAATCTTTGGATTTTTCCAATGTTTTTTCCTTTTTGTTCAGGAGTGATAACAGACAAGCATTTTACGTTAAACATTCTGTGAATGGTACCTACAACCCCGTTAGTGTTGTCAAGAAGGGACGTCCTAATGTGCTTACTGTATCTGCTTTAAAACAGAAGTATATTGAGCCCATTCGGATTGCAAAAAAGAAACTCGAAAATGTAAGATCATTATTACCCTACATACCTTCAGTGTATCATCCATTCTACAAGAGTTTACAAGAGGATGTCAGCCCTGATGTTGCTGATGAGGTCGCCGAGTTGGTTGATTAAATAAGATTTTGGGTACTTATCATTAATGTAATAATGTAACAAGCCACATTTTTTTTAAATAAAGACTGTTTTTATCTCAACTTTGAAGTAATTTTATTAATATTGTTATAAATATAGTTCCATAGCGCAGCATGCACCCACATATCTAAATTAAAACAACAAAAGTTGTTACTGGATTTTATAATATTATTTTTAACATTCAAAGTCAAATATCTCACTTTTGCCTTTTTGAGGCTTGTCATTGTTTCACATTAAGCTCTTCATTTGG
Organism: Diabrotica undecimpunctata; assembly: GCF_040954645.1. Classification (NCBI taxonomy): domain Eukaryota; kingdom Metazoa; phylum Arthropoda; class Insecta; order Coleoptera; family Chrysomelidae; genus Diabrotica; species Diabrotica undecimpunctata. Next base: position 69,066,855 of record NC_092811.1, read on the forward strand.
TGATTGGATATTGGTATATTGAAAAGAAGAATAAATATAAATGCTATTAAGAAGAAAAATATTTTAAATTGGTGGAAGCTAATAATAGGAAAAAGGAATTTCATAAAAACAAGGATAACCGAAGCTGAGAACGAAGACATTGAGTGGTGATTAAAATCTATATAGTGGAAAACAGTTCATTTAGGCATTCAGTGACGGAAAGGTACAAAATTTTGTTAATATAATTTAGTTAGTGTCATAAGAATTTCAATTTTAAAGATAGTTTGTTTAAAATTTACATTGACTATATAATTTAATTAGTTTCATAAGAATTTTAATTTAAAGATAGTTTATTTTAAATTTTGCATTGGTTATGTTAGATATATATGTTTGTTTCATAATAGATATAATAAAGATAATTTCAAAAAGTGCTTACAAACTAATTCTTTAAGAACTGCGATAAAAACCCTATATATACATACATATATATATATATATATATATATATATATATATATATATATATATATATAAAGGGAATTTGGTTAACACAACATGCGCAAACAACTGTAAGACAGATACTGGGGACACTATTATAAATCTGTAATATCTAACTATTTTATATTTTAAAATTAGTTGAATTTTACTATGTGTTACAACACTATATCACTCTGTTTTTATTACAGATCACTGTGCCTCCAGAACGTGTACAACACGGAACATTTATTTTTCATTCTGCCCCTGTATTGACAATCAGTAAGTATTTTAATGGATGTTGTCTGTTATAAACAATAGGATATTATAACCAATAAGCCTATTGTACATTATTAATCTTTACTAAATACCCAAGTCTTCATTTTATACATTTTGTATTCTCATTTCACAAGTAAGGCACATATTGCTGTGTAAAATATTAACACCATTTTAAATACATGGTTATTCTTATTATCAAAATAAAGTCTACTGTTAATTTTCCCTTTCTTCGTTAAATTAAATCATATTTTATTTATTTTACAGTAATTATATTCCTTTTTATTCTACTGTTCAACTAAAAATATATTATTTTTTGTATGTTTTATGCACTGATTATTTTAAGTCATTCAATATTCCACTAACATTTTTAATCATTGTTTTATTTTTGTCAGACAACACCATATCACTTTGTTTTTATTACAGATCAGTGTACCTCCAGAACGTCTACAACACAGAACGTTTATTTTTCATTCTGCCCTCGTGTTGATAATCAGTATTTTAATGGATGTTGTCTGTTATAAACAATAGCATACTATAACCAATGAGCTATAGAGAAAGTGCCGATGAAGTTAGCTACGAATGGGGGACAGATTTGTATTTGACAGTATTGCCATATCACAAATAAATCACGAAAGAGCATGCGATATAATATTAATGTTCTAAACATTCTTTTTAAGTTTTTAAAAGAAGTTTAATTTAAATTTAATTCAACTTTAACTTTTTAAATTTTTAAGTTTTTAAGGTATTCAGGTACCATTTCATTCCAAAATTATAAGAAAATAGGCATAAAATTGAAAGCAGCTGAACATCTGTTGCAATCTGGCAAATAATATTTTCAAAGTTTTGACAATATTGCCAAGTTTATTTGCTAATCTACCAAACGCCAATTATAATTTTTTTTCTAATAACTAACCTCAACTAATATCAAAAGAAACAAATATTAATTCGTTTGTGTTTTATATAAATTTAAAAAATATCCGATTTCTTAAAATAATATAATAAAAATGTACTGTTTCAAAGCATATTTGAGGCATAAAACATATACATAATAAGGACATGGCAATACCGCAAATACAAATTTGACGGATCATTTGTAGCTCATCTCAATGCCCAAAACCAAAAAATATAAAAGATGTTCAATGTGTAAATTGTCTAGAAAATCATCCTGCCAGCTATAAGGGATGCTCAATATACAAAGAGCTACAGAAAAAAAAATTTCCAACACAGAGAAAAAAACGCAAGTCAACCACCTCGTGCAGAATTTCCTTCAAGTACTCAACCAACTACAAGCTATGCGAAAATTGTTGCAGGAAGAGATAATAGAAATACATCTACCATAGATGAGACTTCTCATATAATAGAAACAACAACTCCTCAACATATACAAAATAATCTAGAACTGCTAGTTCATAAGTTAATGGAAAGAATGGATAAGATGTTTGATCTCATAATTTCTCTGATATCTAAGCTTAACCTTTAACACTAAACTAAAGATGTGCTGTTGGAATGCCAATGGATTAACCACTCATTTCCACGAAGTTAAAGCATTTATCTACAATCATAATCTAGATGTTATGTTTATTTCCGAAGCACACATGACTAATAAGAGCCATTTCCATATTCCCAAATATTCAACCTATGTAACTCAACATCCATTAGGTAAAGCCCACGGAGGTACGGCAATTATTATAAGAAATAACATTAAGCATCATGAAAAAAATAAAATTAGTAAAGTTAACATCCAAGCCACATCAGTGTCGGTCGAAGATTCACAAGGCTCGATTATTCCATCTGCTGTTTACTATTATTCTATCTGCTGTTTACTGTCCACCGAATAAAATAATGAAAACTGATCATTTTACTGAATACTTTAAGATGCTAGGACACCGTTTCATTTCTGCTGGAGATTATAATGCCAAACATCATAAATGGAGTTCCAGAATCGTAACCTCACGTGGACGAGAATTATTAAAAAGTATTAATGAGAATTATTTAATTCCTTTCTCTACTGGAGAGCCTACATATTGGCCTACTGATAGACAAAAAATTCCTGATCTTATTGATTTTGCTATAGTAAAAGGAATATCACATACCTACCTCCAAATTTCTCCTTTCTTCAGCCAAATTCATAACTGTTCTAAACATTTAACACTCTCTAATAAAAGAACAAACTGGAACAGATATAAAGAAGAAATAAAAACATCCATCAATCTAAACTTGTCTCTTAAAAGTGATAGTGACATAGAAAATGCAGTTGCTCACTTAACTACAGTTATTCAGCAAGCTGCTTGGACGTCCACCCCAGAAATTTATTACAAAGACAACTCCGAGTCCTATCCTGCACACATAAATATACTCATATTGGAAAAAAGAAAACTGCGAAAGATATGGCAGCTCACTAGGCATCCAGAAGATAAAACAAATCTGAATAGAGCTTGCAGACTACTCAAAAGAAAACTGATCCAACATAAAGACAGTGGAATCAACAAATATTTAAAGAACCTCTCACCTGCAGATGATACAAACTATTCGCTGTGGAAACTAACAAAAAAACTTAAACACAACGAACAAATAAATATGCCAATCAGGAAACAAAATGGCACTTGGGCTAAAACTGACATAGATAAAGCATATACTTTTGCAAATCATCTATGCGAGGTATTTCAACCGCATCAGAGGGAAGTCTCAGTTGAAGAAGAACAAGCTATCTCAAATATCTCACTTTTGCCTTTTTGAGGCTTGTCATTGTTTAACATTAAGCTCTTCATATATACTAAACATAAATATTTTATTACATATTATAAATAATTTGAAGAATTCTGAATTCAGTTTTATTTCGTTTCATTTTTAGTAGACCTTATTATTTTGCTTATATTTTATTTTTTTTATTTTAGACACACGTATCTTAAAAGTATCCAGACGATTTTGTTAAAAAAGGCGTATTTCTATAATCATGTGATTTTATCCCTACACTGCGCAATGATGCAAAAATGCACCAATCATAATTTTGTCCCATAACTCCACTTAAAGTAAATATTAAAGTAAATAATAAGTAAATATAGAGTAAATATTTTGTGCTCCGTTGCGTGGTGATTCATTCAAGCGTCGTACCTTAACATAAATATATACATACTGATCGTATAATCTAACCATACTTTATACTGTGGTGCTAGATATTGACTGCTAGTTTGTGTCCGTTGAATGTGATATTTGACTACTGTTTTCATGGTTTATTTTGCAAAAATACACACTATATTTGTTATGATCGGTTGAAATGGTTGTTTATTTATGCCTATTTTTTAAATGATTCATATTTGACTCAGCGCGCATATAACAGATGTTTTTTTTTATCTTTCAGATGCCTTTGATATATACCGAGGGTGCCAAACGGATTACCCTGGATGATTTAAATGACGAAGAAATTCAGGAATTTATATCAAATATACCAAGTGGTAGTGAGGATGCATTGGAAGAAGTCAGCGATGAAGATGAAGAACCAAATAACATTCCAAAGCCAGTTACAAATGATATGTTAGAAAAATTAATGAACGAAACTAATGTTGATGAAATATTTGTTTCTGTTAGTGACACAGATGGTAATTTGCAAGGGAATTCTTCTGATAATAACCAAGACAGGGGCGAACTTAGCGAAAATTAAAACCATGAACCTATACAGAATGAAAACAATAAAGTTTTAAAAATTAAGCAGCTAGTAGGAAAAATAAAAAAAATTGGCCAAGTGCCATCTAATTTCAAAGGAAATGATGATATTTCTAATGTCTTAAAGAAATTGAAGACACCATATGAGTTTTTTAAATATTTTTTCGATGACACAATTATGCAAAAAATTGTAGATGAGACTATTCTGTATAGTGTCCAGAAGGATCCATCCAAACCATTTGAATTTTCGTCCAACGATTTAAATAAATATTTAGGAATATGCATATTGACGTCAGTAATAAACATAACAAACATCAGAACATACTGGAGTGCAGAAGTAGGCATTGACATAGTTAAAAATTGTATGAGTCAAAAGCATTTTGAAAAAATTCGATCGTTTTTACATTTCAATGACAACGCTGCTACTAATGCCACTGACAAGTTATATAAAATTCGACCTGTCATTGATTCCTTATCTGAAAAATTCTTATCTTTGCCTATGGAAGAATCTCTTAGTATTGATGAACAAATATGTGCAACCAAAGCTCGACATCACATGAAAGAATACTTGCCGCTAAAACCCCACATATGGGGTTATAAGTTATTTGTTTTAAGTAGTGTTTCTGGTTATTGCTATAAATTTGAAATCTACACTGGAACTGAAAATGACCCATCACATCGACTAAACTGCGAACCTGATTTAGGTGCAAGCGGTAACATTGTCATGCGTTTAACAAGGGAAGTACCCAGAAACTGTTTCCACAAAATTTATTTCGATAACTACTACACTTCAGTCGAAGTTGTGTCAGATTTAGCCAACATGGGAATTCATTCGTTGGGAACTGTTCGAAAAAATAGAATTCCACTGTGCAAATTACCTAATGATGCAGAAACCAAGAAGTTTGTTCGAGGAACATCTGTAGAATTTGTTGCTAACTGTAATGGTGTAGATATATCAAATGTCTTATGGAAAGACAACAAAAATGTTATGTTCTTATTGTAGGGATTAATCCTGAAGACGAAATATTACGTTTCGATAGAAAACAAAAGGAGAAAATAAAAATTAAATGTCCGGCAATCGTGAAAGAATATAATCGTCACATGGGTGGTGTAGATTTACTGGATAGTATCATAGGCCGTTATAGGATTACAATAAGGACCAAAAAATGGTACATGCGCTTGTTTTACCATGTATTAGATATCTGTATAATAAATGCTTGGCTAGCTTAAAAAAAAGTGCACCCTGATCAGAAACTTAACCCGGCACTACATATGTGGGGTTTCACAAACCCCAGCTCCCAAATATCGCTCTTAAAATAAATCAAACGCAGACTTATGCGCACGTCCACCCCAATAGCTTCCCAAAAATGTCCCCACCATCGAATTCAGACGTTACCTCAGTACATTGTAGGCAGTGAGTGAAGTTACACGCGCCTGAAACGCTCTGGGGTGTGTCAAAACCCACCTATGTACTCGCGTTTGCAATTTTGACATTATAAGTAAGTTTTTATTTTTGACTTATTTGAATCTGCATATTCAATTGTTTAATTTTTTAGCTAAAATATCATGTCATACGAAGCGGAACAGAAAAAGCTTGAAGCTCTATGGGCTAAAATTGATGACGATGCCATCGAATCGGGAAGCGATGACGATATTGACAATATCTCTGAAAGCGACCACAACACCGACTCGGAGCAGGCTATCGCAATAGAAGATGTAGTTTCTGACGGAGATTCAGACATGGAGACATCAAAAACAGAACTTCAGAATGAGACGGAAAATAAAAGCACTGACGGACCTCCAAGAAACGAAGAAATGTATCTCGGAAAAGACACAATAGAACAAACTTGCTTCAAATAATAAACGGGTTCGAACAAGATCAGAACATTATTACTCATTTGCCAGTTGTGAAGCATTATGCAAAAAATGCTAAACGTGCTTTAGATTGTTGGCAATTGTTTTTTGACCGACAAATGATCGAAGACATAGTGCGCTGGACCAATCTCAAAATTCAACAAAAATCAATTGCACATCAAAATAAATGCATGGTGAAACCAACCAATGAATGTGAAATTAAAGCATTTATCGGACTTCTTTATTTAGCAGGTATGTTTCATTCTAATCGTCAGAATTTGAGAGACTTATGGCAAACAGATGGGACTGGTGTCGATATATTCCGCAATACGATGTCTATAAATCGTTTTCAATTCCTGATGGTCTGTCTTCGGTTCGATAACATCGAGAATCGTAAAGACAGATTGGCGATTGACAAATTAGCTCCAGTTCGTGGAATTCTGAACAAATTTATTGAAAATTGTAAGCAGGCCTACACTCCTTCTCAATATGTGACGATAGATGAGTCTTTTCGTGGAAGATGTGCTTTCAAACAGTACATGCCCAACAAGCCTGCAAAGTATGGGATCAAAGTGCAAGCCCTAGTTGATGCCCGTTCGTACTACGTTTTAAATTTGGAAGTGTATGCAGGAAAACAGCCAGAAGGTCCCTACAGTGTTAGTAATTCCCCAATAGATATAGTAGAGAGGCTAATACAACCTATTTCTGGTTCCAACCGAAATGTGACCTTTGACAACTGGTACACTAGTTATGAATTAATGATAAAATTGCTGAACGAGCATAAACTTACATCAGTAGGCACGCTGAGAAAGAGCAAACGATGCATCCCAGCACAATTTTTGACAGTCCAGAACAGAGAACAAATGACATCTTTATTTGGCTTTCAGAAAGATATTACACTTTTATCGTATGTGCCGAAAAAAAAAAAATAAATAAAAACGTCCTACTGTTGTCCACCACGCACCATGATTGAGCTATTGATGAAGCAACTGGCGATAAAAATTTACCAGAAATAATAAGCTTCTACAACTTTACTAAAAGTGGAGTAGATGTAGTGGATGAACTGTCTGCATCATATAACGTATCTAGAAACTCACGGAGATGGCCTCTTACGATCGTGTTTTCTCTCTTGAATACAGCCGCCATAAATGCTTTGGTGATATACAGAGAAAACAATCAAGATTTCAAACTTGCCAGAAGAGTGTTTATCAAAATGTTGGGCTTTGAATTGATCCAGGACCACATATCTGAAAGAAAAAATAATCCAAGAATACCAAGGAGTATTCGTCAAAACATTGCACATTTTGTCCAAGATGCCCCTGCAGTGCCACCTGCCTTTCTTTCTTTCTTTCTCCCCTTCCTTTACCCTAATAGGGTGTCGGATTTGGGCTAGCTATTTTAATTTCCATTTACCAACCTCTTCCATTCTTTTCTGTTTCCTGCCATTATTTTCAATTCCTCGAGTGATTTTTGTTTAAGTTTTCCCGCCTCTACTACTTGCTGTATCCATTTTTTTCTTGGTCTGCCTCTTTTTCTTTTTCCGATGTTTTTTGCTTCATAAATTTTTCTTGTTATTCTATTGGATTGCATCCTCATCAGATGCCCATACCAGTTCATTTGTCTCTTTGCTATTTTGTTCATTATAGGTTCCTGGTTGGCCATTCTCCTAATAGTCTCGTTGCTTAATCTATCCCATGTTGTCTTTCCAACTATCCTTCTTAGATGTCTCATCTCCATTGCGTTTATCCTGCTCTTATGTTTTTCCAGAATTGTCCAGTTTTCACTTGCATAGAGCACAGTCGGTATCACTATTGTGTTATATATTTTTATTCTTGTTTCTCGTGCAAGTTCTCTTTTTCCCATTATTGGGGCTAACGCATAATATAACTTGTTTCATTTCTTTGCTCTATTTGTTATTTCCCAGTCTATTTTTCCATCGTTAGTTATTATACTTCCCAGGTATTCGTAAGTTGTTACTATTTCCAATTCTGAGTTTTTACATTTTATCTTTATTTGATTATCTTCCTTATCTCCTTTGCCGCTGATTATCATTCATCATTCAATCTTCGCTTATCCACTGCTGGACATAGATCTCCCTCATAATTTTCCATCTATTTCGATCTTGTGCCTCTTGCATCCATTATCCATGATTATCATTATCTTACTTTTTTCCTCGTTTATCTCCATTTTAAGTTCTTCTATTTGTTCTACCCATATATCCATTAGTTTCTGCATTTTATTCTCGGAATCTGCTATTAGTACTATGTCGTCTGCATACATTAAGGACTCTATTGTTACCGGTTGTAATCTACGGTAACCTATTATTGTCTGTAGTTGATTAGTTCTGACTCTAGTGTTTCTTATCAATTCGTTCATTACTATTATGAATAGCAAAGGGCTGAGACTATCTCCTTGTTTAATACCTCTCTTCCAATTAAATGCTTCCGATCTTTCCTTTTACCTCTTTGTAAGTACTTTCTATAATTTTTATCAATGCATTAGGTACGTTTATTTTCCTCAAGCATTTCCCTATAATATGTCTTTCTATCGTGTCAAATGCTGCTCTTAGGTCTATGAATGCTAATACTAGTTTTTCCCCGTATCTATGCTTCTTTCTATTAGGTTTCTAATGATATATATGTTGTCATTTGTCTGTCTTTCCGGTCTAAATGCCATTTGTGTTCTTCTCCCAATACCATTTCTACTTCTTGTCTCAGTCTCTTCTCTATCATTTTCGTATATATTTTAAAGCACACCGATGACAGACATATTGCCCTATAGTTGTCGCAGTTTACATGTTCTCCTTTTTTGTATATTGGCACGATGATATTGTTCTGTCAGTCTTTAGGGATTGTTTGTTTTTCCCACGCCTCTTTATATATTTTCCATAGCCAGTTTATTCCTTCTTCTCCTACGTATTTTACCATTTCCGGTTCAATTTCATCATCTCCACCTGCCTTGCCTATTTTTATATTTGATAATCCTTCTATTACTTCTTCTCTACTTATTTGCTCTGGCTCTGTGTTTTCTTCGCCTTCATTGATTATATTATCTTCCTTTATCACTTCGGTATCAAATTTTTTCTCATAATATTCTTTCCATGCCCTAGCTATTTGTTCTGGGCTTATTTGTATTTGGTTTGAAGTATCTCTTACTGCGTTTATTTCCTTTCGTTTTCCCTGCCTTATGTGTCGTATTGTCGTCCAAAAGTTTCTATTATTTGTTATATATTCTTCCTGAAGTTCTTCTCCAAATTCTTTCCATGTTTTTGCTTTTGCTTGTGTGACTGTCTTTTTTGCCAATCGTCTCTGCCTATAGTATTTTTCTTTATCTTCCTCTAATCCCGTTTCGATATATTTTTTCCATGCTATTTTCTTCTCTTTTATTTCTGTCTTCACTTCTTTATTCCACCATCTTGTCCTTTTCAACTGTTTATTATATTTTTTGATTCCACACACTTCAGTTGCTGTTGTCTTTAATACTTCACTGTATGTATTCCATCTTTCTTCCATTGTCCATGTTTCTTTTTGGCACTCTATTTGTCTCAGTCTTTTGTTAGTTTCCTCCGTGTAAAATTCTCGCACACTTTTATCTTTAGTTTGTTTACATTTACTTTCTTGTATTCTTTTCTTTCCACTTCCTCCATTTTTTCATCCTCCAGTTTTGCATTGACCATCCTGTGGTCCTGTGGGTTCCTTTTCCGTTAAGATGTTTTTTATATTTTGTTCTAGGTTTCTCGTATAGACTATATAGTCGATTAAGCTTTTCGCATTTCTCTCTTCAGCCACAAATGTATATTTGTCGTTAATGGTTTGTTCACTGAATGTGTTTCCTATTATCAGGTCATTGGTTTGGCAGAATTCCAGCATTTTAATTCCATTTCTATTTAATGTTTCTTCCCCATATTGTCCAATGCATCCTAATCCCCTGTTAATATCCTTACCTACTCTTGAATTCCAATCGCCTAAGATTATTATTTTTTCTCTTGTCTCTCTTAATTTGTCTAATGCGTTTTGGAGTTCGTTGTAGAATTCTATCATTATCTCTTCTTCATTACCTTCTGTTGGTCCGTATATTTGTATTATTCCTATCTTGTCTTTTAGTTCTATTTGGGCTGTGATTATTCTAGATGATACTGCTTCGTAGTTTGTTATTCTTGATTCTATTCTTTTATTAACTATTATACCGACTCCTTCTTTTGCTCTATGACCCTGTGGTATTCCGGAATAATATAGACTATATTTCTCATTGATATTGATGTGTCCTTTCCCTATCTTTTTTGTCTCGCTTATTCCCATTATTTGTACGTTCATTTCATCCATTTCTTCTGTAGCTTCTATTTCCTTGCCGGTCAGAGATGTCACATTCCATGTCGCTATTCCTATATGATTTGTCTTGTTAAGATGTATTTCCTTATTACTGTATTCTTCTTCTCCATTATTGGTGTTAACGTTGATTTCATGTTCCCTGGTTTTTGTATTAACATTATATCCGTTATTTATTTTATTACCGTTTTTATTTCTAATGCTAATATTTAATTTTTCCCTACCTTCATTACTAATGCTATGCTAGTGCCACCTGCCAAGATTCCAAAACTCATGGGAAGATGTTCAGTATGTCCCAGAAGCCGAGATCGGAAAACTAAATATTTCTGTTCAAACTGTAAATCATTACTGTGCCTGGAGCATGCTATCATAAGTTGTCAAAATTGCATGAATTCAAATAGCGATTAATTTTTTTTCTTTCACTGTACAACCGGGTAGAGTTTTTCCTTGTATTATCTTACTATTAGATTTTCATTTACTATTGTATTTTTGATCATATGGTGTTTATATTTTTTGGTAAGATTGTTCAGTTAAGTTGTGGTTTTTGCTTATGGAAAATTGCCTATTATTAGTTTATTTTTAATTTCTTTTGAATAAAGGTGTTCTAATTATTTTTTTTTGCTTAAATAGTCCTTAGATGATCACTTCAGACCATGAAATTAGAAAACATATAAAAAAACTGCCAGAAAAAATTCTGATTTTCTTAGAAATTGGGGTTTGTCACACCCCACATATGTACTAATGACAGAAAAATCCACGTATGTGACGCTGGGTTAAGATGGCTCAATTTAGAATCCAGTTGGCAAAAACACTTTGTAGTATAGGAAGCAGAACGGAACGATCCAAACGAGGAAGACCTTCGTCAGTTCAAGAGAAAATTGAATCTAAGAAAAAGAGGGGTAATGTAATGCCGCTTCCACCCAAAGATGTTCGACTTGACAATGAAGGCCATTTTCCTAAATGGAATTCTACAAGATTAAGATGTAAGTTACCTAATTGTCATTCACAAACATTTGTACTATGTGAAAAGTGCTCAACGGCTTTGTGTTTCAATAAGGACAAAAATTGTTTTAAAATATTTAATACACAATAAACCACACTTGTTTCCTGGCCATTAATATATAGGTTACATAATAGTTATTATACATGCCATGATGCATTTATGAATCACTTATTATTTTTGTCAAATATAAAAAAAAATAAATGTACAAATTTTTTTTAAATATTTTTCCGTCAATCAGCTCATTATGTATCCATTTTTCAAAGTTTTGCAAAAATAGAAAAAATTGCGCAGTGTAGGGTTAATATACACGCATGCGTATATAAAATAAATATTCTTAATTTATTTTTGTTTTATTTTTTTGCTTCTAGTTTCCGTTAATATTATTAAGGTAAAACCGGGTGAGATGCCGCGGCGGGTGAGATGCCGCACCCCCTCTCTAGACGAACCTTGAAGTGTCATCAACGATATGTGCCTACAGTACATTAGTCACTAGCAAAGCTGTATGTTGTGCGGATGTGTGGTTAGAGTTACTGAATCAGTGTATTTGAAAATTTCATTTTACTATATTGTAAGTATCTAAACATTTTATTGATTTTTACTTAAAGATCTAAAACTAAAGAAATGTAAATAATAGATAGCTGCAAGATTATTATGTATCTAGTACTTGTCCTGTAGAATAACTTCGTTAAGTTACGACAATAATAAGCAATTTTGAAACACAAAAATAGCGTGCGGCATCTCTCCCATTGTTGTGGGGAGAGATGCCGCTAGTAAGCCTGGGTGAAATGCTGCATATCTTTTTTGAATGTTTTCGGTTAATACCAAACTATAATTATTTTAAAAAGCAGCAGCAGCTAAAAATAATTAAATTAACTTATTACACAGATTTAAATACCATTAATATACAGTGATGAGTGTCTTACCACCCGGCAAAATAGCGGAAAGGATAGAAGACAGATTAAGTTGTGAGATAGTATGAGATAAAGCTAGTTCTTGACGTGGCTATTTCACTTCAGTCATAATTATACGGATGACCTCGAAAATATTTTATTTTAATAATTTCTGATGTTAGAATAAATGATTGAATAAATTAAGATATAGTAAAAAACATTAATTATTAGCGATTTTAAATTATTAATTTTTAAGTTTATTTAATAATAAAAATAACTTTACTGAAATATTTGATTAAACTAAAGGTAGGTATGTTCTATCCTAAAACAATTGTGTGTGGAATTGGCGTAATAGTTAGAAACGTGGTCTAATGACAAGAAGATTGGAGGTTCAATTCACACCAAGGATAAAATTTTTGTTTTAGTCAATCAAAAAATAATAGAAAATATGATACATATTAGGTAAAAAGTTTTCGAAAAACTCATTATTTACAATTTATTCTTATTCCAATGTTAAAAAATAGAAATACAAAATAATTCAATTTCAGTTTTACAGTCTTCAGTTGTGATTGCAAAATAATCCGGTTAAGACTGTTTAATGCCAAATCCATCACTAAATTCTCAGTGTTAATATCAATTCCTCTGTACAGGTAATGATTTTCAAAACAATTAACAACATTGTAATGGATGCGCGCGAACAGCTGCCTGCTTTACAGCTAACCAAATCATCAAGCCATCAAAAATAATAACATACCGAGAAGTGTTTTTGCACGGTAAACAGAAACTTTTTATTGAAAAAACAATTCGTGAAAATGGTTTTAACGGTCGAGGAAAAAGTGCAAATTGTTGTCTGGCATGTGAATGGATTATTCGTAATGGATAATTTGTAAATATGTTTCCAAATAGGCCGGCTCCAGCACGATCAAAAATTCAGTCTATTATACGTAATTTTTTTACTTATGGATCCGTGTTCACTCCAAGAGGAGTTCGTAGACGAAGGGAGGTAAATCCAGATTTGGAACTAAGGGACACTTTGATTTGTGCAAGTATTGAGCAAAATCCTACCCAATCAACATCTCGTCTCGGAGAACAATATGGAATTTCAAGATTTAGAGTAGGTAAAATTTTGAGAAGACATGGATACCGTCCCTATAAACTTCATAAATCCAACGAACAATTCCCTGGGGATCAATATAGACGTTTAGAATTTTGTCAAACTGCAATGGAAATGTCACATCAAGATGAACATTTTTTAGAGAACGTTTTGTTCACCGATGAATGTACGTTTTCATTGCAGGGCCGTCACAATTCAATGAATGCTCGGTATTGGTCTCGAGGAAATCCTCGTCAGATTTATGTCGCTCGTACCCAGCGTCCTCAAAAAGTAAATGTTTGGGGAGGCATAATAGGGAATCATGTCATTGGTCCATTTTTTATAGACGGTATGTTGACTGGGCGGAAATACTTGGAACTTCTGCAAAATCAAATTGTCCCAGCCCTTCGTAATTTACCAATACCTTTCGATTCCATATGGTTTCAACACGATGGTTGTCCCGCACATAATTCTCGCATCGTCAGTGAATATCTCAGTGCGACTTTTCCTAATCGATTGATTAGTGGCCACGGAGATATTTTTTGGCCTGCAAGATCACCTGATCTTGCACCCTGTGATTTTTTTTATGTGGGGATATATCAAGTCCAAGCTATATGGAATTGAAGACGATAGACCTAATTCTCTCCAAGAATTAAGAGAAAAGATCTCTGATTCAATGAGAGGTATTAGTCCAGAAACATTAAATAATGTTAGACGAAATAATAGATAATAGACTTTTATAATAGATTGTGTTATTGTTCTGCTGCTAATGGAGGCTTATTCGAACATTTATTGTAAATACATTTCATTAGAATAATTTTTTTTTATTTTTATAGAATTTCTACCTATTTAAATATTTTTGGAAGTACATTTATTTAGAACGTTCTTTTATGTTTGAAGAATTATTACTTTATTTTCGAAAGTACGACATTGTTTTTTCAATAAGATTTTCATGTTTTACTATAAACACTTCTAATAAAAACTGAAATAAATGTCTAGTGATTTAAAGCAAAACGATATAATGTCTGCATAATTTCAAATTTTTAAAAAAGTAAAACCTTCATGTGGGATTTGAACCCTGAGCGCCTGCATGAGAACATCGTGACTTGAACTCTGATCCATCAAACTTTTATATTTCTTCAGTGACAGTTTGGGATATTGTTCTGCTGCTAATGAAGGCTTATTTGAACATATTGTAAATACGTTTATTTATGTAAAAAAAAAACCACATGTGGGTTTTGAACTCTAATCGTCTGCGACGTCTTTGTCGTATTCTTACCACTAATCCACGAAGGATAGTGATTATTCCGTGACAAGAGTGTATGAAACTCCTCACATCATAATAGAAATTATTCTTGGTTAATAATTTAAAACTTTAGATTAAATAATTACTATTAATTAAATTATTTTATTCACATTTTTGCTTTATTTTGGTCAATCAGTTTTTACTTTATGTGAAATTAAAAAATGGAAATACGTCACACATACGTTACACATAATAATTATGACCGAGGTGATTTAGCTCGAAGCTAACGTCTAAAGGTGTGAGACTATCGATTTATAATGTAAATTATAGGTTTCTACCGATTATTTCCCACCTCTACTACTGTCATCTCTTTTTATTTCACAACGTATTATATTTTCTATCTTTTGCGTTATTTTGCCGGTTCTTAAGGCACTCATCACTGTATATATTTGTTTTGTTGCAGAAAATGCCAACTAATTATAAAAGAGTATCAAATAGAGGTTCGTGGACCCAAATTAATTTGAATGCTGCCATAAATCTTATACAGAACCAAAATGTCAGTATCCGATCAGCTGCAAAGTCGACCGGTGTTCCCGAAAAAACCTTAAGAAACAGAATAGCAAAAAACAATTTTTTAAAGCAAGCAATAATGGGTCCTGCACCATTGCTTGGTTATGACGCTGAGCGAAAATTGGTTCAACACATTAATGCATTACAAATTCGTGGATTTGTGCCTACAAGAAGAACTGTAAGGAAAATAGCCTTTACCTTGCTGAGGCGATGGGTATAAAGCACAACTTTAATAAAGCAAAAAAAATTGCTGGTGCAGATTGGTTTAAGTCGTTTATGAGAAGGAATGGTACTCTTTCGGTTCGCAAAGCTCAAGGATTATCCAATCCTCGAGCAGAAGGCATGAACGAGAAGGAATGCAAGGAATACTTCGAGCTCTTACATGAAACGTTAACTGAACACCACCTCATCAACAAACCTGGTAGCATCTGGAACGTAGACGAATCAGGCCTACAACTAAATAATGAACCTGGCATTGTTGTGGCTAAAAAAGGCAGCGGTGTACATGTCAGACAATCGACGGAAAGAGGAGAGACGGTAACAGTGGTAGCTTGCACGAATGCTGAAGGTGCCTTCTTACCTCCTTTCTGTATTTTTAAAGGTGTCAAAAAACAACAAATTTGGCAAGAATTAATGCCCGCAGGAGCGGCTATCGAAATGAGAAAGGAATCAGCCTACATTGATGAAAATATATTCATGAAGTGGTTTCGAGATCACTTTTTACCACGAAAACCACCGGGCAAGTGTTTGTTAGTTTTAGATGGTCATGGCTCACATACGAACTCTCCCGATATTTTGACATGTGCTTCCAATAATGATGTTGTACTTCTATGTCTACCAAGCCACACCACGCAATATTTACAACCACTCGACAGGTCCTTTTTTAAGCCCTTAAAGGCCCACTACAGACACGCAGCAAGCGAGTGGGGAAACGCTAATCCTGGAAAGAAATTGGAGAGGCGTCATTTCGGAGAACTGTTTGCTCAAGCTTGGTCAAAATCTGCAACTGTGCAGACAGGTATATCAGGATTCAGGGCATGTGGAGTCTACCCTTTTAAACCTTCAGCTATTCCCGAAGACGCATTTCTCGCAAGGACAGACTATGATTCCGCACCATCTGACCAAGAATCAAATGATGAAGACGAAATTCCTGTCCCATCAACCAGTTCTGATTTCTCCTGTCACTGATCCTTCCACTGTCACTGATACTTCCGCTGTCACTGATGCAACACTTAAAGAAGCATTTAAGCAAAAGAAGAAAAAATATGCTCGAAAAGAAGACAGTTCTTCATCTGAGCCTGACTTTGTTTTAAGTTCAAGTGAGGACGAGTCGGTGCACGACAGTAATGTTTGTGTAGAGTGTTATGAAAATTATAACACAACAACATCTAACGCAAATTGGCTTGAGTGCATCAAGTGTGCTAGATGGATGCATGAAACCTGCACATTGTATGAAGTAAGGTGTAATATGTGTGGCCGTGCAGAATTGAAAAAACAAATTAAAACTAACAAATAAATTGTAAGTGTTTTATTTTTATAAAAAAATACGTGTAGACTGTTTTTTATGTTAAATTCCATAAGCCATCTCTCCCTACCCTTGTGCGGCATCTTATCCACCCAGGTGGGTAAGATGGCCAAAGTAAGTTTCTTTAGTTTTCCGATAATACACAAAAAACCCTTTTACACAACATTTATTAATATGGGATATACGTTAAAGTAATGATCAACGAATAACCTGGAGATTAGAATTTTTTTTAGGTTAAACCTATGTTCATTTTTTTAATGTGAGAAGAAAGGTGCGGCATCTCACCCGGTTTTACCTTACTTATAGTTAACGATTGTAGATTACTATGGAAGACAAACAAAAAAGAAGTGACATTTGGTTACATTTTTCGCCTGTAAGCAATAGTACAGCAAAATGTAATATATGTGGAGGACAATATTCGTATAAAGGAGGCTCAACATCAAATTAAAAAAACACATGGAGTCAAAACACCACACTTTTTTAAATAAAAATGTTAAGCCAGTTCAGAGCTTGCCTTCAACTTCAAGAGAAAATGCAGGTATACTATTATTTACTATTTAGTATTATGCTTTAAGGATTAAATGTTTTCTAAATTTTAGGAGCAAATAATCGAGATATTGAGAGCTTGCCTTCAACTTCAAGAGGAAATGCAGGTACCTATACTATTATTTATTATTTAGTATTAGGCTTTAAGAATTAAATGTTTTTCTAAATTTTAGGAGCAAATAATCGAGAAATGGAATGCCAAGAAGAACAACCACAATCGGCAAGTTCGGAATGTGTCACAGCAATAGCACAAAACTGTAATCAAAAACGTAAGTTTCAAACTACTATAGCTAGCCATCTAATAAAACCGATTACCTTATTAAAAAAGCAGAAAATTAATGATTTAATTATAAACATGATTATAAAAGATTTACAACCCATGTCCATAGTTGACGATACATGGTTTAAAGAATTAATTATGGGCCTAGAGTCTTAGTGCTAGTCGGTTTACCATAACAAATTCCTTCCTACCTCAAAAATACGAACAAAAAAAGGAAAAATTAAAAGCGTTACTGACGAAAACGAATGCCATTACTCTTACAACTGACTCCTGGACTGCTCAGCATTCCCATACTAGCTACATAGGTTACATCGCTCATTTTATTACTGATGAATGGATTTTATATTCATGTCTACTTAGGATTCATCAGTATGATGAAAGTCATACTGCAGAACATTTAAAAGAAGAATTGACTAATGTTGTTAATGAGTGGGAAATTTTTAACAAAGTATTTGCTGTCACCTAACGTCAACGTAAAGGCAGCAATTAGGTTAACCGACTGGGGACACATAGGCTGTTTTGCTCATACTATTAACTTGGTTGTTCAGAGTGGACTTGCACTCCCAAATATCGCTCCACTAAGAAAAAAAGTAAAAACTATAGTTGAATATTTTCATCGGAGCACAAAGGCCAATAATAAATTAATTGATTTGCAAAAACAAATTAATGTAGGTCAACCTCCTACATTTTTTATGTTTGAAAGGATTTTGAAAATTCAAGAACCTCTTAATGCGACTATGGGAGTTTTGCAAATTGAGATAGAACTTCTTACAGAATCGGAGTGGTTACAATTAAAAGAGATTTGTCAAGTGTTAAAACCATTTGAACAGATAACTACCGAAATGAGTGCAGAGAAAAATGTTACTCTATCAAAAGTAATAATTGTTATAAAGGGTTTGCAATCTGCAGTTAATAAAATTAAACCAAAAGTTAGCACTAGAAGTGCTACTGAGCTCATAAAACACTATGAACAAGAAATTATTACGAGATTTGGTTCTGTTGAATCAAATAGTTTAATGGCAAAGTGCGCTTTATTGGACCCGAGGTTTAAAGCAAAGGTTTTTACTTCACAAACAAATCTTGCAGTCGCAAGGGAACGTTTAGAAAGTGAAGTAGTCAAGTTAATAAGTATAGATCAAGCTGTAAAATTGACCATGATATTGTCATGGGAGAATCCCATTCACAGGTCGAAGAAGAGGAAAATTTAATATGGGAAGATTTTGACAAATTTGTCCAAACACCCAAACAGGCCGATTCAAAAGTCAACGCTATTTTAGAAGTAAAATCGTATTTAAACGAAAATTTAATATTCAAAAAAGAGAATCCTCTCGACTGGTGGAAATCTAGAGTTTCATTATACCCATATCTCTCATTAAGAAATATTTATGTATAATATCTACGTCCGTTCCATTAAAACGAGTGTTTCCTAAAGCCGGGATATTAGCCGGGTTGAAAGAAAAAAATGTGGAAATGATTATGTTTTTACATTGCAATCAACAGTTACAGTAGTTTTAAATAACGTGTTGTACAGAATGTATTTGTATTGCTTTTTTGCAGTTTTGTATTTATTATTGTTTGAGTTTACATATTTCTTTATTAAATTTTTTATATTGAGCTGACATTTATTATTTAAATTTAAATAAAATTCTATCCAAATAATCCAATTTCAAAAATGTGCCACATAAATATGAAGTTTTAAATAGCTCCTATTAAATATGATTACCCGAAGTAATCAGAGTAATCAAAGTAACGAATACTTTATATGATTACTCGATACAAAAGTAACGATTTGTAACGAGTACTCAAAAGTAACGAAATTCTACATCACTAGTGAGTAGAGTACGTCAGTGCTCTCGTCAGTGTTCTAGTGCTTTTAGGTTTTTAGGTGCTTTGAGGTACACTTCCTATAGCAAAGGGTCAGACGGCTGTCTTAGACAAAAGCCACACAAAAGTTCTGACCGCTTGGAAGCCGTACTGATAAGGCAAGAAACCGTTAGATAACGGTTCCGATAACGAAGAATAGTAAACAGGAGGAAAAAACCACGTGGTTCACCCCGTGGCAGCAAATTAGTGAGTTAAGTTAAGTGCTGTGTTTTTCACTAGTTGGACATTCCACACTCTCTTTCGAAGATTCTGCCGGTCACGGTGTAGGCATAGTGGGTGGTCCAATAAGAAAGCCACTCACGTACGCTGTTGCTGGGGCTGTCAGCTTCCGCTCGAGTTTGTGGACTTGCCGGAACCATTGAAATTCTGCATTGTTCCTGACTTACTAATTAACAAAACACTAAAAACAAATCAACCAGGGACCGCTAGCTATAAGAAAATCTTAGGTAAGTATAGTCCGGCGTCCTGCCATTCCGTGCATTGCACATAGCTCGGAAAAAAAAGGAGTCCTCTAGGTTCACCCTAGTTCCCACTTTGAAAAATGCCGAGGTCGACCAGCTCCAATACGTCACACAAGATAATTCCTGCCGAACCACCCGACCCTGGACAAAACACAAATCCAAGATCCGACAACCATGATTTCCCGGCATTACCCACACCTAGAGCACCCTTATCACCCCCATTACCGTGCAGGCAATGATCTCTCGGATTTGCTCATTAACCTCCCCCTTCACCGTATACCTAACCGTGAGTCGACCTTTCTGGGTGCCCAGGGCATGTCGAACCTCGATCATATCGTATGTACATACGATCTAATTGATCGGCTGGACGACGAATGCTTCCTGAGTGACACGATTACGTCGGATCACCTACCCCTGCTGGTTAAAGAACAGATACTTAACCCTCCACCTCCTAACCCACCCAGAGTAAAGAGACTATAAACACGCCAACTGGGAACTCTTCAAGACAGTCCTAGCAGATAATACTCCAGAGTTAGGCAACTTAACAGATACAGATGATATCGACCGAGGTATCACGATTATTTCCGATCTGATAAATTAACTGCTTGATCTGATAAATCAAGCAGTTGATTTATCAGTCCCTAATAGGGTCAACAACCCTAATAAACCACCTCTACCACAGTTTATCATTGACAAAATCAAACAAAAGAGACGTCTCCTCCGTCAGTTTCAACGCACCCGCAACCCCCTTATCAAAACAGAATACAATCGCCTGTCTACGGTGATCAGACTGCAGGTTAACAATCTGCAATCCAGGCAATGGATTGCAGCCACCTCCAATCTTGATTATCGTAACGGCGGTAAATTCTGGCACAAGTTCAAATGCCTAACCAAACAGAAAACCAACAATCCTTCTCACCTTGTGGTGAATAATCAAATTATCAATACGAACCAACAGAAAGCCGAAGCCTTCAAAACACACCTACAAAATACCTTAATCTCCCCAGATGATCCTCGATTTGATCACGCCTTCTGTGCGAATGCTGAGAGAAACATAACACGACTGCTCAACACCCCCCTCGACCCTCAGGTACCCCATTCAAAGAATTTTGCCAAATCGGCAAATCAAACGCACCAGGACCTGACAAAATGGCCAGGAACTGCGTGCAACACCTCCCGCCGAGCGTCACCCTATACTTGACGAACATAGTCAATGCCACTCTTAAACTCTGCTACTTCCCATCCACATGGAAAGTAGCCAACACAATCATGCTCTTAAAAAAGGCCACGTACCAATCCAAACTCTTAAGGTCGTGGCATATTATCGTGCACGTTGCGTTTCCAGCACATAGCGTTTAGTTTCCGAAAAATATAATTTAAATGGTTTTAAATATGAATAACGCACACTGTCCGGGACATAGGTCGTAACCGGTTGGTAAGGATAATGTGCATTAGATGTCCGTCGTTCTCCCCTTGTTGTTTATTTAGGAACTTGTTTGATTTTGATATAGATTATTTAAAAAAATAATTTTCGAGGCTATTTTGTCATTTATGCATGTGTTTTTATTGCTTTGTGACAATTAATCACGGAACTGATAAACAAGTAGGACTTTTGTACGGAGGTGATACCTCTTCTTTATAAAAATAATTTTTGGTTTGATATGTATGGCTTCGTTAAATGTAGTATTTTGTTTTTTAACTGAAGGTGAAATTAAATTTAAAACATATTTAAACTGAATCCTATTCATTCTAAAATAATTGTTAAACCTATTAATTATTATTAAATTCCTATTAAAAACAGCCTCGAAAATTATTTTTTTTAAATACTCTGTATCAAAATCAAACAAAGACCTAAATAAACAACAAGGGGAAAACGACGGGTATCTAATTAACATTATCCTTACAAACCGGTTACGACTCGTTACGCAGCCGTCGGCATCAGTAAAATATTGTGTTCGAATATACTGAACAAGTGTCTGAAACGCAATGTTCCGGACAGTGTGCGTTGTTCATATTTAAAACCATTTAAATTATATTTTTCGGAAACGATATGTGCTGGAAACGCAACGTGCACGATAATATGCCACGACCTTTACAGACCGATATCTCTCCTTAATGGCTTGGCTAAAGTCTTCGAGAGAATCCTCAAAGAAAGACTCGTAGACTTAACCACAGAACATAACATCATTCCACCTTATCAATTCGGCTTTAGAGAAGGGTACTCAACGAAAACGGCATTGATAGAAATCGTCACACAAATCTCCCAAAGTCTGAACGACGGCAAAGTTTCACTTGGTATCTTCCTCGATGTTCAAAAAGCCTTTGACCAAGTCTGGCATGTGGGACTGGGGCAACTGAGGCAACTCCCCTCTTTTACCGTCGCATTCATCACTAAATGCTCACTTCGAGCTTGCAGCTAGACGGGGGGGATCGGTTTTCTGTGGTTTCCCGAACCCATTGCACAATGATACCTGTCTATTTTCCGAGGTACCAGTCTACAGCTGCCCTCTCGCGCCGCGTACATACATTTACTAATTTAATAATAAACACATAACTAAAAATACATATATTCACTAATATCTTTTTTAGATCTAACAAATTCTGAAAAGAACCGCCACCGAACAACGACCAACAAAGCTAACATACCGCACACCAGTGGATACAACTCCAAAAACCCAGTGCCAAAATCCACCACAAGAAAAAACACGTCCAGAAGAGGCAAAAGCCTATAACAGGACAACAGAAACATCCAAAACAAAAACAATCCAAAACACAAACGACGAACAATGGTTACGATATTGTTTATAGTTATCAATTATCTTTCGGTTTTATTTTGGCTTTATTCAAGCAGAGTAAAAATTAAACTTAAATTTATATATATTTAGGGATTCTACAGTATTCACTGCCTTCCCTCGCTCAACCGTTTCCATCTCTCTCTGTTAAATTAAATTTAATTTTAATTTAAATTTAATTAATATTAAATTAAACATGTCATCAAGTGAGAGTGAAAGTAGTGAACCGAAAATAAAAAAAGTTAAATATTTCCAAAAGTATAAAGAAGAATGGGAAAAATTACCAGAGTTTGTAGGATGGTTGAAAAAGAGTACCAAAGGTGAACTTGCATTTTGTAAAAATTGTAATAAAGACATTAATATAAAAAGTGGAAAGGATTTAATTATTAAACATTCTAATACAAATATTCACAAAGAAAAATGTAAGGCTATTGCTACACAGAGACCAATTACTTGTTTTATGAAAACGGGTATATTTTCTAAAGCACAAGAAGAAGAAATAAAAAGAAGGTAAGTCATACTTATTTACTACAAACGGTATATTTTTCAAGGTATTAAACGGATTCATGTTTTAGTGGAAATACGTTTGGCAGCATTTACCGCAGAACATATTTTACCATTTACTGCTGTGGAACATCTCCCAAATTTAATTAAAAAATTTGTCCCGATTCTAAAATTGCTAAGGGACTAGCTTGTAGTCGGACAAAGACATCAGCGATAGTGAAAAATGTTTTAGGACGTCAAAGTTTTCAATCAACTTGTCCAGAATTACGAAGAAATTTTCTTTGATCGTGGATGAATCAACAGATAGAAGTACAATAAAACATTTATGTTTAGTGGTTAGGTATGTTAATGACAATAATATTCGGGATATTTTTTTGGGTCTCATTAAACTTACTGGGGCGGATGCAGTGACATTATATAATCATGTAATAACATTTTTTAATGAAAATGAAATTCCATATAAGGATAATTTA
Source organism: Diabrotica undecimpunctata (assembly GCF_040954645.1). NCBI lineage: Eukaryota > Metazoa > Arthropoda > Insecta > Coleoptera > Chrysomelidae > Diabrotica > Diabrotica undecimpunctata. The sequence goes on from NC_092811.1 coordinate 69,090,693, forward strand.
ATAGGGTTTGCATCGGATGGTGCCAATGATATGTTTGGCTCTAAAAATTCATTAATGACATTATTAAAACGTGATATACCCTCATTATTTGTTATGAAATGCATATGCCATTTGTTTCATTTATGCGCTTCTTATTCATGTGAAAAATTGCCGAGGTTTGTGGAAGATCTTACCATATACAATTATTTTGGTTCTAGTCCTAAAAGAATTGCCGAGAATGCAGAATTTCAAAAATTGTGTGGCGTTAAAATTAATAAAATCCTGCATGCTTCGCAAACTCGGTGGCTATCGGTACATAGTGTGGTTTGTAGAATTTTAGAGCAATTATCAGCACTACAGTTATTTTTTACCGACTGTGTAGCAATGATTATGATCTATTATCTGCAGAAAACATTTTACAGAAACTTAACGATCCTTGTACAAAGTTATTTTTGCAGTTCCTTAAGTTTAGTTTACCATTTTTTAATACTATTAATAAAGAAATGCAATCAGAATCTCCAAAATTGTACAATTTATATAACAGGATTACAAGCGTGCTTAAATATATTTTTGATTGTTTTATTAAAAGGGAATATTTAAATAAAACTCAAATCGAAAATGTTGAAGACGAAGATCCTTCGAACTACAGTTCATTCAAATTCGACGTGCATTAAAAGTAAACAAAACCGGGCTATGCTACGTAAGACTCCATAGGCGTGCGGTTTTGCTTTCATATTTCCTATTTCCTATCAAATTAATAAAACAGTATGTACAATTAAATATTTGCTTACTATGAACAACGAAGATAAAATATACAATGTTAGTATTATTTTCAAGGAAATTCAAAATTAGCTTCCCTACTGTAAAATAAAAAGAAACTTATGGTTTGACAAAAATAATAAAGCAGTAATTGCAACGTTGTTTTGACACTTAAACAATCGAAATATCAAATACACTTATTTTTTAAAGTAAATTGTGTGTTAGTTCGCATCAAAAGTAGTAACTTGTTATTATGTTTTCAGTTTTTATTTGAAAAGCAATAAAACTCACGTGATCCAGATTACAAATGTTACCAGAAATTGAAATCCCATTTTACATAAATTTCGTAAATTTGAATACAGATATACCTTAACTTAAAATGTTTTCATAAACGAAAATTTTGTATTAAAAAAAAATAAGGTATTGCACTTGGAGCAGTGCCGCCAGAAGCGGCACTTCTGTTTTAATAATTTAATACGAAAGCAAAATCGTATGCCAAATTTTGATTTATTGACTAAGAAGGCTTCTGGCTGAGTACAAAATAAACAACTGATTAAATCCTATCACGCGATATAGAAAATGAAAGGGAAGTATATAACGAATATATTAAGATAGAAAATCAATTACATATCTTAATAGATTCGTTATATCGTCCCTTTTCATTTGCTATGTCGCATGTGAGAATTCGATCAGTTGTTTATTTTGTAGTCAACCAGAGGCCTTCTTGAAGTCAATAAATCAAAATTTGTCTTATAGTAAATTTATTTTCATCCAAAGTGCCCTATGATTTCTCGTATGTAACTATACGTCCATTAATAACGAACATGCTGTGTAGTGACCTTTTAGTAGTCGTCTTGTTTGTTTTGTCTATCGTGTTGGATTATCTTATGGTAGATAATATTAATTAATGGTGTGGACTGTAAATTATCTTTTGTGTGGGTAAATAGAATTATTTATTAACTTTTTGTACAAACTAATTATTAAAACATGTGAATTTGTGAATTACTAGAAAAACGTGGCGTCTTCTTGGAAATTACTTGATTAATGTCAAATTGTCAATTGCCGACTTGATCCCGTCAGATTGAGTGATCTTGAACATAAAACGCACAGACATATGACAGGCTCTATGTTGCCGCACTAAACTAATTTTCTAAAAATGTCCTAACATACTACCGGCGTTGAAGTATGCTTCAAAATATAGTAGGAAAAAGTAAATATCAAAGCAAAAAAACTTAGTCCCGAGATAAAACACTGCGACACTATTAATCTTCTATTGGCAGTGGAAACAAATGTCGTGTAGATCTGGTGATGAGTCCATTGGAAGTTTTGATTTCAGCTACTCGATTTTCTCCAACTTTACCAGGAAATAATTTAATTATTCTTCCCATAATCCATCTGCATGGAGGTAGATTGGTATCACGGATGATAACTAAGGATCCGGGTACAATGTTGTTGGTAGAACTGTGGTGCCATTTATAGGATTGGTGTAGCTGGCTGATATATTCTTTGGAAAAGCGGTTCCAAAATCTCTGATGTAGCTGTTGAACATGTTGGAATCTGCTTAGTCGATTCACTGGGATAGGTAAGAGATTTGGTTCAGGAATGGAGACTAAAGGACGTAATGTCAAAAAGTGGGAAGGAGTTATTGGTTCCAAGTCAGATGGATCTTCTGATTTGGCAAACAATGGTCTCGAATTTAAAATACATTTAATTTGGGTAAGCAAGGTGAGAAATTCCTCATATGTCAAATTTATATTCTTAAGCGTTCTTTTCATATGAAACTTCATTTGTTTCACTGCTGATTCCCATAAACCCCCAAAATTTGGGCTATAAGGTGGGGAAAAATGCCAAATTATATTTTTTGTTAAAGCAAAATCATTAATTTTATTTTGGTTTTTATATAAAAAGGTTTTGATAAACTTTAACTCTTTACTAGCAGCTCTAAAGGTTGAACCATTGTCAGAGTAAACATTGGTAGGAATTCCTCTTCGTGATAAAAATCTCTTGAAACATGCAAGAAAACATTCAGTTGTCATATCAGTGAGTAATTCCAAGTGTACAGCTTTTGTTACAAAGCAAACATATACACAAACATAACATTTTAAAATTTTACTTCCACGACCCTTTTTTTCTTTTAGTGGAAATGGACCTCCATAATCAAGTCCTACATTTTCAAAAGGATAGGCAGGAATAATGCGTTCATTGGGTAAAGGTCCCATTTTTACACAATTGTGAGGAGGTTTCACACGAAAACATTTAACACATTATCTTACAATTTGCTTTACTAATACCTTGCCAGAAATAGGCCAATATTGTTGTCTAATTAATGACAATAGAAGTTGTGGTCCAGGATGCAAATTACTGACATGGTAGTGTGTACAAATTAACTTGGTTAATGCATGAAATTTCGGCAATAGGATTGGTGTTTTTACATTTTCTGGCAATGTTGAATGCATAAGTCTACCACCTACTTTAATTAAGCCTTTATCTAATATGGGAGACAAATGAAGCAATCTGGATTTTTTGCTCAATGGTTTATCATTTAACAAACCATAAAATTTCATCATGAAAGGATTCTGCCTGCACAAGTTTGATCAATAGCAGAAATGAATCATTGGTTTCATGCACAGTTAAAAGTAAGCTTGGGGCTTTTGTCTTATTTTTAATATTTCTAATAAAACGCATTACATATGAAAAAACTCTTTTCATTTTATGCAAATTGGAAAATCTGGTAATAAAATTAGTAATCCAGCTGTTCTGAACAGTGGAATGAAGTGATACTTGAACAGATCGTTTAAGCTCTGGTAATTCAATTACTTCATCAGTTGAATCATTAGGCCACAAATCAGGATGCTGTCTTAAAAACTGCGGTCCCTGGAACCAAAGTTGTGATTCAAGAAAGGATTCAGGAAAGATTCCACGACTAGCTATATCTGCGGCATTTTCCTTTGTATTGACATAATGCCAACTATCACTACTGGTGAGTGATTGTATTTTTGTTACCCTGTTGGCAACGAATACTTGTAACTGGCTAGGTTCCAGTTTTAGCCAACTTAATACAATTTTTGAGTCAGACCACATGTATATCGGCATATTTAGAATTGATAAAGATTTGGTGACCTTGTCAATTAATTGGGACCCTAACAAAGCTGAACACAATTCAAGTTTAGGTATTATTATTGATTTGATAGGAGCGACCTTTGTTTTTGAACACAGAATGTGAGAATGGTATTTGCTTTCTGGATCTATGCTGCATACATAAATACAACTTGCATAAGCATGCATTGAAGCATCACAAAAGCAATGAATGCTTGTAATTTTATGACCTGATCCAAGTACTGGTCTTGGAACGTGTAATTTATTTAGACATGGTAGTTGATTATACAGTTTGGTCCAACTGTTATTTAATTCTGGAGGGATTATTTCATCCCATGGTTTTTTAAGTCGAAATAGGTTTTGAATTATTAGTTTAGCAATTAATATGACTGGACTTAACAGACCTAAAGGATCATAAATTTTGGAAATAATAGATAATATTTGGCGTTTAGTAAATAAATGATTGGAATTTTCAGTAAGAGAAATTTTGAAGCAAAGAATATCTTGTTGACTCATCCATTGGATTCCAAGAGTTTCAAAACTATCAGAATCTCCTATGTTAATAACATTGTTGGAAATATCATTACAATTAATATTAAGAATGGTTTCAGGATTATTGGAAATCCATTTTCTCAAAATAAATTTTCCAGACTCTAAAATTTTAAAAATATCATTACATCTCATTTGTAACTCTTGTAAATTGTTTGATCCTGTCAACAGATCATCTACATAAAAGTCTTCTAATATGGATTTTGCAGCTAAAGGAAACTGAGATTCATGTTCAAAGGCTAACTGACGCATGCATCTCATTGCCAAGAATGGAGCTGATTTTTGGCCATAGGTTACAGTAGTTAATTGATACACATCAATATTATCTGTTGGATTGTCTCTCCAGACAATTTGTTGTAGTGGTCTATTTTCTTCATGTACAATTACTTGTCGATACATTTTTGACACGTCTGCAGACACCACATATGTGTACTGCCGAAATCTAATGAGGATGTCAAAAATATCATTTTGGATTTTTGGCCCTGTATACTGTAGGTCATTAAGAGACCATCCAGATGTAGTGGAACATGAACCATCATAAACTACTCTTAGTTTTGTGGTAAGACTGGTTTCTTTTAGGACTCCATGGTGAGGTAAAAAATATGATTTTCTAGAAGGATGTAAGCTAACAGTGGGGTTAACTTTAACCATATGTCCTAGTTCTTGATATTCCTTAATGAATTGTTTATACAAATCATTAAGTTCCTTATTTCTCGAAAATCTTTTTTCTAGTAACAAAAAACTGCTAATTGCTGTATCTAAGGATTCTCCTAATAATTCAGGTGAAAACTTAAATGGAAGCTGAACAATAAAGTGTCCATTTTCTGATCGAGTGGTAGTGGTTTCAAATATTTGCTCACAGCAAATATCATCTTTTGATGGTGGTATGGGATCTTGGATTGAATCAATTTCCCAAAATAGTTTTAACTGCTCATCTTCGGCTATAGTTCTAGTGAAATGACACACTGCATGAGTTGTCTCATAGGGGACAGCTCCGTTTACTATCCAACCCAATTTAGTATTTTGTAAACTTGGCAAACCTTTTCCTAGGTTGATTTTTCCATCACAAAGGAGGTCCCAAAATAGATGGGCACCAATAATAGCATCAATGCTACCAGATTCATTAAACAAAAGATCAGATAATTGAATATTGCATGGGATATTAAAGTTTTTAATATCAAAACTGGTTGAAGGAATTTGATTTGAAATAGCTGGCACAGCATAAAATATGGATGAAATACTAAAATTATTAACTCTGGAACATATTGTAATTTGACATTTTTTGGTAATACTTGATACTGTTTGATTTATACCACTAACGGCTAGGAGTAGGAATCATGGACATATTTAATTTTTTACAAAAACTTTCTTTTATTAAGTTTGTTGGAGCACCACTATCTAAAATTGCTCTACATGGAATTAATTCATGATTATTGGATTTAACATTAAAAACCACTGTTGATAAAAGAACTTGGGTATGTTTAATATTCATTGTTTGTGCAGAAAACTGATGGGTTACCGTTGGTGGCAACTCATCACTTTGTACACAGTTAACTGATGATGAATCTAATGGAGATTTTAAAGCAGTGTCAGTTGAATGTTGCTGACTATTTTCAAAATGTATTAATGAGTTATGTTTGGAATTACATTTTATACATGGTCTTAAAGTACATTCAGCAGCTTTATGTCCAGGTCTCAAACAATTATGACACAACTTTAAATTATTGACTTTAGACAATCTATTTTTTGTATCTAATTTTAGGAATTCAATACATGAATATATTAAATGGTTACCTTTACACAAAACGCAAGACTTTCTTTCTGCAACATTAACTTGGAAAACTCTTTTTTGATATTCACCTCGACTATCACGGTTTGCATGTTTATAATTAAAACCAGAATTATTACTATAATTGTTATTAGGTTTTTGACTACTTTGGTCTTGAATTTCTTCCAAAGTGTCTACTTTTACTTTTAGAAAATTAAAAAATTCAGTTAAAGTAGGAAGCTCTTCTTTAATATGACATTTCTTCCATTCTCTATAACTTTGTTTATCTAATTATTGGAAATAATATAAATCAATAAAAGGTCAGTTAAACTACTTTTTGTAATTTGTAAACTGTCAATGGATGACATGCTATCTGAGACACTATCTAATAAATGCCTCAAATGTTTAGGTGATTCTTTTTGGATAGAATCTAAATTGAAAATGGCTTTAATATGTTTATTGACTAATAATTTTTTATTATCATACCGCATACAAAGTGCATCCCATGCAGTCTGATAATAATTTCCTGAGAATTCAATTTTATCAACAATACGTTTGGCATATCCATCCACAGATTGTCTCAAGAGCTGAAATTTATGAATATTTGGAAGTGTGGTATTTGAATGAACTATACTAGTAAATGTGGCTTTGAATTCCAACCACTGCTCAAAATCACCTTTAAAAACAGGTATTTTCATTTTTGGCATCAAGAGATGATTTAATGAGTCTACATGTGGTGTAGAACTAGGAGGCAATGTATTAATTATTGTATTAGTGTTAATGTAATCTTTTAAAAAACTAATTGCTTTAAAATACCTATTTTCAAAAGCATCTCTTTTATCAACTTGTTCTTGTAGTTTATCTTCACTGGTAGCAATCTCAATTTGTAGTTGGATCTGATCAAATTCAACTAACAAATTGCTACCAGAGTCATGTCTTAACTGAACTTCTGATATTTCAGGTTTGCTAGATGGTGTAGCATTTTTTAATACATTTACAAAGTTCTCTAAACTTGTTAGTTTGGCTTTATAAGAACCTCTGATTCTTATATTGTTGGCTAAGCTACTCATTTTTAAGATTTATGGCAATCTTTCAAAAACAACACTTCAGAATAATAATTAGATATACCTTGCTAGAATACTAATACTAGCTGATTGATAATCTATGGCGTTATACAATCAAAATATGGAAAAATCTGTTTATGGTAATTTAAATTCAAATACACTGTTTGATCAAATCTTAAAGATAATAGAAATGGAACAAACTCACATGTACTGATGGATTTGGATCCTCTAAATGGTAAATGGGACTGTCTTCGACCTCTGAACAGCCTCTAGTTATAACTATGGATTCTATTTTACTCACACTATCCGGTTAGAAGTGACCAAAATATGTTGGATTATCTTATGGTAGATAATATTAATTAATGGTGTGGACTGTAAATTATCTTTTGTCTGAGTAAATAGAATTATTTATTAACTTTTTGTACAAACTAATTATTAAAACATGTGAATTTGTGAATTACTAGAAAAACGTGGCGTCTTCTTGGAAATTACTTGATTAATGTCAAATTGTCAATTGCCGACTTGATCCCGTCAGATTGTGTGATCTTGAACATAAAACGCATAGACATATGACAGGCTCTATGTTGCCGCACTAAACTAATTTTCTAAAAATGTCCTAACAATCGTAATATAATCTTTATCCCCTTACCTTTCATTTTCTATGCTGAATGTTAGCATTCAATCAGTTGTTTATTTTGAACTCAGCCAGAGGCCTTCCTTGATTCAATAAATCAAAATTTGTCTTATAGTAAATCTATTTTCATCCATAGCGTCCTATGATATCTCGTATGTAACTATACGTCCATTAATAACGAAGATGCTGTGTAGTGCCGTTTTGGTAGTCATCTTGTTTGTTTTGTCTATCTTAATATAATCGTTATCCCCTCCCCTTTCATTTTCTATGTCGCATGTTAGGATTCAATCAGTTGTTTATTTTGAACTCAACCAGAGGCCTTCCTTAAGTCAATAAATCAAGTCTATAGTAAATTTATTTTCATTCATAGTGCCTTATGATATCTCGTACGTAACTATACGTTCTATATAATCAAGATCCTGTGTAGTGCCCTTCTGGTAGTCGCCATGTTTTTTTCTATCTTAATATATTCGCTATATCCTCCCCGTTTAATAAATATCGACAACCGAGTTGAAGAAAGCGGATATTCAAAAGTGGCTGTGATCAAAAGTTTTGACAATTCAGTTCTAAAAGTCGAGCTTTTGACTATCGTGAATAAACAAAAAGAATACACTATTGTAAGCATATTGTAAATGAAATGGGCAAAGAAAAAAGAAGGTATTCACAGGCACTCGAGGTAGATTCTGAGTAAAATATTACCTAAGTTACACTTTGAGTTTTTTGTTTTATTTATTAGTCAGATATGTTGAATGTTTTTATTTTTGACAAGATTTTTCTGACCTCTGCATAGGTTTTTGCTTTGAAATTTCGTTTTCCTTAAACCAACGAATAGAGTGCCATTAAGAGCTCAGTTCACGAATGGCAACTCCGTTTCAACCTTAAATATAACGTTTAATTTTAAAACATTTTTACACATTTAATGTAATTGTATTTTAATTCCGTGCATTACAATAACGGATTGACATTATTATGTTGTTGGAAAACCTCATTCTCACATGTTTATTCAGTTATTTTCAGTTCTGTTATTCCTGTGAACAGAAAATTTATATGAATAAATTCAAGTACGTAAATCCAGCACGCTCTAGGTAAGACATTAAAGACCCAGATAGCAGTGGCCCAACTAAATTAAATTAAATCCTTCCGCGTACAATGACTATAAATCATACGGTCGGCCGCAACTTATGCTACGATGTCTACTTCATATTTTCATATGTATTTCATAATATAGGAAAATATAGGTTTATACATTGTTAAAATCATGATGTGGGAGTGCCCTCGTAACATTGATACTGTTGACGGTTTATTTATACTTACTGCAGCTCTATCTTGTATTTAGTGTAGAAATGGTTAGAAAGGTTTTCGAAGCCCCGCCCATTGTGACGTCAGAGATGAGGTAGTCCATTAATAAACACAACTGACCGTTTCCACTAAACAGACTCTAGTTTAAAAAACTCGGGACTGGAAAAACAATACGAACTGTTTCAAAACACGCCAGTCTTTAAAAAGTTTGTGAAAAGTTGCTATTTTGTTTTATTGGACACGAGTTTGTGTTTTGTTTTTATTTTGTCCGTTTGGTGGGAAACCGCCATTAGATATTACATTTAATTTTAATTCAATTTTTACATATTTAATTTAATTTTATCTTTGTTATTCTTCTGATCATAAAATATAAATAATAACATTTATTATAAATATAAATGAATAAATTCAAGCACTATAATTCCCTGACGCACGCCCTGGCTAAAATATTATCACTAGAACAACAGTGGTCCAACTAAGTTATAGCAATTCTTCCGCGTACAAGGACTACTAAATGATATGGTATGCTGTTAATACTTGAGTTTCGTATACGATGTCTATTTATATAGTTTATGAGGTGGATATTATGTACGTTTATACATTGTAAATCGTGATTTGGGAGTGCTCCTCGTAATATTCATAATGTTGATAACGTGTCTTGGTTTGTTTATTGCTACTGCATCTTTAAGTTAAATTTGGTTTATTTACCTATCGAAGAAATTTATTTTGGTGCCAATGTGACAAGATCTTTGTTACAGTTGAATTTAACAAGTGACCAAATAACTTTTTTTAGATTAAGGTGCTTAAATTTTTATAAAGAAGCATGTAGCCAAATAGTTCGAAGATTTCCACTTAAAGAAAATGTAATTAAATTATTCAATTTTATTGATCCAAGCATAGTGAAAGGTGGCAAAATAAGCTCCATTACTCAAGTTGCATTTTTATTTTCCAATTTAATAAAGGACAATGATTTACAAGCATTAGACAGTGAATGGCGGTTACTGAGAAACACTGACGAAATTCAATCTTTCCCAGATGATGCTATATTTTGGCAACAAGTCAAAAACCTTAAATTGGGTGACAATTCCGAGTTGTTTAATATCGTAAGTTCGTTTGCTTTCCATATATTATCTTTGCCACACTCCTCGGCTAATGTCGAACGAATATTCTCGGCTATAAATTTAATAAAAACAAAGCAGAGAAACAAATTAAGTACAGAAAGTATATCAGGCTTGTTACATACTACAAAATTAATAGGTAATAATTACTATTATACTTTCCCTATCGAAAAACAAATGTTATCCTACATGAATAAACATAATTTATTTAATTCTTTATCATCAACTGAAAACTAGATTAGTTTGTAATTTTTTTTATAATTGTTTAACTTTTTTTGTAACGTAATTTTAACTGTTCTATACCTTTTTTATTAAATAAATATTATTTTTTAAATTTGCCGCCGTTTTTTTAAATCTTCCTATCTTTACCGATTTTTTTTTTTGTATCAATCTACCGATTTCAGAAATTATAAGTTGGCAACGCCCAGGCGTCTATGCACCCATATCAATCGTGTTTGATAACCCATCCAGGTAGCCTCGCTATGGAGGAAAGCGTAATAAGTGCTGTGTATAAAAGAAGGGCAATTTGGGACCCAGCAGACCCACTACGGAAAAATTCTAAAATATTTACTACATTGTGGAAAAAGGCAGCCCTCTAAGTCGGATCAGATAGTAAGTACACTTAAGTATTAAAAAAAACTATTACTTTTTTATTTATTAAAATACTTAAATTTCCGCTCTTCGGTTAGCACTTTTGGTACCTATAAAGTTTATTTTCACTTTCTTTTTACTGTAAAACAATTCTTTATGAAAATTATTTTAAGCAACACGGGAGAAAAAGGAGCAAATTACAATGTAAATATATTAAGACTCGTAAATTTATCACTTTATTAGTAAACAGTATAAACATAAAAAACACATTAATTTGCACTGTTGTTACGAATGATATTCTGAGGTAGAGCATAATCTGCCTGCCATTCGACTGCCAACACCATTAAAATAATCGCAGAATGTGTTTCTTGTTTTCAATGCAGTGGTTGCGAACATGTGATGAATGGAATTATGCTGTTCTTCATTTGTATTCGATATTATTTCTCATTGGAAAGGCATGTTCGAATCAGTTTTTCCAAGTGTTAGGATAAAGTTATGCAAAACACAAATAGCTTTCACCATTCGCACGGCATTCTCCATATTCGCCTCAATGCTTTTATGTAATAGTCTCCACTTAGCAGTCATAATTCCAAATGCACATTCAACATTGATTACATACTTCCGATGCAGTTGGGAAAATTCCATTTCTCGTAGAACTTTTCAGATACAGATTGCCACATTTCTTTGTTGGGAGTTTGAATGTAAACGGGTTGCAAGATATCCCATAACACTGTACATGCTTCATGAATAATCTCAGCTACAGTTGTCTTGCCCGTTTTAAAACGTAATGCAAGAGAATTCAATGACTCCCCAGTAGCTAAAAACCTGAAACTGAAGAGAAAACTGTTACAACTCAAACTTTATGTCCAACTATGTAATAATAACTATGTACTCATCATTCAATCTTCGCTTATCCACTGCTGGACATAGATCTCCCTCATAATTTTCCATCTATTTCGATCTTGTGCCTCTTGCATCCAATTCCTATGACAACGTTTTAGAGCATCAGTCCAACGTGTTGGTGGACGACCTCTGCTTCGGTAGGCATCATCTCTTGGTCTCCATTCCAGTATCCGCTTTGTCCATCTATTATCTGTCATTCGAGCCACGTGACATGACCAGTTCCATTTCAGTGTTGCTACTCTCTCTACTGCATCAGCCACTCCTATTCTTTGTCGTAGCTGGCGATTTGGGATCTTGTCTCGTAGTGAAACGCCCAACATAGCACGCTCCATCGCCCTTTGACACACACGGATCTTTTGAAGTGTTCTCCTTGTCATGGTCAACCGCACCGTAAGTTAACACTGGCAAAACACACTGATTTAAGTTTAATCAGTGTGTTTTAAACTATGTACTAGAATCGTCCAAATCGTGAGGTTTGATTTTTTCATCATCTTAAATCATTATATTAATAATATCGTCCTGTTTTAGGTAAAACTCACATGGTACTGACCAGCCTTAGAAAAGTCACCTGGGGCTCTAACCCTTCTAATTGCTTAGATAATTTATGGTACAATTCACTAAGTGCATTATTGTGAATTAGTGCATTTTTCCTTACAATCTGGGGTGCAATATTGTGAATTTCGGTTTGAGGGTAAAACTCAATAAAATTTATTATTGCACTTAGTGAACTTTTCCTTACAACCTGGAGTGCTGCATCGGTATCTTTTAAACAATACATACATTAGAAAACACAATTGAGTATTATTTGTGTACATTATCTATTCAAAATACTATTTTATTTATACTTTGCAGTTGCATTAAAAAAAAATCCAAAATTCAAGTCACGTCAATTTAAAAACAGTTTGTACCTTCAAGTCGATTTTTCTCCATTTTCTGAAAAGTGTAGTTATAGAGTTTTACCTCTAATAAGACGATACAGTATAATTCCTCTTAACCGGCTTCGTATTAACCGGTCGACGGATTAACCGGCCTGTTTACAATAGTCGAACGCCAAGAAATTCAATAACGATTTTATTAAAATTAATTTGATACGTCCTTGTATTGTTTAAAAATTACTTCGCAAAGAAAGAAAAATCCCCGAACATTTCGTCACCTGAATGCAGAACTATTATATGTCCAAATTTTTCAAAATTGCGTTTTTAACATCATTTGATAGCTTGTAGCCACCTTTATTGCATGCAGAAGTATTGTAAGTCCAAGCGTCACGGTTCTCCCACCATCTTCCATTCTCTATTGCGGTGTAATAGTTCGCAGCGGGTCAGTTGTCAGTTGAGAGCAGAGCAATAGTTTTGTTCTGTATTTATTTGTGGTTCTGTTCTTTGACCATCAAAGAGATCTGCGATGTATTTTGCAGATATGTTTCCTACATTTTCTGGCTATATACCACTTCTGTTATCTGCTAGAGTTGAGAGTTTATTCTTTGTATTTGTGACTTCTTTTTATTTGCATTGAATGTGTCTTGTTTTCTTAGTAAATTCCCTAGTTCCTCACATATAATGTTCATCCATGCTTCTTTTGCTCTTTATATTGTACTTTATTTTGGTTTTTATAAAATCTTGTTATATCAGTTGTAGGATTTCTTTCATATTTGTTGCTAATTAGTATAGAATCAATCAGGTTTCTTTGATTATGTTGAGGTTCTTTCCATGTATATATATACATATATATATATATATATATATATATATATATATATATATATATATATATATATATATATATATATATATATATATATTGATACGATTAGGGTTTATAGAAAATAATTTCTGAAAAGCCTAAATGTCAACAAAATTATCAATTGAACATTAACGAATTCTCCAGAGTGCAGAGTGTGACCATTGTTTACAGTCGAACATTCTCGAAATAATGATTATGTCGGTGGATAGAACAGATATTTTTTTCGAGAACATCGATATCGAAGAAATAGAACAAATTGGAACATGATCTCTTACCAGATGGTTCTGGAATATCCAAAAGGATATAAATACCCGTGATTTGGATTCAAGATGGAAGTTTTTAGTTAGAAGTCAAGCAGTTTATTATGGAAGTTTTTAGTTAGAAGTCAAGCAGTTTATTATGGAAGTTTTTAGTTAGAAGTCAAGCAGTTTATTATGGAAGTTTTTTAGTCTGAAGTCAAGCAGTCAGAGAAGTTTTTAGTCAGGAGTCAGGCCAGTTCATTATGAGAGTTAGTAGACACATTTAGTTAGTGAATAGTGAAGTAAATTGTTCAGAATTTTCAAGAAGTCAGTCAGAAAAGTTTAGTAAGAAATATGAAAGTTAGTTGGAGTCAGTGAATCAGGTACAAATAGTCAAATTGTTTAATATAGTGAGTTAAATGAAGATTAAAAATTATGCATATAATTTAATGCACATTTATAATTATACACAAATAATTATTGAAGATAAAAAAAGGTATATTGGAAGAAATTAAATTATATTATGGTTGGAGATTAGTATAAATCAACTTATAATAATTGGATATTGGTATATTGAAAAGAAGAATAAATATAAATGCTGTTTGCTGGTTTGGTTGGTGGTGTATAAATGCTGGAGAAGAAAACTATATCTTAAATTGGTAGAAGCTGATAATTGGAAAAAGTAATTTCACAAAAAACAAGGATAACTGAAGTACGAAGACATTCTGTGGTGATTAGAATCTATATAGTAGAAAACAGTTCATTTAGGCATTCAGTGAAAGAATGGTACAAAATTTTGTTAATATAATTTAGTTAGTGTCATAACAATTTCAATTTTGAAGATAGTTTTGTTTAAATTTTAGATTGTCTATAGAATTTAATTAGTTTTATAAGAATATCAATTTAAAGATAGTTTATTTTAAATTTACATTGGCTAGGTTAGATATATATGTGTGTTTCATAATAGTTATAATAAAGATAATTTTAAAAAGTACTTACAAACTAATTCTTTGAGAACCGCGATAAAAACCCTATATTATTAAAAATACTCATTGCTCATCATTCAAACAAAAAACACATCATAACAATTTGGCACCCAACGCGGTGGCTCTCTATTTAAAAGAATTAGTTTGGGAAGATAAGTGCTCTCATATAATTAAATTAATTATCAGTAAAAAAAAAAAAAAAAAATTATAGATTTTATTTTTAATTATATTTGAACAAGTAAAGTCTCAAAATGTCTCAAGGAAAGAAAGGTACAAGAAGCAAAAAGAATGAAGAAGATGTGGAAGTAGAAACACAACCTATACAAGAGGAGAGTTTAGTTCAAGTTCCACAAGATACTGCAGAAATGAATCCAGAAAGAGAGGAAAATGTCAATATGGCAGCTTTGATGTCATTAATGATGCAGATGAACAAGACAATGGAAGAGAATACAAAAAAAATGGAAGAGAATACAAAAAAAATAGAAGAGAATTCAAAAGAAGTCAAAGAAGACATGAAAAAAATGGAACAGAAAATGGAAGAGAATACGAAGAAAATGGAAGAGAATACGAAAAAAATGGAAGAGAACACGAAAAAAATGGAAGAGAATTATAGAAAATTAGAAAAGAAAATAGAAGATAATAATAATAAAATTGTAAAGCAAATAGAAAAACAAATGGATAAAAAACTTGAAGCTGCAGAGAAAAAAGTAGCAAATGAAATAAAAATTATACGGAATGACTACAAGAAAAGGATAGAAAATGAGAGGACAGAAGTAAAGAGGATTATTCAAGATAATAAGATAGATATAGAACAGAAAATAGAGTTACAGAAATGTAACTTAGAAGTAAAAATTAACGAAGACAGGAGAAACACAGAAGAAAAATTAGACGATATACAACAAAATATCCAAATAAATAGTAATCAAATAAGAAATGTGTAACAGAGAATAGATGATATTTCACAAATGAGAGACATAGGGAGACCTTACTTAAATTTAACAAATGAGACTGGGATTAAATTCTCTGGTAATATAAAAAATTTGCATCCTAGAGTATACATAAATAGTTTAAAACATAAATTAAGATTGGTGAATAATATTAATGATATTAAAGATTATATTAGAATGACATTAAATGACAATGCAGCAACTTGGTTTGCTAGTATTGAGAATGATTTAGATAATTTTCAAACATTTGAAAATAAATTTTTAAATTATTATTGGGGTGAATTAGAGCAAGCCAAGTTTAGAGAAATTCTATATTTTGGAAAGTATAATCAAAATTTAAAATCAAATATGGTAGATTATGCATTGAAATTGATAACAGTTGCAAAATATTTAGAACCACCACTTAGAGAGGATGAAACAGTCTTAAATGTATCTAGACATTTTGATGCTGATGTTGTGCAAACCGTAACTGTACAAAATATTCAAACAATAGATAGTTTTATTAATTTTATTCAAAGAATACAAAGAGGCAATATGACAAGTAATAATAACAACAGAAAAAACAACAATAACTTTCAATATAATAAAAATGATAATCAACAATATAGACAATCATATAACAATAATACTAGGTATGGTAATAATTTACAAAATTTTAATAATAATAACAGTAATCAAATTAGACAAAATTGTAATAATAATACTAATTATAATAGACAACATTTTAATAACAGTACTAATAATAATAGACAAGATTTTAACAATAGAAAAAATACAGAGCGACCTAACTATAACAGACAGGTAAATTGTGTTCGAAGGAATAGAAGCTGCGAAGACAGGGAACGAAATAGTACAAGGCAAGAAAATGTGAGTAGAAGTCATAGTAGGGAAAGACATAGAACATCAGATCCAAGTGGTCAGATACAATCTGACAATTCTAATAATCAAAATTTTGTGCAGTAAACTTTCTGAATTACAAGTTAGGCCATTGCTATTATGAAAAACCTTCTGAATTTATTTCTTAAGATGAAGAGAAAATTATTGAATCTATTAATTTAATTTATATAAATGCTTTGGCCAAAAATAAAATGATTAAAATTATGATAGATACTGGTTCAGAAAGTACTTTAGTCTCGGAGAATTTTATTTTTAATACATTAAAATTATCAGATATAATAAAGATTCCAAAAATTAAAATTATTGGTGCAAATAATAAGAAGTTGGGTGAAATTGATAAACTAGCCAATTTTAAAATTAATATTCTTAATAAAGAAATTAATATGCAAGGATTTATTGTCAAGGATTTATGTGTTGATATATTAATGGGAAATGATGAATTGGAAAAGAAGAAAGTAAAGATAGATTTTGAAGAAAAAATGGTAACTTTGGAAGGGCAAATAATTAAATTTATGCAGAAAGATGAGGTGGAAGAAGGAATAAGAGTTGATAGGATATTATTAAAAGAAAATAGTGATGTTTATGAAGAAGAAATGTATTTTGATGATAGGGATATGTCCCAAAAGAATGTAAAGAATAATTATTGTAGTGAATATTTAAGGAATGGAAATTTTAAGCAGATGGATGCCTACGAGGCGGAGTGCGTAAAATTGGAAGCAAGGAATAATGAGTACATAATGAAGAATAATGTTATTTGTAAAGAAGAAGATATGATGAAAGTTTTAAATTGCCCTGAAGAATATAAATCAATAGTCATTTCCATATTGCAGCAACACAAGGGACTTGTCAATAAAGAAAATAGAATTGCACAAAATTATATCCATAGTATAAAAGTTAAAGAAGAAAAAGATTTTAAAACAAAATCATACCCAATACCATATAAATACAGAGAAGAAGTAAACAAAACAATTAATAATATGTTAGAAGATGGGATCATTGAGAAGGCAGACACACGTTTTATTAACCCCATAGTAGTAGTACGAAAAAGATCAGGTGAAATCAGGTTATGTTTGGATGCAAGGAATATTAACAAGATTACTGAAAAGCAATTTGAAGCACCAATGAGTATAGATGGAATATTAGGAAGAATTACAGGAATGTCATTTTTCACTAAAATCGATTTACAGCATAGTTTCTGGTTAATACCTCTAGAAAGAAAAAGTAGACAGTATACAGGATTTCAGATAGATGGAGTAGTATATCAATTCAAAGTAGTACCATTTGGACTTCAATCATCTTGCAGTGCTCTATGTAGATGTCTTCATGATATTTTGGATCAATATGAACATTTTGTAATTCACTACATTGATGATATATTAATTTTTTCTAAAACGGCTGAAGATCATGAGAAACACCTAAAAATTATAATAAATAGATTAGACAAAGTTGGACTAAAAATAAATCAAGAAAAATGTACATTTTTTCAAAAAGAAAATCAGCTTTATCATATCTAGGTTATAAACTTAACACTAAGGGAATCGAAATGGATCCAGAACGGACACAAGTCATTCAGGAATATAAAACACCACACAATTTAAGAACTTTAAGAGGATTTATTGGAATAATTAATTATTATAAAAGGATGATACCAGATCTAAGTATAAAAGAAATTCCATTACTTGAACTACTGAGAAAAGGTGTAAAATGGAGATGGGATCAGAGAAGAGAACTAGCATTCCAAGAAATTAAAAACATTTTTCTGTCAAATTTGAAAATATACTATCCTGACTACACACAGTCATTCATATTAAGAACAGATGCATCAATAGAGAGATTATCAGGGGTATTATTACAAATACATGATGGGGTCGAATACCCAATACAATTCATTTCAAGAATTACAAAGCCACATGAAAAGGGTTACTCAGTTTCAGAATTAGAACTAGCAAGTATAATACACTGTGTCACAAAATTAAGATTTTATTTGTTGGGTAATGAATTTACAATAGAAACAGATCACCAAGCTTTAACGTCTATATTAAATAACAAATATGGAAACAGTAGAATACATCGGTGGAGTCTAATACTTAGTGAATACTGCTTTGAAATCAAATACATTTCTGGAAAATCCAATATAGCGGCAGATGCTTTATCAAGGTTAGAAAATACATCACAAAAAGGGCAGCGAACAATAAAAATTGGATTAAATCAATTAGTAGAAAGTACTGGATTATATTCTAAAGAAGAAATTATAAGAGATCAGATCAATTTGAGTGAAAAACAAAAAGTCCTTAGGAAAGATGGGGTATATTATAAAATAATAAATGGCATAGAAGTATATGTAATAACTAGAACTTTAGCAAAGAAAATATTGAAAACTTTACATAACAATTATATGCATATTGGTTCAAGAAAGCTATGGATGCTATTTAGGGACAATTATTTTGCAAAGAATGACATAAGTATAGCAAAAGAAATTACTACCCAATGCCCAATACGTCAACTAAATAAAGAAAAGAATTTTAAAAACCAGAACACATATAAATCTAATGTGGTATATGAAAAACTAAATACAGTTTCCATGGATTTTATTTCAAATTTAGTTCTCAGTCCAACAGGAAAAAAGCATATACTAGTGATAGTTGATTTATATACAAAATTTATTAAACTATATCCCTGCTCCAGAACAAATGTTAAAACATTAAAATTATATATTAATCAATTTTTCGAAGAAATAGGACCATTTAGAAATTGCATAATAGATAATGCTACATATTTTAACAACCAAAAATTTCGGGCATTTTGTGAGAAAAAGGGAATCAACATTCATTTTACAAGTATCAGACATCCTCAGGCAAATCCTGCAGAAAGATATATTAAAGAAGTTATAAAATATTTAAGGATACTGTGCCAAAATCAACAAGAAACTTGGCAGCAACATATACCACAAGTAGAGTATTTTTTAAATAATACACATAATTTGAATACAGAGGAAGTACCAGAATATTTAATGTTTGGACATATAGGAAACAGAAAGTGGATTAGTGAATATAATCAGGATATGTTAGAACAAGTAATGCAGAAAGTGAATAACCGAATTAGGAGGAAAGCTGAAAAATATATCAGAAGACAAAATCGAAATATAAAAAAACCAATCACATTTCAAAAAGGAGACCTAGTGTTAATTCGTTCACTTAGAAAAAGTAATGTTAAAGAAAACCGTTGTAAGAAATTACAACCAATGTTTGAAGGTCCATATACAATTGAAAATCAGAATGGACTAAATAGTTATGTGTTAATAGATGCAGAGAACAGACTAAGAGGCATATTTCATATCAACGACATTTTTCAATATCATGAAGAGATTGAATAATGATTTCTATACCTTTAACACAAATATAATAACACTAATAACTTACTGATGTGTCCATTTTGTTCAATAGACTTGATTTGTTAAATGGTAGATGGTAGATTTCATTATTTTGAATCAATTTGACATCGTACTTGTTGAATTTTGTATATATGGAAATTAATTTGTACCCTAAAAATCATAATTTGGGGTTAGACACAAAATTGATACTATAATTGCTATAAAAATGTCTTTCTAATATAATAAAGTAAAAAAAAACTTACCAATTTATATTGATGAAAGTTATTTTGAATGGAAATAATTCCTAGATTTTGTCTATAAACAAACAGAACACCATATCGATTATATTTTTAATTAAGGTTATATTTTATTCTCTGATATCGCATCCATTGCCCCATTTGACATGACAGTTTGACCATAGAATAGCCGAACTGTGCTCCGTTGTTCTCTGCTTTGACATAGACAGCGAACAGGGATGTATTTAACACATTTTAAATAAAAAAAAAAAAAAAAAAAAAAAATTGAATTATTAATTTATTAAATTTAATAAGGTATGAGAAAATTAATATTTAAAAAAATAATAAGTAAATTATTTATTTTAAATATTATTTTGGGGTATTGATACGATTAGGGTTTATAGAAAATAATTTATAAGTTATATACTACATAATATTAGATATTTGGTTGTTTTAAATAAGTTATATACTAGAGAATTTTATAAAAGTTATTTATGTGAGGGCATTTTAAGAAATTAGCATATAATAATTGTAAAAAGTTGTATTTTAGTAGTTATGATTTTGTAGATATTTTTAAGTGAGCCATGTGCATAGGCAACCAAAAATACTCTCGAGTGATTGACAGCTAGAAATTAATCATAATTGGGAATATAAAGTGGGGTTATAATAATATATTGTTTGAATTGTATATTTTATTAAATTAGAGTGTTAGTTACTAATTTGAATGTTTATTCTGATCTGAAAAGCCTAAATGTCAACAAAATTATCAATGGAACATTAACGAATTCTCCAGAGTGCAGAGTGTGACCATTGTTTACAGTCGAACATTCTCGAAATAATGATTATGTCGGTGGATAGAACAGATATTTTTTTCGAGAACATCGATATCGAAGAAATAGAACAAATTGGAACATGATCTCTTACCAGATGGTTCTGGAATATCCAAAAGGATATAAATACCCGTGATTTGGATTCAAGATGGAAGTTTTTAGTTAGAAGTCAAGCAGTTTATTATGGAGGTTTTTAGTTAGAAGTCAAGCAGTTTATTATGGAAGTTTTTAGTTAGAAGTCAAGCAGTTTATTATGGAAGTTTTTTAGTCTGAAGTCAAGCAGTCAGAGAAGTTTTTAGTCAGGAGTCAGGCCAGTTCATTATGAGAGTTAGTAGACACATTTAGTTAGTGAATAGTGAAGTAAATTGTTCAGAATTTTCAAGAAGTCAGTCAGAAAAGTTTAGTAAGAAATATGAAAGTTAGATGGAGTCAGTGAATCAGGTACAAATAGTCAAATTGTTTAATATAGTGAGTTAAATGAAGATTAAAAATTATGCATATAATTTAATGCACATTTATAATTATACACAAATAATTATTGAAGATAAAAAAAGGTATATTGGAAGAAATTAAATTATATTATGGTTGGAGATTAGTATAAATCAACTTATAATAATTGGATATTGGTATATTGAAAAGAAGAATAAATATAAATGCTGTTTGCTGGTTTGGTTGGTGGTGTATAAATGCTGGAGAAGAAAACTATATCTTAAATTGGTAGAAGCTGATAATTGGAAAAAGTAATTTCACAAAAAACAAGGATAACTGAAGTACGAAGACATTCTGTGGTGATTAGAATCTATATAGTAGAAAACAGTTCATTTAGGCATTCAGTGAAAGAATGGTACAAAATTTTGTTAATATAATTTAGTTAGTGTCATAACAATTTCAATTTTGAAGATAGTTTTGTTTAAATTTTAGATTGTCTATAGAATTTAATTAGTTTTATAAGAACATCAATTTAAAGATAGTTTATTTTAAATTTACATTGGCTAGGTTAGATATATATGTGTGTTTCATAATAGTTATAATAAAGATAATTTTAAAAAGTACTTACAAACTAATTCTTTGAGAACCGCGATAAAAACCCTATATTATTAAAAATACTCATTGCTCATCATTCAAACAAAAAACACATCATAACAATATATATATATATATATATATATATATATATATATATATATATATATATATATATATATATATAGTTTTTATTAGTTTAAACCAAGTATTTGCAATCATTATTTTTTATTCCTGGCAAAATTAAGCCATTGTTTCTCTTTTGTATTTTTCATACTTAAGTATAATACCTTTAACACCATAAATTCAAATATAAATGTATACTTACTTTTGTTTTTTGTGTGGGTTGTAGATATGGGGTTAAATGAATATTTGATCATAAATGTTGAAACCCCAGAACCAGAGTGTTTTAACACTTTCGATGCCCCCTACTCCGATCGGAGTAGGGCGGCGCTTGACACATGTGCCGGCAACTCCGATCGGAGTAGTTGGCTTCACTTCGCTTTACGCGTCAGTAGATTATTGGCTTCGATCGTTAATGTATGTCTCTCGGTCTGGCATAGCTGAAAGGGATTCCGAGAAGTAATTTATCGGCTTGGTTTTTGATTTCAACATTTTAATGTTCTGTATTACCTGCCTAAAATTGTGTTATTTCAAGTGTTTTTTGTAGAACTTTTACACTTTTTATATTACGAAAATGAGTGGAGAAGACGGGGCTGGGCCTTCGAGAAGCAAACGCAAGTGCTCTCAGTGGCGTGCAAGGAACACAAAACCGTTAACTCAAGAAGAACTTGAATATGCAGTGAATACAAGTGATTATGAACTTTTCTCGTCAAATGAATCAGAATATGAACCATCTGAAGGTTTAGTATCTGATAGTGACGACGATGAAGAAGTCGAGCAGGCACAGCAGCCACCAGATAACAACTTACAAGGTACTAACCTCGCCCAAACAACTGTACCCACTTTAGGTCCAAATACCGGTTGGACAAGCAATTCTTAAAGTCCAAATGAAATAAAAATTTTCGATTTCACAAAAAAGCAGGAATTGTTAGTAACAAAACCCGGACAGAACCCAATTGATTTCTTCTTTTTACTGTTCGAAGAGAATTTTATGAATTTCATTATTCAAGAAACGAATAAAAATGCTGTTAACGTCTTATGTAAAAATTCGTCAGAAAAAGCTCGCATTACCGCATGGAAAGATTTAATCGTTGACGAATTTAAAACATTCATTGGACTTCTATTTGCTATGGGAATGGTCCCATTGTCCCGATTACAAGATTATTGGAAAACTACCGAGAGACTGTTCAACTTTCCTTTCTTTCGAGACCAAATGAGTAGAAATCGCTCCCTCTTGATTTTGAGATGTTTACATTTCTACTCCGAAAATGAGGATAAGAATGAACCTAACAGAGATGTTCTGAAGCAGATCAGACATGTCATTGATTATTTCAATAACAAAATGAAAAACATTTATTGTCCCGGGAAACAGCTTTCCTTAGACGAAAGCATGGTATTATGGAGAGGACGCTTAGGGTTCCGCCAATACATAAAAAACAAGCGGCACAAGTATGGGATCAAGCTATATATGTTGACAGAGCCGAATGGGACTGTTCTGCGGTTCCATGTGTACACAGGGGCGAATGATGCTGAACTCAGTGGTACCGGACATGCATCAAAGGTAGTTTTGAAACTTACGGAGGATATATTGGATAACGGCCATGTTCTGTACATGGATAACTTCTACAATAGCTTTTCCTTGGCAAAACAACTTCTTGATAGAAAAACATATTGTATGGGTACCTTGAGGTCCAACCTAAAAGAAAATCTACCAGAATTGTCAAAAAAGAAAATCAACGTGGGAAATGTGGAAAATGTGTCCGCATTCAGACAAGGTGTGCATATAGGCAAATGGAAGGACAAATGGGAAGTCATGTACATCACAAGACAATATGACAATGAACTTCAAATAACTACCAACAGAAGAGGAGTTGAAAAACAAAAACCGTTGTCAATAATTGAACACAACAAATATATGGCAGGCATTGACCACCAAGATCAGCTTCTTGCGTATTACCCTTGTGAAGGAAAGACCATTAGGTGGTACAAAAAGTTATTTATACACGTCGTACAGCTGTTCGCGCAAAATGCTTTGAAGTTATACAATATCAATTCTGGAAATCAAAAAATGACAATGACATTGTATGATTTTCGAATTTCTATCATAAATGCTCTTTTTCCCAATAAATCAGGAATTGTAATTGCTACCAGGCCTCCTAGACGTGCAGGACCACTCTCCCTGGGACTGTATTTTTACCTAGACGACGGTGGGAGAGCCGAGTAACGGGTCGTGGTCCCTAAAATTGTGAGGGGAGCACGACCGGTGAAACCAAGAACAGTCCCAGCGTCCAGCGACTGTGCACCGGGTTGGCGCCGGACACCGCCGCTGGACGCTAAAAAGGCGCTGCAACCGAGGCGAGCAGTTGAGACGCCTTCTGCCCTCAGCAATACAACTACCTACCAACTCTCCTACGGCTACTCAATCCCAATTTCCAATCTCGCCCATCCAAAAAAAAAATTTCTCCCAACCCCCCAACAAATCTCATAAGAGTAGTCTACATGTTTACCCCACCTGCCACCTTTTCCGTCACACGTCCTGTTCCAATTCCCACGTAACCGGGGAGGCAGCAGTTACGTGGAAACTCCAAGCAGCCTGCTCATACAGACTGCCACTGCGTCCGGAGGCAACCGAGAAAAAATAAAGCCTAGAGGAGTAAAGCTCGATAAAAAATCCCCACTATCACGGTGAAAGGCATCGTGCCAAAGATATGAGAGATGTGAGGGTTAGAGCATCACAAACGATCCCTTCGGGATACCTGGCGACCTCCCGAAGTAACTTAGCCTAAGGGCGCACTGCCGCGCCGGACATATAGCACGTCCCCACTCGTGGGAACTGCATGAACTTTACACACAAAAAGAAGGACGGAAACGACTATGACGAACACAAGCAAACGAACAAGGAAGAAATGAAGATGAATGAAAACGAGAGTGGGGTAGAACAGCCGCAAGACGGCAGATTGAGCGAAGCGGAAGAACAAAAGAAATTCGAAGAAGAGATGCTGAACTGGCACAAGAGTCAGCCGAAGATGAATAGGTCAGGTCCTCCAAAACATTCAACGTTGGTGGCAGAGGACATTTTAAGAGCAATGAACAAAAAAGACAAAGGGAAAGAAGAAAATTCAGGGGGGAAGGAATTATCAATAGAAATCACAGATGTGGTGGACATAGAGGAAGAAGAAAAAAATGAGGAGCAAGGAACCACAAACTGGCAGAACGTGGAGGAAAGTATTCTGACAGCCTCGCTGTTTGACGATGATGACCAAGAAGAGATAAAAGAAAAGAAAAAGAGGAAAAGAGACAGTTTTGAGATAAATAAAAAACTCAAAAAAGAAAAGAAAGAAGAAAGAGAAAGCGAGAGATACCAAGAGAAGACAGAATGTGAAAGAATAGAGAGGAAACTAAAAGAAGTAATGGATATCCTAAATGGAAAAGGACCCATCGAGGGGGAACAAAAAGCCAAAGCAAGCAAACTAATAGGAGAAATTAACACAATTCAGATTAAGACCAGCCAAAGTAAAATAAAAACGGCAAAAGGGGAGGACGAAGAAACTAAGTGTGAGCAATGTAAAATAAAACTACTGCAAGAAAGGCAAAGAAAAGAAACAGAAAAAATAATAAGCGCTTTAAAAAAAGGGGGAGATATAAATAACTTCAATCAAATACAAAAAAAGAAATGGGAAGAAAAAGTATTTGAAAAGACAAAATGGGAACAGGTGAGCTTACAGGAGACGATAACTAAAAAAGAATACCTTATAATAACAAAAAATTATATAAAAGACGGGGGGTAGAAGACGTGATACATACTCTCAGGGAGGAAGTTCATGAACTAATAGAGGTCTGCGAAGAAGGAAATGTGGAATATATAAAAAACGGGAACGAAAGTTCCATAGCCAGCCAGAGAAGGGAATGGTACACATATGTGGCCAAACCAAAAAAACAAGGTATGTACGAAATGGCCGAGAAGGCCATCAAACGGGTAAGGGAAGGGAAAGCCCTGGAGTTTGTAGGCCGGGCAGAAAACATCGTATGGGAAATCCAAGTAAGAGGTAAAAAATGGATAAAGGAGTACAGAACGAGCAAGAGGAAGCCCTCCTAATCAAAACAGGGGGCAAATCGTACACGGAAGTATTGAAGGAAATGAACCAAAAAATTAACATCGGAAAGATAGGAGTTAAAGTAGATAGACTCAAAAAAAACAGAAGGAGGATATCCTATAGATCCAAACCATAACATGGTTTGGATCCAGGGGTGACGGAGGAACGACTCCAAAGTGACATAAAAATGTACACAGGAATACCGAAAAAAGAAATTAATATAAAGACGCTAAGAACTAATAAACATGGGGAGCAGGTGGCGACCGTAGCCGTACGCCCCTCAACAGCTGAAGAATTGAGGAGATACAGCTCCATAATTATAGGCTGGGTATCATGTCCTATCAGTGAAAGATATACCCCAACAAGGTGCTACAAGTGCCTTCACTATGGCCACAGCACATATGAGTGCAAAGGTGAGAGCAGGGCAGCGTGCTGCTACAACTGCTTAAAATCAGGGCACACAGCAGTGCACTGCGACAGCACTTCATACTGCCTCACCTGTAACGAGGAAGGCCATAGAATGGATAGGATGCAGCGCCCAGCTTATAGAAGGTTGGTGTATGGCAGGGGAGAAGACAGGGAACCCCCAAAGGGTGGGTAAATGTAACAAGGAAAACGAAAAAGCGAGAGATGGCTCCCTGGAGAACGCGAGTGGGCCTCTATACAGCCCACCGGCGGGACAGGAAGCCATCTCTCTCAGCTTTTCATGGATAAAGGCATCCAAGTACTACAACATTATATCCACGGTATTCACTAAATGCTATCTATTATATTTACATATTTATATACTTTATTTATTTAAAAATTTTATATATACACACATTTCTTATTTTATTTATATATTTTATCTATCTTATTTTATTTATACATATTATATTTATAAACTTTTTATTTATACACTAATTTTATCTATACTTATTTATTTTTTTATTCTAGTCTATAAGAATTTTAATTTTAATGTAAGACGCGAATCCACTGCGGAAGCGACCACAGGGAACTGAACCATAATGAACCCCAAAGATCAACCTGGTATAAGGATTTTGCAGGTGAACGTAGGCAGGGCGCGCCGAGCGCACGACCTTTTCCCCATGTATGTGAATATGCAGTACTCAAATAAGTAGATGTGTTCAATGTGTTGCTGGTGTGTATATTTCGCTTGTAGTTAGATTTTTATTAAAATATATTGTGGGATTATTATAATTTAATCAACTCAGTTATAAATAGACAAATTGTTTTATGAATTAGGCATTATGAATAAACTAAAAACTAGTTATTTGTGGTCGTATTTTACAACAACTGACCAAGTGAAAAAAATCGCAAAAATGTGATTTATGTGGACAGTTACAAAGTTACAAAACAACAGTTACCAATTTAAGAAAACACATTGAGAGAAGACATCCAACAGTAAGTCTACCTACTTTAGACAAAGGCAAACAAACTATAAATAAAAATACTTTTAAAACTTCCTCTTCCAATGTTGTTCAACCCTCCTCTGCATCTGATGATCTCTCTTCATCTGTACCATGTTCTAGTTCTAGTACTAGTTACGAAAATAATATTATGCATGTTGACAACTGCACTGACAATTCAAACCTCCATTTTAATATTCCAAATAATCAAAGTTCTATAAGACAGCATTTCGTTCAACAATCTAAAAAGATTAGTGCAACACAAAAAAAAATTTGATAAACTACTTTTAGATTTGTTTGTTACGGACTATCAACCGTTTTGTAGAGGATAAGGGTTTTGTAAAATTTGTAAATGCATTGAATCCTGGTTACCAACTCCCAAACAGAAAAACCATATCTCATAACATGATTCCTGCAGAATACGAAATGTTTAAATTGAGTAAAACAGGAACTACTTTCATCTAAAAGTGTGTGTTTGACTACCGATACTTGGACTTCAACCAACACAGAAAGTTATTTAGCAGTAACTGCCCACTACATAACAGATGACTTTGAATTGAAATCAGTTCTAGTAGAATTGTCAGTCGTGAGATCTGCACACACGAGTATTAATTTGGCGTCCGAAATAAAGAGAACTATGGATAAATTTCACCTAAACGACAAAGTAGTTCTAATTGTCTCAGACAATGCAAGCAATATTGTAGGTGCCGTGACAAAAGAGTTAAAATTAAAACATTTTGGGTGCTTTGCACATACAATAAATTTAGTATTGCAGGATGCATTAAAATTATCTGAAAACATAATTGTAAATGTCAAAAGTATTGTTACTTATTTTAAAAAAAGTTCAAGTGGAACTGATAAATTGAACTCTGTCCAACAAAATATGGGCTTGGAGCCAAAAAAGCTAATACAAGGTGTCGACCAGGTGGAACTCCACCTACTACATGCTGGAGAGGATGGTGGAATTACTGGATGCTGTAAAACCAACAATAGCGTTAATAAATAAAAAAGACCTTTCAGTATTAACCGAAGAAGAATGGAGCACCTGTTCAGAACTTGCCACAGCTCTTAAACCATTCGAGGATGTCACTCGAGCCATTAGTGGCGAACACTACCTGACAGGTAGTCAAGTCGTTGGCCTCACAAATGGACTAATTTCAGTATGAAGGAAAATGCTGAATGAGCCCTTTAATGATACAACAAATAGAGTCCTAAATAAATTGCTCAGTGGACTCAAAACACGAATGATTAACATAGAACAAAGCAAAACCATTGCACTAACTTCTTTATTAGACCCCAGGTTCAAACTAGCAGTTTTTAAAGACCAAACAGCTGCTGAAGAACTAAAAAACACTGTTCACAATTGATGGCCCGTATTTGGATAGAACAGCAACAGAACAGACCCACAATGACAACAATCAACCCAGTGTCAGATACAAACATTGATGTAGTCAGCAGTGAAGCCGGACAAGCCGGTGAAGTAAACCGTGAACAACCAAAGTTTTCTGTGTGGGAAGATCTGGATTTGATGATAGCATCAAAAAAGCCTACAGGTAATAATTAGTATTACTATATTTATATTTCCATTTAAATGCTTCCCAAAACGTAGATTAATATATATATATATATATATATATATTAATATATTATATAATATATATAATATATATATGTAAAGAAAAACTATTGTTTTGTTTTCCTTTAATAATATTTCTATTTATATTCTCATTTTGTTACGCCACTGTCAAATCATTAAGTTCTTCTTTTTGTTTTTATGTTAGACATACTTGTGAGGTGTTTTGACAGTGACAATTCATTAATCTTACCATTGTCAATTGTCTGGCCATTATTACTTTTGCCTGTAATTTGTAAAATTAGAATATAAGCTTTAAATGTTGTTTCTTTTTTACAGGTAATGTATTTGTTAATAATTATTATTGTACAAAAAATAATAAAGTTTACTTTTTTACAGAGAAACGCAGTTGAGTTTATTTTAAAGTTTGCTGATAAAAAACCTTACAAAACAACATTTTTGCTAACAGAAAAAGGTATAATAATTTTTAATTATCAAAATGGCAAAACTGAGATTTGAATTTACTGTTAAATCATTGCAAACAGATACTAAAACAAATATTATTACCATAACCACAATTGAGAATGAAGAAAATGAAATTTTTGCAATGCCCCATGATATGCAAAATATTTCCTATCATGAAAAAATCCAGACGACAGCAGCTTTTCAGAAAGTAAAAAGGGCTCTAACAAAACGGGGTACTACAAGAAAAGTTTGGATTGCAGATGAAAATATTTTAAAAGTTTATATGGATAAAGATGGGAATATACAATTCAATGATTTTCTTTTAGAACAACAAGATATTCAAAGGAAAGAATCTCTAACATCCACAACTGGTATCCCACTAGATGCATTAGAACAGATCTTGGAGAGAGTTACAAAATCAAATGAAAAACAATGTATTGAATCCTTTAATAAAAACAAAATATCCGAACAATTTGTGATAGAAAAATTTACAGGTAAAAATGTGAACGTTTTACAATGGATGGAAACATTTGAAAATGAGTGCACAAGATTACAAATCGATCAAAATACAGAAAAAATTGAACTTCTAAGATTATTTTTAGAAGGATCATGTGTGGATTGGTATAGGTCAATGCTTATAAAATATTCAATAAATTCTAATTGGGATGAATGGAAAAACAAATTTTGTGACACATATGCAGACAAAGGGTGGACTCCAGTGAGGTATGCTTTTCAGTTCAAATACAAAAATGGTTCCTTATTAGAATATGCTCTTAAAAAGGAAAGACTCATACTACAAATAAACAAATCATTAGATAAAAAAAGTATGATTGATTTAATAGCTATTGGACTTCCAAATTATATAGCTGATAGAATTGATCGCGACACTTTGAAAGAAACAGAAGATCTCTTCAATGAAATTAGAAGTTTAGAACACTTAATTAAAATTAAGACTTCAAAAACAAACGAAAAATGTTACTTTGAGAAAAAACAAGCCTGCAAAATTTGTGAAAAAGAAGGAAAAGGTTTACGCTACCACCTGAAATCAAGTTGCTGGTTCAGAAGCAAAAGTGATATTTCAAAAAATCAGCAGGTAAGAACTGTCAACAACCATAAATTAGAAATAGAATTAAATGAAACAAATCCAAAAAACTGTTAATACCACCACTAATTAGAATCAAGTTACTATTGAATGACACTTTAGAGATCTATGGAGTATATGATTCAGGAGCAAATGTGTCATTGATTAATGCAAAATTATTACAGATAAAAGCACATAATAGAGGTGACCTTCAAATAGTAAACTTGAGGACAATTAATGGTGTTAAAAAAACAAATGGTATAGTAACACTTAAGATAAAAATCTATGATATTGAAAAAGAAATGGATGTATTTATTGTAGATAATGAAAATTTCAATTATGATTTTTTAGTTGGGTTAGATTGTATTAAGAATTTCAGATTAATTCAAAATGAAGATCTAAGAATCACACAATACAACAACTCTAAAGAATTTGAAAATTTGTCAATTATTGATAATATGAATATTCCTGAGTTTCCAGGTAACATATATTTAAATGCATCTAAAGAAAATATTAGTGATATATACAAATATGAAATAAATTTTAATGAGAGTATAAATACTGACAATTTTGAAATAGCAATTAACCATTTAGATTTAAATCAGCAATCAGAAATTGAACAACTGATTAATAAATATAAATCAGCATTTGCTAAAGACAAATATGATGTAGGTACTATAAGAGAGTATGAAGCTCATATTGACTTAATTGTAGATAAATACTGCTCCAAACGTCCATATAGATGTACCATTGAAGATAGAAAGGAGATAGAAAGTCAGATAGCAGAACTTTTAAAGAATAATTTAATTGAAGAGTCATATAGTCCATTTGCGGCTCCAGTGACACTAGCATACAAAAAAGGAGAGGACAAAAAGACAAGACTGTGCATAGATTTCAGGGAACTAAATAAAATCGTTGTTCCTCAATCACAACCTTTTCCATTGATCGAGGACCTAATGGTAAAAACTATCAATTGTAAATATTTTTCTACTTTAGACATAAATTCAGCATTTTGGTCAATTCCAATGAGAGTACAAGATAAAGAAAAAACAGCATTTGTGACACAAGAAGGTCATTTCCAGTGGACTTGTCTCCCATTTGGTTTGAAGACGGCTCCAGCAATTTTTCAACGGATTTTAAGCAGCCTTATAAGAAAATATAAACTCTCAGACTTTACAGTCAATTATATAGATGATATCCTAATTTTTTCAAAAACCTTTGATGAACATATATTACACTTGTCCAAGTTATTTGATGCAATATTAAATGAAGGTTTCAGACTAAAATTTTCTAAATGTACCTTTGCAGAACAATCAGTAAAATACTTAGGACACATAATAGAAAATAGTTCCATAAAACCTTTAAAAGACTACTTGATTGCTGTGAAAAATTTCCCTGTTCCAGAAACTAGAAAGAATGTACGTCAATTCTTGGGAAAAATCAATTATTATCATAAGTTTGTCCAAGATATTGCAATAATTTTAGACCCTCTGCACAACTTATTAAGAAAAGATGTTGATTTTATTTGGTCTAAGGAGTGTCAAGAATCTTTCGATAAAATAAAGTCATTACTTTGTTCAGAACCAATATTAAGGATTTTCAACCCTGATTTACCAATTAATATATATACAGATGCCAGCATAAAAGGAGTAGGAGCTGTATTAAAACAAATTGATGAACATGGATGTAGCAAGCCAGTGGCATATTTTTCAAAAAAATTAATGGAAAATCAAAAGAAAAAGAAGGCAATATATTTAGAATGTCTAGCGATAAAAGAAGCTATAAAATATTGGCAACATCTGCTCATTGGAAAAGAGTTTATAGTATATTCAGATCACAAACCTTTAGAAAATTTAAACAGAAAAGCTAGAACAGATGAAGAATTGGGAGACTTGACATTTTACTTATCTCAATATAATTTTAAAGTAAAGTATAATCCAGGAAAATATAACCAGGAAGCAGACTGTTTAAGCAGAAATCTAGTTTTAGAATCTCAAGAAAATACAGATGAAGTATTAAAAATAGTAAACCTGATCAATCTGGAAGATATAAAAATTGACCAACTCTCAAATATTGATTTGCAAAATAATAAAACTAAATACAGTTTCAAAAATGATATATATTATAAAAAGTCAAACAGAAAAGACAAAATTATTTTATCTGAAGCTTTAAGTAAAACATTGATAAAAAATGTACACAATACTTACTGTCACTTAGGAACAAACCAGATGTTAAATAAAATATCACCATTTTATACAGCCAAAAACATGACTACAAACATTAAGAAAATATGTGATAACTGTGATATCTGCATTAAAAATAAATCAAGACGGAAACCTAACTATGGTTTAATGTCACAATTAGGACCAGCTACATATCCATTTGAAATTGTCTCCATTGACACCATTGGTGGTTTTGGAGGATCTCATTCAACAAAAAAATATCTTCATCTATTAGTAGACCATTTCTCAAGATATGCCTATTGTTTGACATCAAAAACACAAAACTCTGATGACTTCATAAAGATAATTAAAATGGTAACACAAGATCACAAAATTAAAACTGTTATGACTGATCAATATCCTGGAGTCAACTCAAAAGAATTCAAAGATTTCCTACAGATCAATAATATCAAAATGATATTTACTGCTGTTGATGCACCATTTTCAAACGGTATCAATGAAAGATTAAATCAAACATTGGTTAATAAAATTAGATGCAAAATAAATGAAGGTGGCAGGAAAACAGCATGGACAACAATTGCTCAAAAATGTGTAGAGAAATATAATGAAACTGAACATACCATCACAAAATTTGCACCAAAATATTTAATAGAAGGAGAAAATATAAGCATCCTGCCACATGAATTATCATCTAAAGTCGCACATGCTGATCTCGAACTAGATAGAACAATTGCCTTAGAAAATACAAAAAAATCACATAATTATAATAAAAAGCAGTTCGATTTACATAGGAAGGAAATTGATTTAAACATTGGGGATTTAGTATATGTGGAGAACGGTAACCGCCTAAATAGAAAGAAGTTAGATGAATTAAGGATTGGACCATACAAAATATTAAAGAAGATTTCCAATTCAATTTATGAAATTGATACTGGGCATAGGAAAACAGAATCAAACTTCTTTCATATCACTAAGCTTACTCCAGTATTGAAAACAAATATTTAGTGAACGTTCAATATTTGTTTTAAAATTTCTTCTCCAAGGGGGGGAGATGTAAAGAAAAACTATTGTTTTGTTTTCCTTTAATAATATTTCTATTTATATTCTCATTTTGTTACGCCACTGTCAAATCATTAAGTTCTTCTTTTTGTTTTTATGTTAGACATACTTGTGAGGTGTTTTGACAGTGACAATTCATTAATCTTACCATTGTCAATTGTCTGGCCATTATTACTTTTGCCTGTAATTTGTAAAATTAGAATATAAGCTTTAAATGTTGTTTCTTTTTTACAGGTAATGTATTTGTTAATAATTATTATTGTACAAAAAATAATAAAGTTTACTTTTTTACAGAGAAACGCAGTTGAGTTTATTTTAAAGTTTGCTGATAAAAAACCTTACATATATATAATATACATATTAATGACTGCAACCTCAAAATAAAACTTTATTTTATATATATATATATATATATATATATATATATATATATATATATATATATATATATATATATACATAATTTGAATGGGGGTGTATTCAAAAAAACGTTTGGACACATCGATTGGTAATTTTAGTTGCGCATATTATGCAATAAAAAATTTTCATACAGGGTGTGTCATGTAACTTACAGTGGCCGATACAAACTCTCTTATTTCAAATGCAAAACCCTGTATATTATTCAGTTTTTGGATTACCGAGAATATTGTAGATATATTTCATGTACAATGTCCTGTACCTATCTTTAACTCTTTTGGAAATATTAAGCGTTTTTCGATATTTTTTTAGACAATATTTTTTACATATTCCCATAAGAAGAAGTCGAATGGCCATTCCATCGATCCTCGCCTTCTTATAAACTGATTTGGAAATAATTCGGTTAAGGTACTGCCTAACATTGATTTGGTAATGGGGTAGTGGTCCATCTTGCTGAAAGTATCATATTCGCTTGAACTTGTGGGTTTGCTGGATCAGGAAGTAAGTTTGCCAAACATTATTTTTGACAAGTGCTAAATAATTATTGCCATTCAAATTACCATCAATAAAAAAGAGTCGGTCCTATGATATGATCTGTTACAATGCCTGCCCATACCTTTTCAAGGTATTGTATATGTTCTCTCATGCAGTGAGGATTTTCCCTAGATCAATAGCGACAATTCTGACAATTAGCATGCCGGTGAATTGTAAAAGTACACTCATCGGAAAACAAAACATGTTCTAATTGGATCACATTGTTATTTAACATTGCCATCATTTATACTCAAAAATATGTTCTACTATCAAAGTCGTCTTCCATGACGACTTCTCCCAATTTGAAAATGTTTCATAAAATAAGCAAGCAATATCCATTTGTATTCGTGTGTTGTCTCCATAACCAATCATCTGTAGAATTGTTTTATGAATTCTGTTAAGTCAATCATTGTTTTGATTTGCAATTAACGAAATTCAAACGACTGTCATGTTCAAACGACTGATAACTACTGTCATGTTGACAGAAAACAGCTTGGTAAGGTCAAGCGTTTTAGACTAAAATATACATAACTATTATAAAAAAGTGGTATCTTAGCCGGTACTGTAGTCTAGCGCGAAGCTTTATACTATGTTTTCTGTTATTTAAATTTTAAATATATTTTTAAAATTAAATAAAGTAATTTTATTATTTATTTATTATTATTTTTATTTTAAGATTTTTTACAATCATCGATTTTCAAAGTTTATTTATTTATTTTAACAATTTTCTGTTTATTCGAAAGTACATAAAATCCTGTTAGTTAATATCCTTGTTATAGATTTTAATAAAATTAAAAATTTTACATGTTGCATAACAGACTCTCCTTCTCGCATAAATGGACTTTTCCAACTATCAGGTGTTTTAGACTAAAATAAATAAAACTATTATAAAGAATATTTGTGTTTTTCAATACAAGTAAAAAGGAACGCTGAAATAGTTTTTATTTACTGACATTATCAAGACCTTTGAAATAAGAATGTTTTTATTGAAAAATATGCGCAACTAAAAATACCAATCGACCTATCCAATCGTTTTTTTGAACACGCCCCCATTTATTAATTATTGAATTTATTCCATTTGACTGTTCCACACTATACATATATATATATATATATATATATATATATATATATATATATATATATATATATATATATATACATATATACATATATGTATATATATATATATACATATATATAATTATTTGTAATTTTAGGAACCAAATCATCTGCAGCCATGGTGGAACTTAATAGATATTTAGATGATGAATGCGCTGCCCGAAATGAAGATCCTCTACTTTGGAGGAAACATAATAAATATTTATATCCTTTGATGGCATCAGTAGTTAACTCCATATTCTGTGTCATGGCAACTTCAGTACCATGCGAACTGCTATTTTCCAAAGCCGGCAACATAATTACAGAACGTCGTTCTATATTATCGGCCAAGCGTGCTGAACAAATTTTATTCTTAAATTCAAATAGACAGCACTGTACGTAAAACAAAATTAAACAATATAACAAATATTATGACTTCATTAATAAATAAGATGCTAACAAAAGTCTTTTGTATAAATCCCATAACGAAATAGCTTGGTATTTGGTATTCCGTTCCGATAACGCAGGTAGAAATGATGACAAAGTGTCGTTTCGATTCGATAGTCTTAGGTTAAACACAGACAGGGCGGTTTGCGCCGCGTCTGCACCTCGTCGGCTGTCGGCTTAAAACACATTAGACGGTTTAACAGTGGCAGTAGTTTTACCATTGTATTCGGTGTTGTCAAATTTAGTCGAGTTTTGGACGTAGAATGGTATAATGATGTCTCTAGAATCATCTAGTGAAAGTGATGACGATTTGTTTTTCCTAATAAGTGCAAGTTTATTTTATATTAGATCAAAGAAGAAGAAGAAACGCAGGTATTGGATACATCCCACAGTAAATGAACGAAAAAATAAAGGAATGTTTTACACGTTAGTTAAAGAAATTAAAGATGACTGAAAAGTTTTTAAATTTTATCCGAATGTCTAAGCAATTTTTCACGAGCTATTAGAAATTATTAAAGAGCCATGTTCAAGAAATAACACCCATATGAGAGAAAGCATATCACCAGAAGAAAAACTAATAATAACACCAAGGTAAGTTAACTACGTAGTTGTCACATACTTTTTAAGTATCTTAAAAATATATTTGTAATTTTAATTCGTTGACTGCGCATGTTTTGTGATTTTATTATGTATGCATTATTTATGTGCTTTGTTTATTTAGTTTTTAACAATTTTTCATATTTTTCAAACACTCACAAAAGCAACCAAATAAAACCGCTGCAAAACAGTCACACGTCTGTGTTGGAGCACGAGATATCTATTACTGATGTGCCGCCAGAAGTCATAAAACCGCCGACGGCGCATGGTACTCAGTATAGGCCGCGCGGCGAGCTGACGAACGACGGCTCGTCTGTGTTGCACAACATAAGTACTATAGACGAGATACCGCTTTCAACACCCCCGCGGCCGCCGACGCGGCGCAAACCGCCCTGTCTGTGTTTAACCTTACTCTAACAGTAACGAAATAGCTCGTCGTTCCGGCCTGGCGCCCGGCAAGGCAAGAACGCATGGGACGACGGGAGTTATCTGTCATGCATCTGGTAATATGGTGACAAAAATAATAGGTGACTGTCACCTATTACCGCGTTGTCTTGTCTATTGTCCGCGTAACGTTGCGAACGTGTTACCATTAAATAGTGGTAATTTCCATCTCTACTCTGTTGTCTCTTTATTAAAGTGCGTGGTGAGCGAAGTGCACTCTTCGTCGCGCCGTCTGGAATTCAGAACAGGTCCGGTTTTGGCATTAACACGCCTTAAGCTATATTTATTAGAATCTATGGAAATTATTAAATAAAAAATATAGATAAAATTCTGAATGACCTATTTGAGACAAACAGCCATAAAACTCCTCAGATTTGTGACAGTTTCAAGCTGAAACATACACGAATCTGAGTATCATCTACGAGACCAGTCAGAACCAGACGAACTGCTCAACCTAAGATGGTGGACACTCGTAGCTCTTCCCGGTCCAGTTCCCGTGACCGTAAGAAGCCCGTAGAGCAGGAGACAGGCCCTACTTCAGCCCTCCACGCCTCACGGCAACACTACTAGGATGCACCCAAAAACATTTTTATAGATGCTTAAAAAAGAAGCTGTTCCTTAAAAAAATTTGCCCCTCTCTTCAATAAATAAAGACTTGTTAAGAGAAAAGCGACAAGAAAGAAGACAACAAAAGAAAGTTGTGTGGGAACTTTTACAAGTGTAAGTATTGGGAACTTTTATTGTGTTTCAATTATTTCTGTTATTTAATTTTTTACAGATGTGATATTAACCATACTAATTTAAATAAGACCAATACGAATGGTACTGATAACAGTTTCACTAGTAGTACAAATTCAGGTGATTGCTTGGCAATAAATTTTCCTTGTACTAGTTTAACAGAAGAATCATCTCGTAGCATTGGGTATGTATGCTGTTTTGATTGTTTACAATCATCGATAGTAAATCATTTGAATGCATTTAATTTTTCTACCATTTAGTGATTTTGTTTTAGTAAAATTAGAGCAATGTAATGATTATTTATTTGTTTTAATATGATTATTAACTTTTTAGTGTAAATATAGACAGACAGTTAGATAAACAAGAGAAAACAATTGCTGATCTGAAAAAAAATTGAAATTTTAGAAAAAAGACAAGACCTTATCGGAAATCTTTTCACCAATGAACAGCTTAAAAAATTAGAAGGTATGGGCACTGAACATAACTATAATTACACTGAGTAATTAATTAAACTAATTGTTAACCAATTTTTCTATATTTAACCCATTAACGGTCACTGTACTCATTTAAGTACAGCTGCTATTTTGACATACTAGTGCCATCTACAATAAAATAGTTGCCATTCTTAGTAATTACAGGAAACTAAATATCCCTAAGACAACAATTTTAATAGATTTCGTTGAATGATTCAGCTTGGTTTGTTAGATTTGATTTATTGTTTATGAGGTCAACACGTGAGTTGTTTATTTTCTCGACATCGACGTTGTAAATTTACAGTACGTTTCTTTCATTTACTTCATTTTACGATCAAATGCTTAAGTAATTAATTATTCATAATTTTAATCAAAAGTGCTTAAGTAATTAATTATTCATAATTTTAATTATAACGTGATTTATTGGTTGTTAAAATTAGGTGTACTCATATGAGTACAATGGGAGTATGTTTGATTTTGCAATCTTGTTACAGATATGACATCTGTAGACGATTTTGAGAGTATTAGTGTTCGAAATTTTTATGGAAAGGGGTACTAAACTTCACCTTCTGCTTTAAAAGATATTCGTGCTTCTAATTCGCAGTCTGAAACGAATATGTTTATTATTCCTTCAGACTCAGATATGCTTACTGATGAGGAAGACATTGAGGATGATAACCTTATAGAAGGAAATTTGACATTACCTAAAGATGTTGTAGGAGAAATTGAAGTGCATTGCTCTTCAGATGAATACGAAGACTTAGATGATGTACCTTTGGCACTGCGGTTAAAAAGAGTACGAGAACAAAAAAATTTAGGCCGTCAATGGACAAAACCTTGTACAAATAATAGTATGGTAGGAACATCAGGGTGGAATGAGCGGTTTGAAATCGTCAAATAGGAATTACAAGACTTAAATGAAGTTGAGATATTTGAAAAATTATTCACTGACGACATATTTGATAACATAGTTACACAAACTAATTTATATTCCTCTCAATGCAACAACCACAGTTTTTTTGTGTCCAAGGCAGATATACAAACATTTTTCGGTGTATTATTACCAACAGTATATCACCAACTACCCAGTGAAAGAATGTACTGGAGTCTTTCCGAAGATTTAAATGCGCCGTTTGTTTGTGCATCTATGTCCAGAAATAGGTTTCTAGATATAAAGCGTTACATTCACCTTGCTGACAATACAGCATTACCAGCACATGATAAAATGGCAAAAGTTCGACCTCTGCTAACAAAGCTGAATCAGAGTTACAGACAGTGGGGTATTTTTCATGAACATTTATGTGTTGATGAATCTATGGTTACATTTTTTGAGAGACATACCAGTAAACAATTTATAAAAAGTAAACCTATTAGATTCAACTACAAAAATTGGTTGTTATGTAGTGCCAATGGTTATTGTTATGCCGTAGTTACTTATTGTGGAGCCAAAAATATTGATAAAAAAATAGCCTACAATTAGGATCACAAGTAGGTCTGGATATGGTAGACCACATCGCTTGCCTATCTTCTTCTTCTTAAGGTGCCATGCATTTCTGCGTAGGCGTCCACCGTACATCGTCTTGTCAGGTGAGATGTTAAATATTCTGGATTAAATAATTCTGTTTTTAGCAGCATTGCGAAGCATTTCATAGCTGTGGATTCCTGTCCATTGTCGAATATTGCACAGCCATGACATTTTTTTACGTCCGAGACCTCTCCTACCCTCTATTTTCCCTTCGAGTATCAGTTGCTGAAAAGTGTATCGTTCTCCTCGTATAATGTGCCCGAAGTATGCAGTCTTCTTACTTTTTACATAATTAAAAAGTTCCCTATCCTGTAAGCCCGCTCTTCTGAGTACTTCCTCATTTCTGACCCTGTCCGTCCATGATATTCTGAGCATTCGACGCAGGCACCACATTTCGAGCACTTCAAGTTTGTTAATGGAACTGGCCTTTAACGTCCATGCTTCCATTCCGTACAGGAGAACAGGCCACACGTAACACTTAAGCATCTTGTATCGGAGGTTGAAGTCCAATTTGCGATCAGTCAGAAACTTACGAAGCCTCAAAAAAGCATTTCTGGCTTGTTCAACTCTGCTCTTTATTTCATTCTCGGGGTCCCAACCCTCATTCAGCAAACATCCCAAGTATTTGAATTGCCTGACTTGTTCGATTTCTTCTCCAGAGACATATATCTTTGCGTTGGGGTAATCATTTCTACTTATAATCATTGATTTTGTCTTCTTGATATTTATTTTCAAACCCCGAGCTTCACTTGCAAGAGTTAGATCATTCAAAAGGCATTGAAGATCTTCGATGTTATCTGCCACTATGGCTGTATCATCGGCATACCTGATGTTATTGATAAATATGCCGTTAACTTTAATACCCTTATTAGAGTCTTCCACTGCTTCTGCGAAGGCTTTTTCTACGTATAAATTGAACAGCATTGGAGACAATATACAACCTTGCCTTACTCCTTTTTTAATGGAGAAATCTTCTGTTTCGTTGGAATTTTGAAGACGTACTGTTGCTGTCTGATTCCAATACAGATTGGCAATGATTCTTATATCCTTTGCATCCAATCCCAACTCTTGTAGGTATTTTATCATCAATTCATGTTTTACATTATCGAATGCTTTCTCGTAATCGATGAAACAGATAAAAACATCCTTTCTTTGATCTAAACAATTCTGTATCAATGTTTGCATACTAAAGATCGCTTCTCTCGTGCCAAGTCCATTTTTGAAACCAAACTGACTCCATCCACTGACCTCTTCACATTTCTTAAACAATCTAGTGTGAAGTATTCTCAGGAAAAGTTTCAAAAAGTGACTCATTAGGCTTATTAGTCGGTGGTCCTTGCAGAAGTTCGCACGTGGTGTTTTTGGTAGGGCGATAAATGTAGATCGAAGCCAATCTTTTGGAATCTGGCCCGTATCGTAGATGTCGTTAAAGAGCTTGACAATAATGTCTAGGTTTTCTTCATTAAGTAACTTGATTGTTTCTGCGTACATATCATCTGGTCCTGGGGTTTTGTTACTTTTTAATAGTTTGATAGCGTGTACAATTTCAGCTTTCAAAATACTTGGGCCATACAAATGGTCTCCCAGTTGTGGTGGTTTTTGTGTTCTGTCATCATTGAACAAATTGGCTGTGTACATTTTCCAAGTATTAAGTATATCGCTAGGGTCCGTTATTAATTCATTTTGGTCATTATGTATACCAGTGACTTGTTTTTTCTTGAAGACACCAGCAATTTCCTTAATTTTCTTGTGAAGATTGAAGCTGTCGCCGAGTTTATATAGGCTTTCAGCCTCGGCGCAAAGTGTAGTCATCCAGATCTCCTTCGCCGCTATAATTTCTTTACGAATTTGACTGTGTATATTTCGGTACCCTACTTCGTCCTGCCTGATCTTACATTGCCTGCGTTGTTCCATCATCTCTAATATTTCTTGTGTCATCCACTCATTCTTGGTAGTTGTTTTACTCTCGAGTAGAAAAGTGTTGTTCAACTCATCAAATGATTCTTTTATGGTGGTCCATGACTTTTCAACATCATTCTCAGTTGCCATATTAGAGAACCTATTGTTTATTTCCTCTGTGTACGCTTCATTTGTTTCATTGTTTTTGAGTTTTCTAATGTTTACTGATGCCTTCTGGTGTTTTCTTTTAGCTGTAGCGAGCCTCAGTTTGATATTTGCTACTAAGGGATTGTGGTCGGATCCTATGTCTGCTCCAGGTAATGCAGATACCTTAGTAATAGCATTCCTGTACCTTCTATTAATTGTCACATCTGACAATTGCCTATCTGACCATACATTATTTTATATTATATATATTTTATATATATATATATATATATATATATATATATATATATATATATAATATATACATATTTTACAATAACTGTTTGTTCTTAGTCTTGTTCATATTAGTGATGTAATGAATGTCAGT
Organism: Diabrotica undecimpunctata; assembly: GCF_040954645.1. Lineage (NCBI taxonomy): Eukaryota > Metazoa > Arthropoda > Insecta > Coleoptera > Chrysomelidae > Diabrotica > Diabrotica undecimpunctata. The sequence continues at coordinate 69,133,418 of NC_092811.1, forward strand.
TTTTGAACATTCGCGAATATATGCCACCGACATTCGCGAATACGAATGCGAATATTCAGTTTTTTTTAATTTGGCAATTTTAATTGTCTCCAGCACTGCCGCAGTCTCATTTGCGTGAGGTGTGTAGTTAGATAAGTTCAGATAAATTTAGTAATTTAACAATTTTCAGAACAATTATACAAATCATGTACTGTATTACATTACAGTGTAGTGTACATTATAATATGTATCTTGTTCCGAAAATTGCTGAATTAATAAATTTATCTGAACCTATCTAACTGAAGTCGAACTGTTTATGCTTTTTTGTTTAAACTCTTTACATAAAAACAAATGGACTATTTTTAATTTGTAGTTTAATAATTCTTAGACTTTTTCAAGATGATTGTCTAAAATTAAAAACTTTTGGATAATAAAAGTTTCAGAGAATAATTTATTTTTGTTTGTTTACACGGCATCCACCTATTTTTTGTTTTCTAATTGTATAGTTTTCTAAGCTTGTAAAATAAAGTGAGTTTTCTTAATAAAAAAACTGAGAAGTGAATGTATTTTTATTTTATTAACCTAATCTTATACATATTTATATTCGCAAAACATTCGCACAAATTTCGCGAATGCGAATGTGCAAAAACATGCGAATATTCGCGAATGCGAATATTAAAACCTATATTATTGGGACTGAAACTGTACAATTAGGAACTATAGGGGCTGAGACTGAGCTACTAGTGGATGGTATTGCTATAACATTAGATATTTCCTCTTTTTCTAACACATCACCCTTTAACAACAAAAAATCTTCTTTACCCTCTTTGACAAACTTTGGTACTTCCTCTTGTAACGATACGATCGTTAATAGTCTAACACTTCGAACGTTAGCAAAATCTTTCAAATAATGAAACCGAATCCCTACATAGCTACTAATTCGCCGCCGAATTTAATATATCGATTTACAATAGAATCGATTTCCTTGTCATTAAAGGGACAACGAATACTGGCCAGTGGCCATGTTCATTTTGGAACAGAACTTCAAGAAGTAATGAGTTAAGTTATCACGGCAGGCAGAACTTAGGAGATTGGAAATTTTTTTAAGTTATTTATGGTTTTTTGGAAATGTGAAATTTGAGTTTGAATAAGTATTTAGTTTATTTATGGGAACATGTTCTGGTAAGTACTTTCAATACACGTACATCTTCCATTTAAACTTGCCAGTTCTCAATCATTTAAATCTTCTCACCTTAATAGACCTATCCAAAAATCATTCTTATTTTTTATATACATATATAAGTAAATTCCAGTATGGAAATATTAAATATTTCAGTCAAGGTCACTTAATGACCAATATATTCCAGTTTTGTCATGTGAACAAAAACTATAAGTATATGAAGACAGAATAAAAAGATTTTTTTTGTTCTTTTATAGCCTGCCGGCTCCAACTTGAAGTATTGGGACCCTTTATTTTTGGATTTGGGAAGGAATAATTTTTAATTTTTTTGGAAGTACTTGGGATTTGGGGAAGAATTGGACATTAAGTTGGGGAAAAGAAAATATCTAATTTGCAATTTTCTGGTTGGTCTGCGAGGCTTCTACCACAAACATAGGCTGAGCCATTTCAGAGACTACCCTCTATCTGGACATCAGGCAGCTGAGGAAGGAAACCCCTTCGCAGCAATCATCCCATATAGTTATTAAGTACAACTAATGTAAAATTTAATAATAATTTAAAATTTTTTTATACAACATATACCTATATCCTTGGATACTTAGGCCTTCAGCCTGAGTGGGTTACGAAAACAGTGTTGTGCACAATCTCTGGTAGTATCCTCGCCTTACTGAATCCTTTTACTTGTCTTAATTTTATTATTTCATATTTACTTTGCATTTCTTTATTTATTAATATTTTATAGAACACTTATAATAAGTTGTCAGGATATATTATTCAATTTTATGGTAATTCGTATGTACTTTCACATATCAAATTGACGTAGTACTGTTCTAGTGTCTTAACTTTATTGTCATCTTTTTTTAACTGCCTTTTATTAACTGGTATCATTATTTTATTTTTTTATGATATTTTAATAATTACTATTTACTCCAAGTGGGTTATTCCAGCAGTATTAACATACTCTTTTACCTCACTGTTATGACTATGTAGATCAATTTTTTGTATACAATTATAGTTTGGGTCATAGTTTTAGGCAACTGTTTTTTTTGTAAATATATATTTTTGGGGATATATTTTAGTAATTGTTTAGTATATATACATATATTACGGTTTTGGGGGTTATAAGTAAACTAAGATTCTAATATAGTGTATAAAGCATTTCCGATTTTTATTTGTTTCCTATCATCTTTTATTTTTCAGTTAGTATATAACTATATATATATCCCAAATTGGAGTGATAGTCAAAATTCACCCTGGCGCCCATCTCAAGATCATCTTAGGATTGATCTAACCTTAAGTTACTACAGGCAAGCAAACGTGCCAACCTCCTCTCTGAGCACAACTCTTATTCTCTTGATCTAAGCCTATTCTATTGTAGTGCTTCAAGTAAACTTTATATTTTCTTTTGTATTGGTTACATTCCCTGTTATTTAACCTTTTTATTTAAATAATAATTATTTTAAAATTTTATTTAACCATAAATCTTTTTATATAATTTCTAATATTGGCTTCACCATCTCAGACTTTTTCCTTTTAATTTGCAACAATTAGCTATTCCCTTTTTTGATAGGCAACACTCTTCAACACCATTCGCAGAGAAATTTTCTAATCTGGCATCTAAATGTGTAGACCTTGTCTAAAATTTAGCAAAATCAGCTTTTGTTGATTGTGCAATCATTGATTGAGCACTAATACATAAATCTTCCATAACTAACTTGCTTTTATGCAACTCCTGCGTAGGATCTACTACATTATTAACCAAATCGACTAAACCTGAAGATGAAGAGACCTCCTTGGCCAACAAAGCCCATAACATCTTTCGTTTATCATCAAATGTCTTATTTGGGACATCACAGCCTCTTATGAAAATCTCATAAGATAACTCTCCCGATTTCAAATGATTGACTTAAGTCGACTTCATTTTTCGAAAATTGGACGAAAGCAAACACACAAAACAACTAAAATCTGACTCAAAAATGGTAGAAAATATGGCAATTTTAAGAAACAACTGTTTCCATTTATCACCTGATAGTAAATCTCACTTGTACTCAGCGCGATGGAATCCCAGGTCATCCAGCTTGCCGCAACTTCTGCTCTTGACTTAGTAATCAGTTGGTAAACAAAAAGGAGGTCTCTAACATGTCTCAAAAGTTCACACCTCTACCACTAACAAAGACTAAAAAATGGTTTGAAACTACAGACTCAATAAACTACACACACAAGGGAGACAAAACACTAATAATATTATAATAATATAATACTACTAATAATATAATATTGAAAACCTGACTCTTTGAGTGAGCTACACAAAATAACCAGTTCTTGTTCTGACTACTAAATAATAGTGCCCTTAGAAAACTAAACAACACCTCCTGATCACGAGCATTGCACTTGTGGTCATTCAGATACAAGAAAGGAAACAGAAAACACAGTCTGCTACTGAGACTAAAATTGGTCGGATCTTCTAAACTAAAACCGTCTCACCCATTGACTCTCTTTCTGATTCAAAAATTCGTAGAAGGATAAACACAACTACACACTCTTCAGCTTAAACAAAAGTCACTCGAAAAATACACACATTTACTCAAAATACCCGAACAAACAAAATTACAAAATCCCATTAGTATCTCATAATGGTATTAAATATTACTATTATAACCTTTAAATCATTTCAATAATAAACAAACTCAAATGTTATTAAATTGTCTGTCTGTCTACACACTTAAAATTCATATGTAAATATTCAATCTCAAAATATTTGGTTTTATTACCAATATATTAAATCTACATTTTGCTTGCTGAGAATATTAGTGACGTAACTCAAAAATTGCCAATTCTGACTTTACCTATCAGATATTTTCCTAATCTTCATCTTGATATTGTGCATTATTGACGGAAGTATAATTATACTATAAACCACTAGATGGGACTATATCTCTGGCACCTGTAAATAAGCACATAAGTCAAAAAATTATCAAAACTGGGATATTATGTACTTAACGTTAAAATGTAATTCCCCAGCCTGTGAATAAACAAATAAGTCCAATATTTTTAAATTTAGAGAATTATGAGAATGTGAATATTCAAACATTTTGAAAATTACAAAACGTAACAGAATAACTAGTGTTATATGGTTTCAATAAATTTTTGCGAATTGGAAACAAGCCGATAAGTACAGTTATTTGCTTATTCACCACACGATTTATCGGACTGGGTTCACTTGAAACTTCTATAGTAGGCATTTTATCCATGTTGTAAAATGTAAATGTTATTCTTTGTCATTATTTTCTCACGCCATGCATCGTCACTACCTCTTAGATGTTTATGACGCCGTAAGCCATAAAAATATGGAACTTAGTATCTTTGAAATTTAATCGGTTTAGTTTATGTCTATCTATAACAGTTGGAATAATTATATTGTGTTACTTCGTAAATACCTAAATCAGTTTGTTTTTATAATTATTGGAATAATGAACAATAGAACCGCATTTATTTTGAGCCTGTGTAATAATCAAAACAATCAATTTGGTAAGTAACACTGATACTATTAATATTTTTGTTTATTTGCAATTAGAACATTTCAGAAAATACTAAAATATTATTCTTCATCTTTGTTAGTTTTTTAAGCCGAAATTTTTTATTTTGTCATTTGAAATCTTCGTTATGTTGTGTAAATTTTTTTTAAAAAGTTTATTTAAAAATTCTCATAACGTTTCTTTTTAGGAAATATTGATAATGATGAAAACCAATGTATACCTCTACCGAGTTCTTCAGATATAGAGGAAACACCTTTGTCCAGAACCTATTCATGGATTGAAAAGCATAGCCTAGTCCAGATTGGATGTAGCCAGAAAGAGAATGTTCCGTGTCAAAAGGATCTACAAAATATTTAGGTAGTGCATGATTTAGAGCATGATTTAAATGTAGATTTCCAGTTTAATCAGAATGAATTAAGTAGAGAAATTTTACCAGAAAATACTCAATTCCATATCAATCACGGAGCATGCTGGAAGATTATTTTTTTAAAAATACTAAAGAGTTGACAAACCCTGTAACAAATACGGGCGAAAAATCACAAACAACAGTTAATAACAATTTTGAAAATAGAGTCGAAAATGAAACCGAATTAAATCTTAGTGATAACAGTATAGATGATCCGAACTTTACCTGCCATTCAGATTTAAATAGCAGCGTAGACAGCGATGACGAAACAACAGCAGTTCGAAGGAAAAAGAATAAAGACGTTCCTACTCCTTTAGCTAAATGTAGAGGCAATGAAAAAACAAGCAGAGAAAACTAGCTAAAGTATTACGAAATACAGACAAGTCATATATATCAGAAAAGGGAAAAACAATAGCAGCAAGAACAATGAACCCGTTAAACGACTGCCGCCTTAAGTGTAAAATAAGGTTTTCTGATGACACAAGACGTTCACTTTTTAATGAATACTGGCAACTTGTAGACCGTAATAGAAGAGCAAATTTTATATCCTCTTTAATTTGCATAGTGGATAAAAAAACTGTTCGAGTACGAAATAATTCTGACAGAGTACGAAAATTTTCATGTAAATGTTTGTGTTAATGGGAAGCGAGAAAAAATATGCAAGAAATGTTTAATTGCTACGTTTGGTGAAACAAATGCCTTCATAAACCAAATTATAGTAAACAGACACTCGTCGGTGTCTGCGATAATTATAGACGATCAAAGAGGTCTGAATTCACCGAAAAATAAATGGTCAGAACAAGTTTTAAATGAAGTTGTTGCACATATCCGAACCTTTCCTGCATACGAGAGTCATTATTGTAGACAAACAATATCTAAATTATACTTACAATCTGATTTTACTATCGCCAAAATGTATCGCCTTTATAAAGAGAACACTGAAATAAAAAAATTTGTTCCAATGACAATCTACTCTGCAAAATTCCATGAACTAGGGCTCAAATTTAAAAAGCCCCAAAAAGATACGTGTTCTAAATGCGATAGTTTAGCAATTAAAATATCATATGCAGAAGAAACTGAAAAGGAAAACTTAATCTTAGAGTAGAAAAAGCATCACGTAGCAGCTCAAGACGCGTATAACGCAAAGTCAAGTGATAAAACTTTAGCCATAAATGATCCGACAACTGCAGTATTTGCTTTTGATTTGCAACATTGTCAACTCCGTATTTAAAAACATCCATTTCATTTTAAAAACGGCAACTCTGGACCTACAATCTAACTGTCCACAATTTAGTTACTGGTATAGCTACTTGCTATATTTGGAATGAGTCTGTTTCAGCCAGAGGAGGAAATCAAATTTCCTCATGTTTGTACCGACATCTTATGGATCTTCAATCAACCATAAAAAGAGTATGTTTATATTCGAATACATGCCAGGGCCAGAATAAAAACAGTCACGTGTCAGCAATGTTTATGAGCGTTTTGAAAAACAAAAGTACAATAGAGTATATTGATCACCAGTTTCTTGTAAGTGGTCATACACATATGGAATGTGATGCAGATCATTCTGTTATTGAAAAGGAGAAGAAGAAAACTACAATGAAAATTAATCATCCGTATGATTGGGTACAACTTATAAGAATCTGTAAACAAAAGAATTCTTTTATAGTAAAAGTAATGGAATCCAACGATTTTCATAATTTTGCAGCATTATTGAAAACTGATTTGATACAAAAAAAGTAACTGAGAGTGGCGAGAAGTTTCTTTGGAAAGATCTGCAGTGGGCACGTTATTCTGCAGATAATTTTACAACTCTATATTTCAAGTCGTCACTTAATAATGAAGAAGAATTTAAGTCTGTCAACTACAGAAGAAGAGGAAAACAATCAAGCCAGCTTCAACTACTAAAGCTGCATGATGGGCCAGTTCCGATAAGCAAAGAGAAGAAGAAAAACCTTATGGAACTTTTGCCTTTCATAAATAAACAATTTTGGCCATTTTATCAAGAGTTGTTGGTAGCTGATGTTCCTGACATCGACCCCGATTTAGTGGAAGTCGATCCTGATGATATTTAGATATTTTTTGTGCTACTTTGGTTTATAATAAAATATTTTGATTAAAATTTTGTGTAATTATTTTAGATGTAAGCAAATAAATCACACCTAAACGTGCCTAACCATATAACTATTTAAGATATCTTGAGATACCTCAAATTCACACCTATAGGACAACCGTGAATATACGGATAAGTCATTCAATCTCTTCTAAAACTTAATTTAATGTAACTCGTTATATTTTTATCCAATAATACTCTCTTGTTCTCGTCAAAAAAGTGCTTTTAAATATTTAAACGTTATTCTGCGATTTTCCACGATCCCGTAAACATTGTTTCGACTCTCCTGAAAAATTTACTAAAATTGACTTATGTGCTTATTCACAGGAGCCAGAGATATGTCAGTAATGTTCTGTGACGTTTAGCTCTGCCTCTGCATGTATTAGTGGCGCAAGTCAGTTTGCGCTAGACATCGACGAGAATACGTATCACAAACTTAGATACTAGTGACGAATCTTTACTTACGTCAGTAGTGTACTAACTTGGGACATTATTTTTTAACTTATGAAATACAAATTCTCGCTTTACGTCAGTAGTGACTTTAGTCAGTACCTTTGTGCTAATTGGTGCCAAAAATACGTACAATAGGAGGGAAGATGCTATTAGCTACAGGGATAAAGTGGGTATCTGTTTATTATTTGTGATTTTAAAACGTTCATTATTGCAAGTAACAGTTTGGATCACTAAAACTTTTCTACATACCTACGTCCTACATTATACTTTTACGGTATTTTACTAAATATTTCTTCAGATTGCGACGCGTATAAGGTAATGAACAATACACTTAGCTCCAGTCAGAGACCTCACTCACTGCAAACATCTTATAAAGAGGATATTTATGATGAAACTTTAGGTAAATCCAATACTTATTTACAACTTAAGAAATAAATAACTAAATAACTATATTAACCAAATTAAGAACTAAAAATGCCCTTCTTATACTCAACTAATTAAAGTACTTTTTTAAGGTAATGCACATGGACATATTGCGAACACGATAAACACTGAAAATACATCATCTGTTTCATCAGTATCGTCTACCTGTTCGTCGACATCTTCTACCTGTTAGTCGCCAATGGATGATAGTGACAATGATCGCAATTACACTTCTAGTAATGATAAGTCGGCGTCGGCAGATGATAACAATGAAATTCCGATTAGACAGTCTACTAGTATGGAATCAAAAAATGTTATGGAAGTAAGTCCTAAATCTAAGTCAAGAAAGAAAGCTAGAAATCCTGCACGTTGGAAAAGGAATACCTGCAAGAGACTGAGAAACACTGGTAAGGAATATACAACACTGTCAAAGGGTAAATTAATTACTGTAAGAAAGGTTCTTCCTCCCTGTAATATAAGATGTATACGTAAGTGTACCACAAAATTTAGTGAAGAGAGAAACTCGTTATTTGTCCAGTTTTGGGGATTGGCAGATTTACACAGTTAAAGATCTTATGTAATGAACTGCATGCGTTCTATTCAAAAGAAATACCTCAAAGCAGCATCTAGTAACACGAGGTCGCGAGGACTAAATAAAGCTTACTACTTTACAACCCAAGATGAACTTTGTAGCATAATAAATTTCTTTTAAATGTAAGTATAAAAATGTTGTAGTACATTCCTGAGCTATATATAAATTTTGGTGTTGTTTGTTTACCTTCAAATTCCCCAAAGAAAGAATCGAGTTACGAAGTTAAAATAATCAATACAATACGTGTTTACTTCTGCGATTTTAAAAAGCTGTTTGATTCAAGGTTATTTTACGATAGTTTTGAAGCAGTCTAACAACAATTTAGGGTTCACTAGTCCACTTTTGATGCGCGGGGAAGAGAGAGACGATAACCCTGGCGGGTTTTAGATTGAGGTTGGGGGAAATTCAATTCAGGTTTGGGAGATGGCCCATTGAAGACAGACGTCGTTATGTAATTTTGCAGAGACCGGCAAAAATTTGTTGAAAATCGTGGACTATACTCTATGTAATATTTCAGTTTAGAAAAGAGTCACCAATATTTCTATTTTTTGAAGTACCTAAGAGGATTTGTCGTTTACAACAAATTGGAAATATACCCACATGTGTTCCAGTTTTTAAAGAAGTCAAGTTTCAATACTATATTATTAGTTACAAAGATTTATACTAAAATAACAAAGAAGAAAAACTTACATGTCCTATCCGTTTACAAGCTAAGTTTACAAGTGGGAGACGCTAAAAAACTTAAAAAAAATTACTACTGTGCTATAAGCTGTGGCAGAAATAAATCATTACAAATAAAAAGATATCTTTAAGTGAAATTTTTCATAGAGGTTAATCTTTTTCTAAAAACAAAACAAACTAATGTCAAAAAAATAAAACTAGCTGTCAGATGTCAATACTTGACTTTTAAAACAAAATAATTACGACAGCTATGGCCACGCTCTAACATATAATTCTAGTTATTACAATTTCTTTAAATTATGAAAGCAATTATTAGGAAATATGTCGATCTTTACTTTAAAACTTTAACACAAAAAGGGATACCTGGATTGCACTAAATTACTTTAAATTTTCTGGGGTTAGAAACTGGACCTACTACATCCCACACTGCGAATTATATGCAAAACGCTTTTTAGCACATTAAAGTTTGAGGTTGAAACTGCCACATTGTACACATCCTGGAAACGGCTTCTTAAAAAAACTGGAACCATCGTGGTTAAACTTCAAATTTGTTGTAAACGCCGTTCTACTACAAACATCTCAAATGATAGACGGCTTACAAACAAAAAAACAGTGATTACTCGTTCAGAGCTGAAACATCACATTGAGTAGAAAATCACTTTTCTTCACAAATTTGCCGGTTCCCTCCGACTAAATTAAACACGACTGCTTCAATCGCCCATTTTTTCAAACCTCTAACTTAAATTCATTCGACCTCCCATATACCGCCGTTTTCCTTACCCCGCGTATCAAAAAAGGGACTACCGAGACCGGAATTCTTGTTAAACCGCTTCAAACTAATATCGCAAAACGACCTTATGTCAAACAACTGTTTAAATTGTTGTACCAAATACGTACAACAAAATAAAACCATATTTAAACTCGCAGTTACAAACTGAAATTTGGAATGTTTTCTTTTACATCCAATGTATATAATAATATTAAATAGTTTAAGGAATTTGCTGCATGCTACAATATTATATCTTATTCCGTTGATGATTATGATGACGATTATATATATATATATATATATATATATATATATATATATATTATATATATATATATATATATATATATATATATATATATATATATATATATATATATATATATATATATATGAATCGGTGGTCCTTAAGTAATTGTACAAAAAGAAAGGAAACGAGGAAGACCACCACAGAGCTGAAACCTGGGAGTTAGGAAAGCGATTAGCGCTCGAAATCTGGACGAAAACCTAACTCAAGACAGAATACAGTGGCGTTTGGGAGTCGGACAACGTCGTAAGACGTTATAAAAAACCGAATATATATACAGGGTGGTCCTTAAGTAATTGTACAAACGAAAACCGTAAATTCTACACTTTAAAATATTACGATTCAAGCCAAATTGCTTTAATAAAATGTTGATATTAAGAAAGATACAGGGTGTTAAAGTGCAAATTTAAAATTCTATTTTTCGCTATAACTTTCATGTTTGTAAAGATTAATGCATAAAAATTTACAACTGGGTACTTTTAAATATGAGAAATTATAATTTGATGCACACTTTGATGTAGCTGATAGAGGGCGCCACATAGGCCACATATGTGGCATAAATTTGCACTTAACTTTTTTGCTGTTTGAGTTACCTGTATTTTTGATCAAAAATCTTAAAGATACATTATTTTAACAAAAAAAAGGTATACTTCTTAATAACTTCAAAACTTAACAGTTTTCGTGATAATCGCATTTTATAAATCAGCTGCATAATTCTGATTTAAGGCAATTACTCCAGGCAACGAAGGAAAAATAGATAAAAACATCTAAATTTTGGTATAAAATACTTTTAACTAAAGTTAATAGTTAACGAAATATTAAATAAAATAAATATATCAGCAGGATAATTAATAATAGGATTTGACAAAAACAGAATAATAGGATTTTACATCAAACATTTTACGTTTTATGTTAAATTAAACTCATAATCAAAACATTTTGTTTACAAACCAAATTAAGAAATAGTTAAACTAAATAACATAACTTTTTGTCAAAGTATGTCCACCATTTTCTTTAATTCATTTGTCAATATATTACATAAAAGATCGTCTCATGTTAAATAGCATCATTAGTTCTAAAGAAACTGCTGCAGTATTTATTTCTTCCCGTAGTTGGTTGAGAATGTTTATGGGATTCTTATAGACACGTTGTTTTAATACGCCCCATACACCAAAATCAAGCGGATTAAATTCTGGGCTACGTGGTGGCTATAATCTATAATGGATAAATATATTCTTTTGGATACATATCCAAACCTTATGGTATATTATGGAACTACATCTTATTTGTGGCAGAGGTTAAATAATGTGTTAAACTGTGATGTATTTGATTCATGGGTTACTTATATAAACACGAAATAACTCATCGATGTCATTACTTATTTATATGATTACGTTACAGCTTACGAGTAACTATAATTACATCTCGAACAAATGGTCTGTTATGATTAAATAACGAACTAATATTATGCTGAACTAAATTACCTGTGTGTTTACTATATTTATAACAATATCGGTTATTAGGCCAACGATGATGTTTTTGTAAAAATGCTGAGTCTTTAAGGTTAGATTGGTAGAAAAAGTATTATCAAACAAGACACATATGTGTTATTAAATCCCTGGCTTTAGTTTCTAATTGTCCTAATAAAAATGGTTAAATAATTTACGTAATGAATAATAAGTATTCTTTTGGAATTTTTTATAAATTAAATAATTATATCAATATCTCACCACATTGCAAAGGAATATGAGTGCCACGATCATTCCAACGTTCAGAACAGTTATATTTAAGTATGTTCTCACTGCCTTCTCTCTAGAATGTGGTGGTGTACCATCTTACATAAACCACATATTTTGTGTTTTCAGCATTTTACAATAGGGAAAAAGTAATACAACTCCAGTAGGTATAGAAACTTAAGAAGCGATAGAAAAGGGAAATTGTAAACATGATGACGGCCAACGTCTGAATGCGGACACGGCACCTAAAGAAGAAGATGAAGAATATTTTCTTCAATAAGACATTTAGCAGCCATAACAAAAATTTTGTAATGTTACATTATCATCTTTGAGTTGTTGTAATAAGAATAAACTGTAAATTATGCTTATCTACAGGTATTCAATGCTTCACCGCACAAATATTACAACTAAGAATTATTATGCAGCTGACTTATAAAATGCGAATATCTCGAAAACGGTTAAATTTTGAGGTTATCAACAAGTATACCTTTTCCTTGTAAAAATAATGTATTTTTAATATTTTTTAACACAAATAGAGCTAACTTTAAGAGCAAAAAAGTTAAGCGCAAATCTATGTCACACATGTGGCATATGTGGCGCCCTCTATCAGTTACATTAAAGTTTGTATAAAATTATAATTTATCCTACTTTTTTGTCCAAAAATATTTACAAACGTAAAAGTTATAGCGAAAAATAAAATTTTAAATTTCCACTTTAACACCCTGTATCTTTCTTAATATCAACATTTTATTAAAGCAAGTTGGCTTAAATCATAATATTTTAAAGTGTAGAATTTACGGTTTTCGTTTGTACAATTACTTAAGGACCACCCTGTATATACAAAAAGAAATCGTAGATTCTGCACTTTAAAATATTACGATTTAAGTTAACTTGCTTTAGTAAAAGATTGATATATAGAAAGATACAGGGTGTTAAAGTGGAAATTTAAAATTTTATTTTTCTCTATAACTTTCATGTTTGTAAATATTTATTTACAAAAATTTACAATTGTATGCTTTTGAGTAGGAGCAATTATAATTTGATGCATAATTTAATGTAGCTGATAGAGGGCGCCACATATGTGGCATAAATTTGCGCTTAATTTTTTTCTCTTTAAGTTAGCTTGGCCACCACGTAGCCCAGAATTTAATCCGCTAGATTTTGGTGTACGGGGCGCAATGAAACAACCTTTCTACAAGAATACCATAAACACTCGCAACCAATGTTGGGAAGAAATAAATACTGCAGCAGTTTCTATTGAACCGATGATGCTATTTAATATGAGACGATCTTGTATGGAACGGATTGGTAAATGTATTCAGAAAAATGGTGGACATATCGAACACTTACTTTGACAAAGAGATCTTAATTAGTTTAACTATTTCTTAATTTGGTTTGAAAAATAAAATGTTTATGACTTTAATTTAATATAAAACGTAAAATGTTTGATGTCAAATCCAATTATCCTATTATTTTGTCAAATCATATTATTAATTATCCTGTTGATATCTTTGTTTTATTTAATATTGCGTTAGCTATTAACTTTATTAAAGATATTTCATACCAAAATTCAGAAATGTTTATTATTTTTGTCTATTTGTCTTTCATTGCCTGGAGTAATTGCGGTAAATCAGAATTATGCAGTTGATTTGTAAAATACGATTATCTCGAAAACCGTTGAGTTTTAAAGTTATTAACAGGTATACCTTTTTTGTGTTAAAATAATGTATTTTTAATATTTTTTATCAAAAATATCGATAACTTAAAGAGCAAAAAAGTTAGGTGCAAATTTATGCCACATATGTGGCATATATGGCGCCCTCTATCAGCTACATCAAAGTGTGCATCAAATTATAATTTCTTATATTCAATAGTACCCAGTTGTAAATTTACATACATAAATGTTTACAAACATTAAAGTTGTAGCAAAAAATAAAATTTTTAATTTGCACTTTAACAGCCTGTATCTTTCTTAATATCAACATTGTATTAAAACAATTTGGCTTAAATCGTAATATTTTAAAGTGTAGAATCTACTGTTTCTTTTTGTACAATTACTTAAGGACCACCCTGTATATATATATATATATATATATATATATATATATATTATATATATATATATATATATATATATATATATATATATATATATATATATATATATATATATATATATATATATATATATATATATAGTAAACTCTTAAATATTGGGGAAATCTGCAAGAAAGACTCTAATGTGTATCAATTGTTTAGCCGAACGTTTTCGCCAAAGAGAATTAATTTGGCTTCTTCAGGGCTGAAAGAGAATAAATTATAATTAGCTACCATATATTATCTATTAAAACATTATTGATCTTACCGTAACTTAGAATTGTAGAGTTAGAATATTAAAAAACTTTGCTAGTAACATAGTGGTGTTTTTTGTTACTATGTGCAAAAAAAGTTTTTTTAAGGTTTGAAATGTATGGTAGCTTTGAACTTGACACGTAAAGGCTTACCCAAGGTTAATCGAAAAACCCAATGTAACTACATTTAAAAGGAGGTAATTCTTTGAATTGTCGGCAATAACTAAATTTTTGATTTTTAGATAGTTTAAAAGTGAGGTTCTGTTTTAGCCAGAACGCAAGCGCTGACAACTTCATTAGTTCGTATGAATCTTTATGTCGTTAAGGTTCATTGGTAAAAAACGAATGAATTTAAATCCCAGTAAAGGGAATATTATTTTGATTTTCTTTATTTAATTATATTATATTGTTCATGTATTATTGCATCTTATTGAGATGTATCTCAATAAGATGCAATAATACATGAACAATATAATATAATTAAATAAAGAAAATCAAAATAATATTCCCTTTACTGGGATTTAAATTCATTCGTTTTTTACCAATGAACCTTAACGACATAAAGATTCATACGAACTAATGAAGTTGTCAGCGCTTGCGTTCTGGCTAAAACAGAACCTCACTTTTAAACTATCTAAAAATCAAAAATTTAGTTATTGCCGACAATTCAAAGAATTACCTCCTTTTAAATGTAGTTACATTGGGTTTTTCGATTAACCTTGGGTAAGCCTTTACGTGTCAAGTTCAAAGCTACCATACATTTCAAACCTTAAAAAAACTTTTTTTGCACATAGTAAAAAAAACACCACTATGTTACTAGCAAAGTTTTTTAATATTCTAACTCTACAATTCTAAGTTACGGTAAGATCAATAATGTTTTAATAGATAATATATGGTAGCTAATTATAATTTATTCTCTTTCAGCCCTGAAGAAGCCAAATTAATTCTCTTTGGCGAAAACGTTCGGCGAAACAATTGATACACATTAGAGTCTTTCTTGCAGATTTCCCCAATATTTAAGAGTTTACTATTTAACTAATCTGCAAAGATTAAATTTCTTTTCTTTTCTATATATATATATATATATATATATATATATATATATATATATATATATATATATATATATATATATATATATATATACCTGATGGACCAGAAAAAAATTCTCTGGAAACGAAACACCAGCTGCATTTGCAAAAAGTTGAAAAAGCAAGAATGTCTTTGCAAGAAGACACAGAACTGTCAAAACATTCAGAAGAGACTGTGGTTTTCACATTCGATCTCGAGAAAACTCTGGCGTTTCCCAAGCTCTCTACTTCGGTCGCTTATTATAAACATAACATGTACGTGTATAACTTTGGGATTCACCACATTGCAACCGGCCAAGCGTTCATGTACACATGGGATGAAACTATTGCGTCCCGCGGATCTCAAGAAATTGGTTCGTGCTTCATGAAACACATCGAACTTCACTGTGCTGACAATAAACACATCATTGCACACAGTGACGCATGCACGGGTCAAAATCGAAATATAAAGTTGTCACTGATTTGGAATGCTATAGTTAAAAACATTACTAACAGTGTTACTAAAGTAGATCACAAATTTATGGTGTTTGGCCATTCGTTCTTGTCCAACGATAGGGACTTTGCGCTCATTAAAAGGGCAGCAAAACCAACTTTAATATACACGCCACAAGATTGGATACGAATAATACGTAATGAAAGAAAAACCAAGTTTTATGTATACGAAATGCAACGAGATGATTTTTGGTCAACTCAAACGTTGGACAAGTCTGTCACAAAACGAAAGGTGAACGCCGATAAAATGACTTTTAGATGGTTACAAGTTCAGTGGCTACAGTTTGGCAATTCTCCCAAAGTAATTTTGTACAAGGAAACCTTGAGAGGTATTGAGCAATTTAAAAGTTTGGATTTGAAGAAATTAGCCAAAGGAAGATCCTGCACCTCTTTATCAATGGACCGACTGTATTATTCTCCCACGCCAGTTACTGCAGCAAAGAAGAAGAATATGCTAGAACTTCTTCAGTGGATTCCACCTGTTCAGCACCAGTTTTTTATTGACTTAGTAACGGTTGATGATGCTGTTGATGTGGGACCTTTGTCTTACTATAAAGAAAATGAAGATTAATATGGTTTTTTTAATAGGAATTTTCTTAAAATACCTATTTACGTTTGTTTAGTAGCAATATTCATTTCTGTTTCTGTTAGGTAATTTTCCTTAAAACTTCTTTGTTCAAATTATAAAATAAACTTTTACAAAAATTGTCGTATTTTTAAACTAAAAGGTAAACTGAAAGAAAATTGCATACACCTTTAATATAATCAATAATACAAACAAAAAACGTACAGTGTCATACAAGCTCTTAAGTGGAAAAGTGGTATACAATATAGTTGTTGTGAAGTGGAAGGACAATAAGTCTGTTTTTATTTCATCCAATTGTACATCTTCAGATGAAAATATTAACGTGACACGCTGGGATAAACCGGGAGCAAAATATATTGATGTTACTACGCCAAAAGTGATTGCTAACTACAACAAACATATGGGTGGGGTTGACATAGTAGATCAATCATTAGAGTATTACCGGACTTTTATGAAAACTACCAAATGGACTCTAAAAGTGAGGCTCCATTTTTTCGATTTAGAAGTAGCAAATTCTTTGAGATTGTATAAATTAGAATCTGAATCTTCTGCAGTTCCCAAAAACAAAATCATAGATATTTTGGAGTTCAGGATTCAAGTAGCTTAAGGGCTTGTTAACGAACCACCTAACCGAAAAAGAAATCACGAAGAAACAGAAAGTAATGAAAACGAGAACCCCAATTCCTCTCCTAAATACAGACGATCAGCTAAACCCTCGGAGGTTGAAAGGTACGATGGATATAACCATTTTCCCACTTTTGATGAAATCGATAATCCTCGTGCATGTAGAATGGAAAACTGTCACAGTCGGTCAAAAGTACGTTGTGAAAAATGTAATGTATACCTTTGCTTGTCACGAAAACAAAACTGTTTTGCGATGTATCATAAGAAATAAATGTAAGGCAAAAATTGTTTTTTAAGGGAAATGTTTGTAAAATTATCTACCTTTTCTTTCAAACTCTTAAACTTAATATAGTTTGCATCTATTTACGCATTTTTATTATTTAATCGAAACCACTAACCTATTAAATATCTAGAAGTCACGATAGTGCACAAACACATTTTAAGCCTAAAAGGGTTTGAAAGATTTCGTGCAGGGTGAATATCTGCCCCGTGGAGAGGGGAAGTATTTTTTTCAATATTTTTTGTGGCCTTAATATAAGGTCCCTTTAACGGCACTAAGATTAAAAACTAATATTTTATGGCTCTCTTCAACAGGGTATCTCCCACTACCCTGGACGAAGAGAGATGTCGGGCCACGACATCTTGGCTGCTACGGCCAAGATTATTGACCAGCCACGGCAAGAACTCCGCCAGTTCATGAGAATAAACCCGCCAAGGACTGAGAAAGAACTCCGTCGAGCCGTAGGCAAGCTGGAGATGGACATTAAAGTTATTCCAACTCCTGCCCCAAGCAACCAGAGGCAGGAAAGACCATCTCCAAGGCAGCCAGACCGTCCTGAACAATTATGTCCAGCAGGACTGTCCGCCCCATCAAAATAACTACAATTTAAGTTGAAAATACATTTAATTTGACTCCTACTTCGTATGCGTCAAGTATTTATTATTTCCGAGAACAATTTTCAAAGTAGAAATTGAAACGATAAATTAAACATATTTTCAACTGCAATTGTGATCAATTCCCATTAAAGATAGTTAATATCCCTAATTTTTTATTCCACTGATATCTGGCCTTAACGTGAAACTCTTCTGCCTAATATTGGCTTGAGATAGACAACGGTGTTGGAAATTAGTTTTGAGCTTCGCAAACCACACATTGGTCTACTATTTTCGAAGTTTAAAGGGTTATTAAAATTAGGAGATGCCTTAAAAGCGCTTCATAAAAGGAATTGTACAAATGTGCTGATAAATTAACATTAACATATAGCCAGATCATGTTTATACCAACCTTCATCTTTTAATATTATTTAAAACAAAAACAACTAATAGGTGTTGATTTACTATAATTTTATTATTTCTTGTTTCAGGTTAAAAACAGAAACCGTGCGCAAATTACTGTCTGAATACATATAAATGGATTTTTGGTTATTAAGAAGTGTTCAAAACATCATCGAGTTTGATTTTCTGCTTACCACTAGTCTTTCTACAGAAGATGTAATTTTAAGTTTGGTTTTTTTATGAATTTGGAGAATCAATATGCTGGTGTATCGGATCAACGATTAATTGGATGTAGAATATAAGAAATGATATCAGGATTAAAGCAGAAATAGCCGCTTGTGTTTAGAAAAAATAAAAAGATAACGGCGAATAGCATTCAAAATCTGGGTCTATTGTATAAATATATTGTTAATATTAAATGTTGTTTGTTATGGTGTTTTGTCAAGTTTTGTTCAAACAGTTAAATTAGTAGATATGTTATTAGTTTATTTGTAATAATCAGTACGTTTGTGTCGGCTTTATATTTAAAAAAAAAATCGATTTATACTTATACAATAAGGAATAGAGAAATAAGTGAAATTCAAACGACGCCGCTAGTACTTACGAAAAGATATTTATTGCATTTTTATGAAGTGGTAAATGTTAGATCATCGTGAAGGATTTTCAACACCAATGACGACTTCCTCTGCATATATATTTATTATAATAATCATAGTTTAACACGTTCGCTTGGTACAGACAGACATTGAAGTAACATGGACTGCTGTAAAAACAAAAATAACGAAGATACAAGAAGAAGACATCGGGTTCATAAAACACAACAAAAAACAAGAATGGATAACGCAAGAGATCATGGACCTAAGATCATGGACGTAAGACGAAAACATAAAACAAGCCCAATAGAATACAAGCGAATCAACAAAATCATTAGAAAAAAGTACAGGGAGGCTAAAGAAAACTGGATGTCAACAAAATGTCTAGAAATCGAACAACTTCAGGAAAAATACGACACCTTTAATATTCATAAAAAAGTAAAAGAAATGACAGGTAGACACAAAAAGAGACAAGCAACAATATTAAAAAATGATAATAACGAAATAATTATGGGTACAGAAGACAAACTAGAGAGATGGAAAGAATACATACAAACTCTTTTTGACGACGATAGACCTTGTTCTCCACCATCCACAGATAATCGAATAAATGAACAAAGCCCAGAAATGACCAAAGAAGAAGTGATTCACGCAGTAAAATCTCAGAAAGATGGAAAAGCCAGCGGTCCAGACAATATCAATGTCGAAATACTTAAACTAATTGCAGATAACGAAAGTAAAAGCCTAGATTTAATAACAGCACTATTCAATAAGATATATGACACAGGTAAAATACCAACAGACTGGCTAAAATCAACATTCGTAGCATTACCAAAAAGCTTGATGTCTCATGTCCTTAAACCTTTTCTCAGAATTATCCATACACGAATTTACAAGTGCGAGTTCCAGATGAGTGACACTCAATTCGGATTTCGAAACGGATTGGAAACACGAGAGGCTCTTTTTGCTTTAAATGTGTTAACGCAACGATGCAGAGACATGAATGTAGATGTATATGCATGTTTTATTGACTATCGAAAAGCATTTGACTGCGAATTATCTCAGAACTATACTGGCACCAAACGGCAACAATTGAAATAGAGCACACAACATTCGAAGACATACAAATCCGACGAGGAGTGAGACAGGGTTGCGTCTTATTACCGCTACTCTTTAATTTGTATTCGGAGTCTATATTCAGAGAAGCATTAGACGAGGTCCAAGGCGAAATTAAGATTAACGGAATCAGCATAGACAACAACAGATATGCTGATGATACCGTCTTAATAGCAAGCAACGCACAAGAACTACAAAATATAATAAATGCGGTAGTTCACCACAGCGAAATGTTCGGTTTACATCTAAACGTTTCCAAAACTAAAACTTTAGTATTTTCAAAGACACCAATAAACGTACAGGTGTATGCCAAGGGTCAAATAATAGAACAGGTAAATTCCATAAAATATTTGGGAACAAATATCAATAGTCAGTGTAATCCAAAAAAAGAAATCCGATCAAGAATCGAACAAGCAAGGAAAGCATTCATGAGCATGAAAACATTTTTTACAAGATCAGACCTTAGTCTGCAGCTTAGAATCCGAATGATCAGATGTTACGTTTTTTCTGGCTTACTGTATGGCTGTGAAAGTTGGACAATGGACTCTGAAATAGAAAAAAGAATAGATGCCTTTGAGATGTATATATACAGACGATTGTTGAGAATTCCATGGGTACAAAGAGTTACTAATGTTGAGGTACTTCGTCGCATGTGTAAACAAAAACAATTACTAAGAATAATCAAAGAGAGGAAAATGCAATACTTGGGTAATGTGTTGAGAGGCGAAAGATATGAATTACTTCAAGTTATACTGGAAGGAAAAGTACAGGGCAAAAGATCAGTAGGAATACCCCAGAACTCGTGGCTGAAAGACCTGAGGAGATGGTTCGACCGCTCATCCGCAGAGATCTTTCGCGCAGCAGTTTCCAAAACTACAATTGCCATTTGGATCGGCAACCTTCGAAAGGAGACGGCGCAATGAGAAGAACAACACGTTCGCGGACAAGACGGCATATCCCGTCACGCACACAGGGACAAGACGCGATATGCCGTCCAAACAAACAGCTCGGCATAATACTCAAATCGGCATTTTTCGTCGTGCGTATATTGGTTTCCCCGTACGAACACGATTGATAACCCAGCACACATAAAAATATTTCGTAAAATGTCCCTGCATACGTTTCGCCATGCAGTTGACCTCGCTTGTGTTTTGATGAATGCACGTGAATAATATCTTCCTACATTTTTATGCTGTTAAAGTTATACACTCTGTTTAAATTAGTGCAAAGCAGTTTTATGTGTTTGGTAAGTGTCAATAAGTCCTTAATTCTATATAGTTGGATTTTATAATGCAAAAACTGAACAAAAAATACTTAGAGGTTATGTCAACAAATATCCAGTTATTCGTTTATTTGTACCTAATCTGTATTATGTACACTGTAAATATTTTTTAATTAGTTTTTTGGTGTGAACTAGTAGTAGATAGATAGATAGATATGTTTATTGACAATTTTTTACATAGCAAACACTACGTGTAATACATAAATCTCTAAAATCATAAAGTTATTATTTTTTTAAGAATTCTAATTTTTGTAAATATTGCATGTTTAAAAACATAGATTTTTTTTATTTACAGGTGGAGTAATATAGTAGTAATGAGGGTGACATTATTACTGACCTCGATTTGCAACCAAAAGAGGATATGTGGTGTAATACCACAACAGATATTCCTGATTTTCAGTTTGATAATGCTGGTAGTGGTATCGAACGGTTACACCACTTTTGACTAGATTATTATCAAACTTTAGAAGTGCTCTGGTTCCTCCAGAAAATTTGTCCTTAGACGAGTCACTAATGCTATTTCGCGGTCGGTTCAGCTTTCGGCAGTATATTAAAAGTAAAAACGCCAAGTACGGAATAAATTTCTACTCTGTTTGTACCAGCGGTGGTTACGTGCTAAATTTGAAAATATATTCCGGAAAAACAACCGAAGCGACTGGTGTACCAAAACTTGAGCAACTAGTTCTCTCTCTGGCGAAGTCATACCTAGATCGTGGACATCATATCTTCATGGACAACTTTTATAATAGCCTCTGTCTTTCTAAGATTCTTCTTTGTCGAAAAACCCATACAACTGGTACCTTAAAAGATCGTAAAAGAAATCCTGCCGCAATCCTAAAAGCCAAGTTAAAGAAAGTGAACACCGTTGGAGCCGATGTGGTCAAGTATACGTTTCAAAATGGAGAGATAAACGGGATGTTATTTGCATTACCACGAAATATCATCCCAAATTGATTACCGCTAAAAACAGGTATGGCGTTGAAAAGGTAAAACCTGAGGAAGTAGCTAATTACAACAAGTTTATGTCTGGCATTGACCGTAGTGATCAGACGATTAGTTATTATTCATCTCCGAGAAAAAGTAGACCATTAAACCTAAAGATCTAGAAAATATGTCAATCAAAAGAACGAGAGACGAAAATACTATAATAATCTCTACAGACAGGACAAAACACTTAGAACTGAAACAAAAAATGGCCACATGCAACAGCATAGAAACAACAGACGTGACCCGAACAAAGGACCCGCTACTTATGATAACGGGTATGGATAAAAGACAGACAAGAGACAACTTTGCAAGGGCCATCAGAGCAGAAAACGAGTCGCTCGATGAAAAATTCGGCGATGAACTCGAAAACCTAAAAATTATACATTCCAAGCCATGTAGAAATCTATGGCTTCAGAATATAATAGTAGAAAGTCCAACAAGTATCATAAAAGATATACTAAAAAACGGCTACATATATTTTGACCTCACCAAATTTTATGTAACGGAGTACATCCGAGTGAGTATGTGCTTCAAATGCTGCAAATACAACCACTCCAAAAAATACTGTAGTGCTAAGGACCCGATCTGCTTGAAGTGCGCAGGAAAACATGAAGGAGCAACATGCTCTAGCAAAGTTTTTAACTGCGCCAATTGCCAGATCATGGGCCTAGAACCAAGATCACACATGGCAAAAGACGCAAAGTGCCCTATACAAATGAAAAAAAATGGAAGAAGCCAGACAACAAACGGACTACGAACACTAAACAAGACAGGACAAGACAAGACAAGACACGACTCACACAAAACTAAACACACACACACAGTAAACACAACACCAGTATGACCTCTTTCATCCAGTTTAACGCTGGAAGAGGTCTAGAGGCAATAGACAAACTAATAAATAAAATGAACAACGAGAAGATAGATATAGCCCTCATACAGGAACCAGGCCATAACATCTGGCAAAATAGCGAATATAGCGCAGTAGGGCTATACAAAACCTCAAAAGCGCCTATACTAGTACACAAAAAACTCACAAAACAAGTTACACTAATAACAAACAGAACGGACCAAAATTCGACAACTATACACCTCCAATCCGGAAACACTATATACACAATCACAAACATCTACGACCCACCCGGAGGAGACAACAACAATATATTAAACAAACATAAAACACAAATAGAAACTGATACAAACAAGACAATAATTACAGGTGACTTTAACTCAAAGCACACAAGCTGGGGAGGTAACATAATCGACACCAGAGGATAAAACATAATAGACTGGACAACCACAAAACATATATACATACACAACAAACACAATAGTCCTCCAACTTTTCTCACCTTGAGGGGGAAAAGCTGGATCGGCTTGACGCTAACTAAAAACACGTCAGTTAATGATTGGATGGTCGTGGAGGAGGCGACTCTTAGCGACCACCAATACATTACATTTAACATCAAAAGACACACACAACATAACCTAAACACAAACAAACCCAAACTTAACATAGCACACATAGACAGAAACAAACTAAACACACTCATGAACACAAAGGCTTGGGATCTGTCAGGTACTACCGACCTAAAAGCCGAAAACATCCAAAAAGACTTCATCCAAATCACAAAAGAAGCATCAAAAAGAATAAAAAAAGACAGGAAGCCAAACCAAGTTTGGTGGAATGAGGAACTAGATAGACTAAAAAGGGAAACAAATAAAAGTAGAAGACGTTACCAACAGGAAATGGATCCCATCAACAAAAGAAGGGACGAAATAACATATACAACAAACAAAAGAAAATATAAAGATGCTATCAAATTAGCAAAAAGAACAGCAATTAGGCAGTACCTGACAAATCACGACCCAGACAATCCCTGGAACCTAGGTTACACAATAATCAAAAAAAGAGAAGACAGCAACAGTACAATAAATACCATCAAAAAACCAGATGGAACATACACAACAAACAGAGAGGACACGATAAAATATCTACACGCGAAATACTTTCCAAAAGACAATGACGAAGACGACAATGATACACACAGAACACTGAGAATGAAACAATACACACACAACGCAGAAAATGACATAGACTTTACGTCCACAGACGGACTCAGTAAAGAAATAGTAGAAATCATTCACAACATAAAACCAGAACTACTGACAGAACTGTACAACCACTGCGTACATACAGGTGAATTCCCAAAGTGCTGGAAGAGGGCGGACATGGTCTGGCTACCCAAAAAAGATGGGGACAAAAGGCCGATCTGCCTCCTTCCAACACTGGGGAAAATCCTAGACAAATTAACGGCCAAAAGACTGACACACTACCTGGAAACGAACGAGAAACTAAATAAAAACCAATTTGGTTTCAGACAAGGACACTCAACAATAGACGCCATAACACAAATCATAGACAAAATAAATTTCAACAAACAACACAAACTCCATACACTACTAATAACGCTGGATCTCCAGAATGCCTTCAATTCAGCATGGATACCAGCCATAAAAAACAAACTACACGAAGCACACACACAACATAACATACTTAGACTCTGCACGAACTTTCTGGAAAACCGCACGATCACAACCGAAAACATACAAGACAAAACGGAAAAAGGTTGCCCTCAGGGGTCGAGCCTGGGCCCCATCTTGTGGATTCTACTGATGGAGTCTTGGTTCGACGCCATAGAGCAAACAAACGTCACAACCGACTATGACATAATACAAGCTTTCGCCGACGACCAAATAATTTTGCTTACAGGGAAATCTTTAAACCAAATTGAACACAAATGGTCGCAAATATGGACGGCGTGTGAAAAATGGGCTGAGTCTTACAAACTGTTATACAACAGTAGTAAGACAGAAGCCTTGTTCATCCCACATAGACCAACCAGGGCCCCCCGAGTCAAAATCAACAATGATTTAATAACACCGTCAGCAAACCTAAAATACTTAGGGCTGACCATAGACACGGGCCTTCAATGGTTGGAACATGTCAAGTTGAACGGGCAGAAAGCAGCCGACATTGGACACAAGCTATTCATAATTGCAGGCAAAGACTGGGGTCGCAAAGCACACACACTCAACGCTATCTACGAAGGCGCGATAAAACCCATGCTCCTATACGGAGCAGAGATCTGGGGAAAAAGAGTGACACGCTCGAGAATCGCAAAACAATTGGCTGCCGCAGAGAGACCATTCCTGCGAGCAATCACGAGGGCATATAACACCGCCCCCACATCGGCCCTCCACGTACTAGCCGGAACAACTCCGCTGAGCGTAGATGCCTTGGCAACACATAAAACTTACACAGAACACAAGGACGCAATAAATACACTAAAAACTAGAACGATAGAAACACCACACCCGACAGCACGAATCATAAAACAACTACATAACACAAATACACCTGACATAAAAGCATATGCAGATGCAAGTGTCAAAACTATAGGAGACAGCACAAGTAAGACAATTGGAACAAACATAGAAACAACACGAACAAACATTAGAACAAACTACAAAATACTGACAAGTGGAAACATAAACGACCTGGAAACCCTTGCTCTACACATTAACACAGAAAACATCACACAGAACATACTAGAATACAGAGACAAAACAATCTTCTTTTATACAAACTCACAGATCCTTATACAACAACTGTATAACGGAAATAACAGAAACAAGTACATCATAAAAATAAAAAAGAACCTGGAGACGCTCACAAAACACAATATCCTATACACCATCACAAAAATAAATAGAAACGAGCAAGGACACAAAACTGCACACAATTTAGCAAATCAGGCACACTTAAACCCGCAAAACACAATAACAATAACCACAAAAGACGACATAAAACAGATCAA
The DNA here is from genome assembly GCF_040954645.1 of Diabrotica undecimpunctata. NCBI lineage: Eukaryota > Metazoa > Arthropoda > Insecta > Coleoptera > Chrysomelidae > Diabrotica > Diabrotica undecimpunctata. The sequence continues at coordinate 69,159,871 of NC_092811.1, forward strand.
ACTAAATACAAAACTAGCAAAATGGCAACAAGACTGGAAGACTACGACAAAAGGACGCAAGACCTACAATATAATACAACAAGTAAGACTAACGGATCCAAAATTCAATTGGAAAACCACACAACTTCTCACCGGACACGGACACACACAAGAGTACTACCAAAGATTCAACTTAAGAGACACCAACGGAAACTGTACACATTGTAACACAACCGAAGACCAACGACACATAATAAATGACTGTACAATACTCCAAAGAGTAACAGCAAGACGAATACTCACAGACAAACTAACACAAATACACATGACTTACCCACCAACGAACGTCGACACCACAAACAAAGAACTAACAAAATGGATAAACGACTGGGGAGAGCAACTAATACAAGATGACGACGAAATGGATCAGTAGAACATACATACAAGCCCATAAATTCATACACAATCAAATCACACCTACATACACACACACACACACACACACACACACACACACACACACACACACACACACACACACACACACACACACACACACACACACATACACACTCACACACACACATAAACACGCACACAACCACACATACACACCTGATAGGACACCAAAAGTGATAGGACACTAAACTAAGATTAGTAGGACAATTAGTAGATAATAGAATAGAATAGGGACATAGAATAGAATAGAATAAGACATAGAATAATTCTAAGAATTCAAAATTTTATTTTAATAAAACAAATAGATTTTAGTTAAATTAGCCCAGTTAGAATAGCTTAATATAGGACAAACTAGTAATGTAAGTAGAAATAGACCAACATACAACCCTCTTCCACCTCACCAATCCATTCCATTCACAATAGTCAATAACTTCCACATAGAAATAAAGAAACATATGTAAAACTCTGTAACAATTGTAACTCATGTATTTAAAAATAAAGAAAATCAGAGGGGCTCTTCTTTCACCGCGAATTTTTGGAGTGCGGCGATGGGATGGGTTCGCTTGACAGGGCTTCCCTAGATATTGGTTAGAACAGGCCGTATGCCGAAAGGTAGGCAGACCAGGGCCACGATTGGTTTGTGCACTCCTCGGAGTGAACAAACGAATCGATGGAACGAACAACCCTTACTCATGTACTCTTTCCACAGTTTGCTGCGAGCCTTCGACGAGAGCGGACGTCTACGTGCGAACACTCCGCAGAGCAACAGAGTTGAAATGCGCGCGCCGCGATGCGTATAAACCTAAAAGTGGAAGTGATGGAACCATAAAGTGTTAGGCGGACGCTGCGCTGCACGTGTGGCCACGCCCACCGGTAAATTCGGATTGGACGTGCGCGGGCAAATGCGCAGTTGACGCATATAGTTCATTTGCTAACTAACCGTCGAAGCAGCATCTATCGAACAGAGCAGGCTGGATTATTTGCTGATGGAAGATTTTAAGGACTTCGTCCTGTAAGTTAAAAAATTCTTAAAACTTTTAAGACAGCTGGATGCCGAGTATTCACTCGGATCCAGCTTTTTTTATGCCAAAATTTTAAATACACTAATTTAAATACGGACCTAAAGAAACGTGTAGTGCAACAACAAACCAGATTCGAGAAATACCTCGAATCTGGTTTTTATTTACAAAATTTTCATTTCTCCTTACTTTGGAGGTGACAAGTGAAAAGTGCAGTGAAAAATGGCGACCTCACTAAATTTCGCCGAAGAAGAACAACAGGGATTGCCCAAAATTTCAATGGGGCTAAGAAGGACACCACCACCAACCAACAGACGAACGAGATACTATAGCTCGGAAGAGGAAACCACGAAGACGAACAAGAAGACGACCACAACAAAAGAACATAGACAGACCAGAGACATCATAATCCAGAACGCCGACACGATTCAAGAAATAAAAGACCTGATTCACGCGACAGTATCCCGAACGACACCTGAGGGGCGGGGTAAGTTGCAATTTAACAGTTAAGACCGCATGACAGTCATAGAAAACACTGATAGGCTTATTTCTATATATGATAACCTTATTGCTCACCTGTATGTCCAGGAAAATAAGATTACCGAACTACAGGATAGACTAATCAATAGTCTATCCAGCGGCAAGGCACAGTATTTAGAACTCAAAAATAAAATTTTGCCAATTAATGATCAAATGAATGAAATAAAGAATATTCTAAAAAAAACCTCAATTATTAAACACACCAAATATCACACAACAACACACACAGAAAATAACACAGACACAGACACAAAACCCCACACAAGCCAATACAACAGCCGTAAGCACACAAGAAACCACAAAACAAACAAAAACCTATGCTAGTATGGCAAAAGATACCATGCCGAAAAAGAAACCGGAAGAAGAACCATGGACCACACCAAAAACGAAATGTAAATACGACACTATGATAAGATTGAAGAATGGAGAAAATGGCAAGATAATGGACACAATGAGAACCGTTGTTAAGCCAACGGAACTCGAAAATGTAACAATAAGAAGAACACGGAACGAAAATACCATAATCCTAACCACCGAAGACAGAAAACAACATGAAAAATTCAAACAAAGAACGACAGCGTGTGAGAAATTGGAAACCAAAGACATAACAAAATCAAAAGACCCAACCCTAATTATAACCGGAATGCCGAGGGGGCAAGAACAGAAGCAATTCCTACAAGCACTCAAGACAGAAAACGAAGAATTAGAGGATAAATATAACGACGAACTAAACAATCTTAAAATAGTACATAGAAAGACACGTAGGAACCAATATACTTTCGCAAATGGAGGCTACGGCCTAATGCGACGAAAACCGAAGTGTGCTGTTTCCATCTAAATAATACCCAAGCCAACAAAAAACTGTCCGTTCACTTTGAAGACAGACTACTAACTCATAACTCAACACCAAAATATCTTGGAGTGACTCTTGACAGAACTTTAAGTTTTAAAGAACACCTACAAAGAACGGCAGCAAAACTGAAAACGCGAAATAATATAATCCAAAAGCTATGTGGTACCACATGGGGGTCCTCAGCCTCCGTACTCAGATCATCTGCTATCGGACTTGTATACTCAAAAGCTGAATATGCTTCCCCAGTATGGCTCAATAGCAAACACACAAAGATTATTGACACCCAATTAAACCAGACAATGCGAATGATTTCAGGTACAATTAGACCAACACCCAACTATTGGCTTCCCATCCTGAGTCACATTCCACCGCCGAAACTACGAAGAAGTCACTCCCTTCTAAGAGAATATCGAAAAATCCAGTCTAACCATCAACTACCCATCCACCATGATAGGCGTGATATCGAAATGAACAGACTGCGCTCCAGATATCCTGTCATGTTAAGGGCCACCTCCTTACATCAGGAACATTTCGACCTCACCAACGCTTGGAGAAGACAATGGGAGCGCGACTCACCACAGGAAGCACAGCAAATGGCCTGTACCGAACAGAAACCGCCAGGCTTTGAACTGACCCGGAGTACATGGACAACGCTAAACAGAATAAGAACAAGAAGCGGTAGATGTGCTGACAGCTTACATAAGTGGGGAAAAGCCCTTACTCCGGAGTGTGACTGTGGTGCGCAACGACAAACCGTCCGTCACATTGTTGAAGAATGCCCCCGAATGCGGTTCCCTGGAGTTTTTGACGAGTTCCTGAATGCGACCGAAAATGTTTTAGACTATATTAATGCATTAGATGTTCGTTTGTAATACTCCATGTAATGTTTTATATTGCTTTTTAAATATGTGTTCTTATTGTATGCTATACGATAAATAAATAAATAGGAACCAATGGAGGGAAAATTTATACGTAGAAGGCCCTGTAAGCATCATTAAGGATATCCTAAAGAAAGGATATATTTACTACGACTTGACGAAATGCTACGTGCAGGAACACGTAAGCATAAGCATGTGTTTTAGATGTTGTCGTTACAACCACGTGACGAAATATTGTAAAGAGGCAGACCCGACTTGCTACAAATGTGGCAATAAACATGACATAAAGAACTGCAAAGCAACAATCTACAATTGTATAAATTGTAAAATAATGAACCTAAGTCTACGAACACACCAAGCCAGAGACCCTAAATGCCCGATATACGTTAGGAAATTAGAAGAACAAAAGCATCAGACCAACTACTCCGACTAAAAAACACAGACAACAACAAAACTCAAACACTACTAAAACACACACACACAACAACAAAACTCAAACACTACTAAAACACACACACACACACACACACACACACACACACACACACACACACACACACACACACACACAACACACTATCACTACATGGCTTCTTTCATACAATTTAATGCCGGAAGAGGCCTAGAAGCGACAGACAAACTATTACACAAATTACAAAAGGACGACATAGACATAGCACTACTACAAGAACCGGGACGAAATGCGTGGCAGAGTACTGAATACCTCACACTAGGACTAGACAAATCGACGAAAGCACCTATACTTATAAAACGCACAAAACAAAATTAGCCAAACAAGTGACAATAATCTCAAACCGAACTAGCGAAAACTGCACAACTATACACCTTAGGACAAACAACACTGACACTACAATAATAAACATATATGACAAACCTGGAGGAGACGTAAATGCCACGCTAAACACACAGAAATTAAACACAGAAAACGACAAAAACCAGACCCTACTCGTGGGCGACTTCAATGTGAAGGACCCGAGTTGGGGAGGAGATACAACAGAGGACAGGACATTATAGACTGGACGACACTAAACAACATCTACATTAATAACACACATGACAGCCCTCCGACCTTCCTCTCAACAAGAGGAAGAAGCTGGGTGGATCTAACACTAACAAAGGATTTGAGGGTGATGGACTGGAAGGTCAGTGAAGAAGAAACTCTGAGCAACCACCAGTACATCACCTTCAGCACCAAAAAACAGCAAAATAACAGGGACAACTCACACAGAAAATACAACATAGCAGACGTAGACAAAACAAAACTTAGCAGACTCACACTAGAGAAAACATGGGACCCAACAGGGACAGCACACGAACAAGCAATACACACACAAAACCAGATAACACAAATAGTGCAAGAAACAATAAAGAAAAAAAGGAAAGGGAAAAGACCAACCCAAATCTGGTGGACAGCAGAGTTAGAAACACAACGGAAAAAAACCAACAACCTAAGGAAAAAATTTCAAAGAGAAACAGATCTAGTTAATAGAAGAAGAGCAGAAATCGAATACACAACACAGAGGAGACTCTACAAAAACACTATCAAAATCACTAAAAAAACAGCCATCAGAGAATACCTAACGAACAATGACCCGAGACAACCCGTGGAACATCGTCTACAAGATCATAAAGAAAAACGAAAACAACAATCACACATTAAATACCATGAAAAAACCCGATGGCACACACACGGAAAATAGAGAGGAAACAATACGATACTTGCACACAAAATACTTCCCGGCAGACAACGAACAAGAAGACGACGAAACACACAAAGAACTTAGACAAAAACAATACAGACAGAACACAAATAATGACAAACACTTCACCAAAGACGAAATAAAAGAAACGCTCATGGACATGAAGAACAAAAAGGCAACAGCCTCAGACGGACTTTCAAAGGAAATTATATAACACTTACACGAAACAAACCCAGTAATACTTACAAATCTATACAACAATTGCTTAAATACCGGGGAATTTCCGAAGTGTTGGAAGGGAGCAGACATGGTCTGGCTACCGAAAAAAGACGGCGGCAAAAGACCGATCTGCCTCCTGCCAACACTTGGAAAAGTCCTCGACAAGTTGACAGCTAAAAGACTGGCATACTATCTAGAAACACACAACAAACTCCACGAAAACCAATTCGGATTCAGGCAGGGAAGATCAACTATAGATGCAATAGAACAAATAAACACAAAAATAAAAAACAACAAGAAAAATAAATTTCATACAGTTCTGATAACCTTAAGACCTTCAAAATGCATTCAACTCTGCCTGGATCCCAACAATAGTAGACAACCTACATAAATCCGACACACCACAAAACATACGCGAACTATGTACAAACTTTCTACAAGACAGAAAAATAACCACGGAAAACATTACGAATGAGACACAAAAAGGCTGCCCGCAGGGATCGAGCCTGGGACCCATCTTATGGATTCTACTGATGGAGTCCTGGTTCGATTTCATCGAGCAGACGGAAACAACAACTGAACACGACGTTATCCAGGCCTTTGTGGACGACCAAATTATTTTATTAACAGGGAAGTCACTACACACCCTTGAAAATAAATGGACAAATATATGGACAGCTTGTGAAA